>NC_081276.1:3488947-3805371 GCF_030490865.1 Poecile atricapillus
ATGGATTTTGCTGTCTTCAGCCTCTTAATGCTGCTGTGTTTAAACACCAAAGAGAGGAGCCAACAGCTTTTCCAATATTCTTCTGACACTGCTTTGTGTCAGCCAAGTGCTGTTGGACAGTGCAGGAGGGAAGTGTGTTAACTTGTTTCTGTCATGGGCTGTTATCTTTGACTTTGATCATGGCTGTGCTTTTTCACCTCTGAACTTAAGTACATGAAAATATGAAACTGTCTCAACAGTATCAAAAAGAAATTCCTGACAAGTATTTTTCCTTCTTTAGAACGGACAAATCCATGTTGGCTATAAAGATCTGGTGGAAAATTACCAGCTCCTAGTTACAAACCTGGCCAAAAAAAGGGAAGAGAAAGAAGTCAAGCTGGTTTTGAATCTCTTTCTATCCCTTCTGGATGAATTCATCAGAGGATATACAAAGAAAGAGGAATCTGAGCAGCCCAAGGTATGAAAGTTACTCTGTTTATGGGATGGTGAAACACTGTTGCTCTCTTAACATAAGGGACCTGTGTTACCTCAGAAACCTTTTCCATGGCATTCTTTTTTGTTTGGGAAATGCTTGCCATACACACAACATGTGTGTAACAAATTCTGATTGCTGATACACCTTTATGGAATTGTTAATTTTTTAACTTAATATTTTCAGAATCTGAAAGTGTGCATTTTCTTTGGTGAAAACATAGGAGTTCTCTGGAGGTTTGAGAGATGGAGTTGCTTTGTCATCAGGCAGTGAGCTCAGTTGGTTTTTAGGAAGTTGATAGTGTGAGCGCAGACAACCCTCAAACCAAGCTGAAGCTGCAGGATAGTGTCTCGAATGTCTGGAGGTGAAGTAAAGTCTGGGAAACTCAATAGGGGGAAAAAAAGGAATGGAATTTCTGAATTTCAAAGACTAAGACCGGTTTTGTTTCCCTCTGCAGCAAACCAAAGCTCAGAAGAAGAAACGGAAACAAGATCGTGCAGTAAGTGCTTTCTTTTTGCAATAATCCAAGTCCTCAGGTGCACTCACAGAACACAAACACCCTTTGAAGAGCTTGATTTTGTACTGATGTTCTGGTTTGTTTTGCATGCTCATTGACTTTCTTTTATGAAGATGTAACAATATAAAACTGGTTTTCACAAAGCAGAGATCTTGCTCATGCAGTGATAGGTGGTACTCCAGCATTTTCTTGCTTGTCCATAGCTTCTTTTAGAGTCTGAAGGCTTTCTCAAGCATGGGTTGTATAAAAGAAAACAACTATTGAATTTTAATAACAAAACTCTAGCACTTGTGTTAGACTGATGAACTTTAAGGCAGCAAGTCAATTATGAAATATTCCAGCAAACATGACTGCCTTAAGGCGAAATTTGGTTTCAGGGTGAAAGCTTTCAGCTGTAATTGTAAAATAAAAGGTGAGAATCTACGATAGAAATAATAATAATAATAATAATAATAGTAATTTTTAAAAGGCAAAAAGAGTTCACTGATTCCTTGCTGTCTCTCACTAGATTGAAGAGCACAATGGCCATGTGTTCACAAGCTACCAAGTGAGCATCCGGCAGTCGTGTGAGCACTGCTCCTCCTACATCTGGCCCATGGAGAAAGCCTGTCTGTGCAGTGGTGAGTGAACACACCTCAGGTGTGCAGACTGCTGGTAGCTCTGGCTGCTACAGGTGGGCCTTGGTGAATAGGCCATGTACAGAGTGGGTAATTCAAGATGCAAAGTGTTTCAATGTGATTTAGATGCTTGTAACAATTGCTTCTTTCTCTAGTCTGCAAGCTGACTTGTCACAAGAAGTGCATGTCCAAAATCCAGAGCAGCTGTACCTCCTGTGGGAAAAAGGTAAGGCCCGTAGATCTGTGATGGGGTTCTGTGGTACCAGAATTGGTGCATGCAAATGCTGCCTTTATTTCTCAGCAAACGAACAGTGAATGTCCAGGCACTGAATAAAAATTGCTTAAAGAGTTTCCTCCTCTGTCTGCATGTAGTCACAGAGGAACCCTGCACTTGCAGAAACAGAGCATTTTCCTAGGAGGTGATGCTTGAGCTAATTTAGGAACCCTTCTCACAGTGTGTGTGCAGTGTTGGCCAAACTAATAAAGAAATCCTGCAATGTGAACCATAAAGGCTCTTCTGCTGCAGCTCAGGAAACCTACCTTATGATCAAAGGCATGTAGCAGGCCAGAATAAAACACTCAGCTTTAGTTTCTGGAAGCATAAGGCAGTTGTAGCAGGAAGCCATGGTGTTTTCTAGCTTGGGAAGGGGAATTCACAGTGGGATCACACCTGTGTCAACCGCAGAGCGAGCAGGACACGGAGCCCCGGCACTTCGGGGTGTGTGTGAGTGCCCTGACCAGCGAGAGAAACTCTGTCCCTGTGGTCATGGAGAAGCTGCTGGAGTACGTGGAGATGCACGGGCTCTACACAGAAGGCATCTACAGGAAATCAGGATCAGCAAATCGGATGAAGGAGCTGAAGCAGTTGCTGCAAGAAGGTCAGGCAGTGTTGTCCACCCTTTGCATTTCATTGCATGATATCAGTTTTCCCTGTAATTTTCTTCTATCTGAAAGTATCTGTCACATCTTAGTGTTTAAAAACAGCTTTTTGCTGACTGTGCAGGCTGTATTATTTTTGATGGCTGCCTAAGGCTGTTGAGTACCTACAAATTACTGTCTTTTACCTATTTTTAACTTCTGAATTGCCAGTTGGGCTCTGTAAACGGGAATTTTGAATGTTTCTAATCTTATTTCTATGGGATCTCATTGTATGCATCAAAGGATTCAACTGCTCTAAATAAAACATTTCTTTTCAGACCCAAACTCAGTGAAACTGGAGAATTACCCTATTCACACCATCACAGGGATCCTTAAGCAGTGGCTGAGGGAATTGCCAGACCCACTGATGACCTCAGCACAGTACAATGATTTTCTCAGAGCTGTAGGTAGGTTTAAAAACCATTCTCTAAGCATTTCTTTTTTACCTCATTGTGTCCTTGGGAAAAGAAATTCTTAAGTTGCTCATGCTGACTAAACAGCTCCTTCCAGTGCACTTACAACAATGATTGCAGACATTTTACATAAAACACTTTCCAGGGAAATTCTCCTCTAGCTTACTTGATCTTGCTTCAGTGTTCTTTTTTTATTTTTAATGTGTAACTTGCAGCTGCTCTTTTAAAAACTGTATAAGCATGTGAATAAGTTTTCTTTCAGGCAGGGTTTTTCTTCTTGTTCTGAACCAGATCTGAATATACAGACACTTTAAAACCCTAGATTCTTCTAGCTTCAGTGGGATTAGGGCACCCTAGACAGTGTTGGAAGTCTTAGTGTGTCACTTGATGCTAACAGCAGCAGCATCTGAAAATACAAGATAATTGTAGTGCCATGAGAGGTACTTTAACACTCAGATATAACAGTTGCTAAATTAAATGACAGTAGGACTTACCAGAATTTAGGAATTCGTAGCTTTCCACTAGCCTTGCACACCAATTACAATCTTGTGTTTTCTCCCTTTGTGCAGAACTGCCAGAGAAACAGGAGCAACTCTGTGCTATTTACAGTGTCCTGGAGCAGCTCCCACAAGCAAATCATAATACCTTGGAACGACTCATCTTCCATCTTGTCAAGTAATGAGTTTAATTTCTTCATTTGTAGAGAAACTGTGATTCTGAATGCTTCTTGGAAGCTTTCTAAACTGTTAAACACCTTCAGTCTCAGTGTGGGGATTGTGCTGCTGGTTTAGAAATGAAAGCTGGTAGTTGTGCTTATGAGTGTGGTTACTTCCACCACCTGGTGTATTTGGATCAAACCAGGTAAGAACAACTTTGAAGACAAGATGGATCTTAAAGCCTTGGTGAATCACCCAAGCACCAAGATTTAGACAGAGGGGCTTGTAATGAACTGAGGATGAACATATGCAAGTCCCAGGAGCAGGGATAAATGGTGCTCATAAAGGGGCTGCTCTTACCCAGGGAACCTGAGGACTTTCCAAGCAGCCCTCTGAGCATGGGCAAAAGGGATTTTTGAAGAGAAGACACTGAGTCACCAAACATACTTTTGAGAAGCCACCAGACTAGCTTAACCTGGGTGACTCCCTGATCCTTTGATACATGAAACGTTGTCTGCTTAGTAGGTACGAGATAACTGTAAAACTTCTTTGGACTGCTGCACGTACTGAGTGTCCAAGAGGCCTCCTTGTATGTTATTTGGAAACTCTGGCTAGGTGTGATCAGGGTGTTTGTATTCTAGCAAGGGCTGCTTAAAATCTCTTTTCCTGGATGTTGAATTTCAGAGTGGCTTTGATAGAAGATGTGAACCGCATGTCCCCCAATGCCTTGGCCATCGTGTTTGCTCCATGCCTCTTGCGCTGTCCTGATACCTCTGACCCCTTGACCAGCATGAAGGATGTTTCAAAAACAACCATGTAAGTTTTGGCAGTAGTGTTTTGGAATGGGATGGAAAGTCAGTACCACTACCTGTATTTGTTACAACTTTATTCATATCAAGCTGAGAAGTTGAGGTTCAAGAGCTGTTGAATTCTAGCTCTGCTAGTGCTGCCAATTCCTACACCCCTCTCAGACCTTCCACCTGTCTCCATTTTTTACTAAGCATAAAGTAGGATGACTTAAAAGTTTTAACTTGTTTTACATCAAGATAATCTGTTTTTCAGAGGGCTTGTACTCTAATTGTCTATTTTGCTGAGATACAAGGCATAATAAAACAATACAATATAGAATTAAGCTGTCTCCTGCATATTTGGAACCCCCGATGATCTCTTCTGCATTGATCTTTGAATTGAAGAAGGTTCTGTCCTTGACCCTCTCTGTTCTCACCCTCCAGCAGCTCTGGCTGTGAGAGCCCCTCACCATCCTCACTGCATGGCTGGCCGTGCCTCTGCCTCCAATGAAAACAGAGCTTGAAAAATGACAGCTTTTTGTAGCTTCATACTGACCCCTGGGGCCATAGAGGTGGAGAAGGGCAGTTGCAGGCTCGTTGTGTCTCTGCCAGCCTGTGCCAGCACAGGGACAACAGGTAGAAGCAGCAGGAGCTGTTGGCAGCCATGGTAATGTCTGTCTGCTCACCACTGTGTACAGCCAGCATGGGAGGCTCTGGTGATCCCAGGAAGAACATGTGCCATTACCTGTCACCATTACATGTCCTGTTGTGCCTGCTGTGTTGGACTCCTCACCCCGTTACCGTGCAGTGCTGCTGTGAGGGGTGGGCTGGGACACTGCGGTCACACTCCAGCCACGTGTGTGTGACAAACACCCCCAGGCCAGGAGCAGCATCTCATCCCACCATGGTTGTTTCAGAACCTTCAGGGTATGAGGCAGCTAAGTAAGCTCTTGCCTTTCTCCCAGGTGTGTGGAGATGCTCATAAAGGAGCAGATAAGGAAGTACAAGATAAAAATGGAAGAAATCAATCAGCTGGAAGCAGCAGAGAGCTTTGCTTTCCGACGGCTCTCATTGCTTCGGCAGAACACAGTAAGCATTGAAATAAAACACCAACTTCTTGGGGAGGGAGTGCTACTTATCCTGTCCATCCATTCAGTGAGTCAAAACTCATTTGGAAAAAAACAACTGCCCAAAGCTGTAGGTAGGAGCTAAATATACAGCTGTACTGTAGTTCTGATAAATGAAGGGTGCAGGGGTGGGAATCTGCTTTTGTACTGGTTAAAATCTGTTACCATGTAATTCTGTCAGTGGAACTAATATTGAGTGTCTGATATGGCAAAAGAGTTCCTTTGCTCCAGAGATGGCTGGTGTGCAAAAATGTACTGCGTTCTAGGAGGGAAAATACACTTACTCTTTGTTTTTGTTATACTGATTAATACAAACCAAACTATGTCTGTTCAGAGGCTGCATATAGTGAATTTGGTCTCCATCTCTCTCTAGCTCTGGCCTATAAAACTTGGGTTCTCTTCTCCTTACGAGGGGAAGCTGGTATGTACAACTGCCTAGCTCTAGTGCATGGGTTTTTCTTATGGTACTCTTGCATGACTAAAGTGCTTACACGGGTTGTAACCCAGTTTTAAACATTCTTTTGAACCATCAGGACTGCATGTACTGGTGCAATTTCCTCCCCAGACTGCATGCAGGGCTGCTGGCCTGTTCTGTCATCACCTGGTATTTTATAGACACTGTATGTAACTTATATTGGATGTAATAATATTACTCATTGAGTGATTACTAAAACTAAGCTAAGCCATCAAAAAAAGGTAACAAAATCCTGGAAATCAGGCAAACGGGAAATTTTCTCTTACTTTTTGAAACATTTGTTTGGATAACTAACATCTCTTTATCAATTCCATCAGCCTCTCCTTTGACCTACTCATTTGTCTTCCACTCTGAAACTTGCAGACGGGTGTAGTTGCTTGTGACTGACAACTGTTACATGTAAATCTGTCTTGCAGAGTAAAAGCTCTCAGGTCAAAGGAAATGACAGTGGCACCTCAGAGCTGGACTCGGTGCACGAAGAGGAGGATGTTTCTGAAGCCAACAATCGGGAGAAGGAGATTCTCATTGATCGCATACAGTCAATAAAAGAAGAAAAGTAAGTCCCCCTTTACCTGGTCAGGCCATGCCCTCTGCACTTGGAGGCAACACAGGCAGTAGAGCAGGATACCTTTTGTCCAAAAGGATCTAACTCTGTTCTGTAGGCCTTTTTGAGGGAGGGTAAAAGAAAATATGAAGCCCAAGCTGAGAAAAAAATACCATGAGCATTAATAGTTAATGACTACATGCTTTACCTCTGAACATAAGCTGTGTGAAGGTGCTTGTGTCAGAGGTGCTGCAGCCTGTGTTTGATGCAGGGAGGACATCACTTACCGCTTACCTGAGCTTGACCAGCGAGGCTCTGATGAGGAAAACGTGGACTCGGAGACCTCTGCGAGCACAGAGAGCCTGCTGGAGGACAAACCAGGCCGGATGGATACCGAAGGTCAGTATTAAGGTAGTAAGTGCTTTTTTATTATTCTACATCTTTCACTTCATACAGCCAGGTGACCAAACATTCTCTGGTCACAGTGGCTCGTATCGAGTTACATTTTAGGCCTGCTATCAGTCTCTAAGTATCTTATTTCTTTAAAGCAATTATTGGATTACACTGTCGTGCTCAGAGCTCCAGCGTGCCTGCCAAAGACATTTGCAAAGTGCCTTCTTTCCCGCAAACCTCTTCAAATTCTTACTCTGCATCCCTGGCTTCAAGGCGCAGATACTCCCTAACACTGTCCAAGATTAAAGTGCCCCGTCGAACTCCAGTGATGCCAACAGCAAATATAAAACTTCCTCCTGGGATGTTCAAATGTACAGAATCCCAGGACAAGGTTTTCTCTAGGGAAGAGTCTCAGATGGTGCAGTGGAGGGAGCAGCCAGCGAGGCGGACTGACAGCATCCACTCGGTGTACATTGCACAAGGGTCTGCACTGGCCCACGCTCAGGAACTCGGGGATGAATACGAACCCACAGCAAAACTCAAACGCAGGTTCTCGGACCCTTACTCTCACATTCCCTGTGTGGAGAAGTGAAATTCTTCAGCTCTCTGGACTCTTCTTGAAGTTGACCACAGCTTTGGCTTTAACCCTTTGAAGGCTGTGAACCTGTTCATGGTCTTTTAAGTGGCTGCGGGGAAGGCAGCCCAGAAGTGTACAGTACTGTAAGGGTTAAGCAAGGTTGTTTAAAGCAAATATTCTCCACTTTAAATTAAAACCTTGCAAAGAAAGTAAAGCTTAATGTTGAATAAAATACATGGGTTGAGTGTACAGGAAACAAGCCTCCCCCATTCTGCTGCCGTGCCTTTTCCATTTGCCTTACAATGGACTCTCATGGGACCAACAGTGAGTTTAGGTCAATGTGTGTTGCCTTAATGTTTTGTATGATTTTATGACAATTTTCTCTGTGGTTTACAGAACTGTTAATGTGGTAATAGCCTTAACTGAGACCAACGTGTATAAAAACGTTTATTAAAACATTGCACTTTTAAAAAATACATGTGGTAGTTTATCGATGTCTGTCTAACAAGCAATTTATTCCAAAGGAAGCCTTTAATGGGGTTACTGTTTTTATGGAGTACTGATAAAGGACGGGGAAACGGGCAGCACTAACGCGGAACTCCCCTGCTGGGTGTGCTGTGCGGAGCCGCCTCACCTGGCTGCGGGGACACACCTGAGGGCGAGCTGCCATCCCCCAGCAGCGCCTCGAAGCCTCGGCCCCTCACGGCTCTGCGCCATGTTGGAGTGAGGGAAGAGCTCAGCTCGGCCACAGCAGCCTTCACAGCACTGCCCCAGCGGCACCGAGCCGCAGCTGCCTCTGTGCCTTTGTGCGGCCGATGGCTTCGGGCTGATTTGGGAGAGGATTTGGGTTGGGTTTTTTTTTTTTTTTAAATAAACCGGGGCGGTCACGGCCCGCCCGGCGCTTCCCGCCCCTCCCCGCGCCCCGCCCCAAGATGGCGCCCGGCGCTGAGGCGAGTTCCGGTGCCACCATGTCCGCGACGCGGCTGGAGCTGAACTTGATGCGGCTCCTGAGCCGGTGCGAGGCGATGGCGGCGGAGCGGCGGGACCCTGAGGAGTGGCGGCTGGAGAAGGTGAGGCCGCCGCGCCCCTCCCGCCCCTCTGCCCCGCAGCACCGCGCCCGGCCCCTCAATAACCGAGACTGGGAGCGCTGTGATGTTAAACTCACAGCCTTGACCAGACTGGGTATTTCTCCTTAATGCAGTCGCTTAAAATCTTGTTTTTGCCCTCAGTATGTGGCTGCCCTGGAGGACATGCTCCGGGAGCTGAAGAAGCAGTCCAGGTGAGCGCTCTGAGCCCCTGGGTGCCCCTTGTGGGGTTTGTGCTTCAAGGAAAACGCCTTCAGGTTGTGCCAGGGGAGGTTTAGGTTGGATACCAGGAAAAATTCCTTCCGTGGAAGTGGTAAAACACTGGAACGGGCTGCCCAGGGAAGGGGTGGAGTCTCCATCCCTGAAACCGTTCAGAAAGAGCAGATGTGGCACTTTGCCATATGGTTTAGTGGGGATGGGGGGATTTGGTAGAAGGTTGGATTTGGTGATCTTGGAAATCTTGTGCAACATTAATAACGCTATGATTTGATAATCGCTTATCTGTAAGTCAGCCATAGCCCACAAACACCATGGCAGTGTTTGCTTCCCTGTGGAAATACCTGTTCCCTGAGCCCTCGCTGCCTTGGAAAAGGTGATTTGCAGAGAGCTGCAAGTGTATTCTCAACCTGAAGCAAGTCTGAGGCTATTTCTGCTTCTTTGAAGAACCATGTGGGTTTGGGGGGTTTATTATTATTTCATTTGGAAAGTAGAACACTAGAAAATGCTGATAACTTTCATATTATTACCTTTAAATTCCAACAGCAAGCCAGCCCCTGAACTGCTGAATGAATACTCTCGCAAAGTGGACTTCCTAAAGGGACTCCTAGAAGCTGAAAAATTGGTAAGATATACTAGTTCAGCTTGAAAAGACTCTAATATTCTGTTTATATTCACCTATTGCCTGGCTCCTATGCTTACTTTTATCTTGCATCTCAAAATAACAATTGTTAAAATCTTATTAGGTACTCCTTGTAAAAGCCTGAATAAGTATATTTGATTCATATTTTGTTAAAAGAAGTGGTATTGTATGAAACTTCTTTTCAAAAGCAAAGTATACATTACCTACATCATTTCCACTCCTTTGCTGTGAGATGTAAGGGCAGGTACTGTCCCTCAGGCCCAACACCTCTCTGGGATGATCCCAGGTGCACCTGGAGGGCTGTGAGATGCCAATAAAGCTGGGTTTTAGTCAGTGCTGCTGTTCAGGCTGACTTCACTGTTGGGAAGCAGCTGTGGGACTGCACTCCCATCCTTGTGGGTCACACCCCAGCTGCCTCATGCTGCAGAGTGTCATATCCATAACTGTTCCCTGTTCTCCCCACTCCCAGTCTTCATCGATGGAAAAGGCTCTGGCAAACCAGTTCCTGGCCCCTGGGCGCACCCCGACCACAGCCAAGGAGAGAACCCCGGCCACCAAAACCGTCCATCTGCAGACCAAGGCGCGCTGCACGGGCCAGATGAGGAGTGAGCTGCTTGGCACAGTATGTTCAGTGCTGCTGCTGCTTTGCTGATTTACAGATTGTCCTGGTTGTTTTCAGCTGCCTCATGGGGGTGGGGGGGGGTGGCTGTCTCAGAAGTGTCCCAGGCTGGGTGGGGAATCACCTCTTTATCTCTAAATCCTGGGCACAGGCACTCTGCCAGGCCTGCAGGGCTGTCCTTTATCACTGACCCTTTGTAATCTGCTGGTTTGGTTCTCTTTCTTCTTCCAGGATCCCCTGGCTACTGATGGTAAGTTTGATCTGTTGTTTCCTCTAACTGTGGTCAACCTGAGTCTTACAGGGAGGGCAAGAGGGAGGTCAGGTGTTCAGCATTTCCCTAAGTGTACTTTTAATTTAGTGCCTCACTTCTTTCAAGACAGCAGATTTTAAAAACAAACTAAACCAAAAACGCGACAGATGAAAGCAGAAGTGTTGTTATCAATGGTGTCAGGGACTGGCAGGAAGTTCTTTTTGTAGCATTCATGCAGAAACAGACATTCTAATTACAGAATTAGCAGGAGCAATTTATTGTTGCTCCTGTTCCCTTCTGCTGTGAGCAAACCATGTGATCCTGGGTGCTTTGAGTAGGTGTTGTTCAGTTCCTCTGGAATACACAGCCATGTTATTCACGTAGGGAACTGGGAGGAATTAATTTGAGGTTTCCATGGCTACCGTTAGAGCGGCTGGAGCTGGGCCAATCTAACGTGTCCTGAAAGAACACTGAGATACAGGGCTGAAACCCTGCCCTCAGGGATGTGATTCAGCTGGGGTTTTTCCCCTCTTTTAATGCTGGGTGCACTTTTTGCCCTGTGAGAAGCAGGCAGGTATTTGACACCCATATTCCTTCAGGTAGAGGCTAAGTAGGATTTGGATATCCAAAAATCCCTTACAGGAGACTTGTTTTTTCAGCCTGTGATTGAATGGGAATATCTAACATGCTAAACACTTTTTTATTTTTCCAGATTCTGAGGAGTTGAACATAAGGAAGCGAAAGTGAGTCAAAATTTCTCCTTCCAGTACTCAGTGTTTTGGGAAGTGTTTTCTCAATGACCTTTAAATCCCAGATATGCTTTAAATTGGGTGAAGTGTCTGCTTATATAAACCAAAATATAATGGCTTCAGCTGACTCAATGGGACTTGTTGTCCTGTAGAGATATAAAACCTGGAGAAAACTTGTGAGATTGACCCACAATGAAATGTAAATCCCCTTTTTCCCCTTTGTGCTCTTGCAGAGGCCTCACATCAGATGAGAAGCAGTCGGCAGTGGAGCTGGATGCTGTGCTGCAGCACCACCAGGATATGCAGGAGAAGCTGGCTGAGGAAATGCTCAGCTTGGCTCGCAGCCTCAAAAACAACACTCTGGCTGCCCAGAACGTGATCAAACAGGACAACCAGGTAGCGCATGTTGAGCTGTGACCCCCCTCAGTTTTGCAGCCCACAAGGTTCAAGTGCTGATGTGTGAAATCCTGTAGCTCAATTCCACATGGGATTGGAGTGGGGAGGCTGGGGGCAACACCTGCCTGCAGTTGAACCTTTTCTGTCTTGGAGGAAGCTGCCAGACCTGGCAGCAGTGTGGCTGACACTGTTTGCTCTCTTTGCTCCACAGACACTGTCACACTCCCTCAGGATGGCAGACCAGAACTTCGAGAAGCTCAAGGACGAGTCCGACCGCCTGGAACAGCATGCCAAGAAATCCGTCAACTGGCTGCTGTGGATAATGCTAATTGTAGTTTGTTTTATATTCATCAGCATGATTCTCTTCATCAGGATTTTCCCCAAACTGAAATGATTCTGTTTCATTTTATTTAAAGCTGCCTGCAGTGCAGTGGGAAAGCTCAGCTGGTGTGGGAACTGTCACAGTCTCCTTAAAGAGGCTGTCCAAGGCATACCTTGTATCTCCTCCCTGTGCAGGCAGTGGAGGGTTTCCTGAGGAAGGCTTTCCACACTTGTTTACTTGGTGTCTGTTGTTACCTCTTGAGGGGAGAGCTGAAGCAACTATGAGAATTCACACTGAGCTGCTGACAAGTTCTTTAGTGGATAAATACAGTCATTTTTCATGTGGTTGTGACAAATGTTATGACTCCTAAAAGGCATTTAGTTAAATTAAATAATAGTTAAATTTAAATGACAGTTGAAGACTTACACTCTTTCCTGTCTTCACAGCTTTTCTCTACTGACCTAGGAGCTTGCTGCCAACAGGATATTTAATTTCAGTTATGTACATACACAGCTGCAGGTGTAGGAAGAGAATTCTGCTGTTCAGGTGCTTGCCTGGCTCAGATTCAGGGTATCAACAGGTAAAACTCTTCTCAGGCTCACCTTTTTCCCAGATGAGTATTTGAGACTTTGGACTTTACCATCCTCTCCAGTTTAGACTTACTACAGGACTGAAGTCGCTTTCTGTGCAGTGTTTGCTTCCCTTTTGTGCGTGCAAATGTTCTCACTTCTATTGTTGTGTTGATGCCATTGCATGCAGGAAACACCGTGACCCTGCCACCTTTGAACTGTACACACAGTGCTGCAGGTGGCACAGACCTCACCTGTGCAAACATCCTTGCACTGGAAGATGAGGGCAAAGGAAGGTGGTGTCTTCAAGATGGAAATAATAATTTTTAAAATATTCAGCCTTTCTTTTTGAGCAAATTGTTCATGTTAAACGTTGTCTTAGGAGTTCTCTAAAATTAAACAGAAAAAGTAATCTAATGTTTTTAAAACACTGATTCTGCTAGAAAAACTTGGAGGCTGCAGTAAAGCAGGGCTTGTGTGACAGCCTGAGTCTCTGTAGGTGCTTGTGGTAAGCTGAAAGCAAACCCTTCTGCATCCCTGCTGGTCAGTGTTCAGGTGTGTCCCATGGAGGAGGTGAGGGGCAGCAGGTCACCCTGGCTGTGCTTTGCTCTGGAACCAAACCATGGGGTGTTCCAGGCCTGGCTGCTGATCCCAACAGCCCCAGGACAGGGGATGGTGGGGGAAGAGCTGTTTGTCACAGCTGGGTTCTTAGGAAGATCCAGCTTTGCTTTGAACACATCCCAAAGCACCAGGCTCTGTGTCAGAGCTGTGCTCTCTTCTATACAAACCCTCTCTGCAAATGAAGACAGTTAACACTTTTTACACAAAGTATAAAAAGTGTTCATTTAACACAATGTTTGCAAGTATGCCACTCACTTATGGATTATCAAATGAATAATTATGAGGTACAGCTTTTAATTCCAGCTACTCAGGTATCTGCTGTATACTCCTGTTTTGCTTACCTTGAATTTAGAGAAATTTATAGATGTAGCAATCAATTTATGGACATTTCTACTTTTCCCAGTTGTTTTCCTTCATCTGCATGTAATGTTTGACATTTCACTGTGCTTCATTGGTCAATACTATGTCCCCAAATTATTTTTTAATTCTAATTTTTTACTACTTTCCCTGCAGGCATTTCAATGCCGAGCTCTTCTCTTAGAGGCTGAATGTGATGCTGGGATATTTTTTGTGTGTGAGATTTTGGGATGCAACATTAATGCTTCGTCCTCCATAACATTGTCCTCTTTATTACTTGAAATAAATTATTTTTTCCTATCTTGCAAAAGATTTGGTGCATCATTACAGAAAAGTTTAAAACTGAATTTTGCTATCAGCAAAATGGGTTGCCACTTTTTGGCACTTATAAATTAGGAATTTTTTGATTGGAAAGATGTGAAAAGGAGCTGCTAGGGATAGCTTGTCTCCAAGAAAACATGTACCCCTCCAAGTCACAGATACTGATTTACAAAAAAGCTGCATGGAATGAGTTCAGAAACCACTTAACTTTTGACCATTGACATTTCATGGGTGTTTGTTACTTTGAATGAACGACCAGGAGTGAACCCTGTAACACTTTTTGTTATCTCCAGCAGCCGTTGAGCACTGAGCCTCTGCTTCCTGGAGCTTCTCTCCCAGGTGGAAGAATTTTCCTCTCTTCCCCCATCCCAACGGATCCACTGCCTCAGCAATCCCTGTACACAAAGGCTGGGTTGTTGTCTTTGCTTTTCTCGAGCAATTGGAGTCATTCAACACCACTTTGAAGATGGGAGACAGTGCTATTTAGAATAAACAATGACTCAGGGCTTTGTGACATTTCCCAGATGAATGACAGTTTTTATTTTTGACTGACCTGTGGGGGGTGGTGGATGCTCTGCTGCTCCAGCCCTCAGCTCCATTTTGTGGCACAGGGCTCTGTGCAGCTCTCCACAGAAGAATATGTATAGAAATGGCCTTCTCTAAGGCTCTAAACTCTAAGTGAGAGTTGCTTAACTTTCCCAAAAGCTTGGGAAATCCAGGTGGGGGGATGTTTATCAGGCACTGGGCTGGCCTGGCTTGGCTTCTTGGCAGACTACCTGCTTTGAGATAGCAAGGAAAATTAAACCAAAACCCTTTTGGAGGCTTGGGTCATGTCAGGCCGGTGGATGCAGTGATTCAGTCTGGCAGCAGAAGTGACTGGGTCAGTCTGAGCTCCTCTGGCAATCGCCCTTGGTGGCAGAGACTGTGTGTGTTACCATGCTCAGTGTCCTGTCACAGCCAGACGTGATGGGATGTGCTGCAGGAATCGGTCACAGGCTCTCGGTGAGGGTACAGGAACAGCAGGAGCAGGACTGGGTATGATGGCTCCCGTGGCTGGGCAGTCCCAGGTTTTGGGCATGTGTTCCTTTGGCTTTTCTTTGCACTTTGTGCATCAGACATGAGAGGTGGTGAGACTTGTGAGCAGCTTCCCCAAACTGGCAGCTGTTCTGCCAAAAGGGAATATCCTGCAGAGTGAAGAGGAGGGAGTGGGCAGAGCAGGGTTCTGCTCCCGACTGTTCCCTGTGTGACAACAAGTGTCACCTTCTTTCTCATTGTCTGCTGTAAACCTGCCATGAAACCTCAGAATTGAGTCTTATGATTTATAGTTGCAATTTAGTCTCTTTTATGAAAGAAATTCTTCCCTGTGAGGGTGGTGAGGCCCCTGGCACAGGCTGCTCAGAGAAGCTGTGGCTGCCCCATTGCTGGAAATGTCCAAGGCCAGCCTGGATGGGGCTTGGAGCAACCTGGGATAGTGGAAGGTGTCCCTGCCATGGCAGAGGGTGGGATGGGCTTTAAAGATGCTTCCAACCCAAACCATTCCATGATTCTGTGAATCATAAAAACTGTAATGACAGTGCTAGAGGAGCTCAGAGCAGATCCTCAAATGTCATGGTCTGCTGCAGAATTCCCAATGTAATTCCCAAGTCCCAGGGCCTGGCATGGGCAGGCTGGGAGCTCCTGTCCTGACCTGCCCCACTGCTGGGAATCCGTGTGCACTCGCCGTGTGTCCCACTGAACGGCAGTGACATTAAACCCCAAGGCACTAAATCAATACCACCTGTCACATGATGCCACCGTGACATTTCTGGCATGAGCGCTCCCTCTAATAGGAGCTGGAAGTGGGAAGCAGCAGCAGTTAGTGAATAATGGATCAGATACGCCTGATTTGTAACATTTACAGAGGGAGGGCGTGTCTCCCAGCGACAGAACAAACCGGTTATCAAACGGGAACTGGGAGTTCTGGCTCGTCCAAAATGCAAACCCTGAGCAACGTGGTGCACAGAGCCAGGGTTTGTGAACCCCTGGTGCTGCCCAGAGTGCCAACGCTCCCTCCAAATTAGACTCTGGATCAACAAAAACAGGCATTAGTGTCAGGAAATAACCAAAGAAGGAGGGGCTGGGGGTGAGCTGTGGATCAGAACTGGTGTAGCCGGTGGCTGGGCTGGGGACAGTGACGCGGCTGCGGCCGCTGCCCTGCACGTGGTGGCTGATGGAGAACAGGGAGCCTGGCAGCAGGTTGTGCAAAACACACTTGGGGCTGCCTGAGGTGAGCCACAGAAGCTGTAGGGAAGGATGGAGGATAGAGAGTGAGGAGGCTCAGGGGCTGAAGGCCACATCTGTCTGGATGTCTCACATCTGGGCCCTGCTTGACAGGTCCAGGATGGGAGCACTGACAGTACTTTGGTTTTTCAAGTGGAAAAGTTTGATGCTGAATTAGAACAAAAATATTCTGTCAAGGAATTAAAAATAAGTTGAATATTGCATCTGCTTCTGTGATACCCAAGAATCAAACTGCACAAAACCAGAAACTGAATAAAAAAAAGCTAAAACGAGGCTGCAGTTGGCCATGAAGAGCTGGAATTTACATCCTTCATCTCCAGAGTCTTTGACCTGCATGTAGCAGAGAGATGCCCTCTGCCATTTTCACCCTGGCCAAAATTTGTATTTGCTCATGTAACAATAGAATTCTCCAGAAGGATCTGACAGTGTTTCCTGTTTCAACAGTAAAAAGCTGAGACTTCTGTCCTTAGCACATAAAGTGACCGGATCTCCATCCTCTGAGCCTTCTCACTGAGAAAAGTCACTTATCGGATTTGGTGTGGACGGAAGGAAGGGTAAGAAAGGAACTCTGTCAATCCATGACGTGAAATATTTTATATTAAGAGATTTGGCAAAGGGTTTTATGTGACTCTAAACAGGATGAGATAATTTTCCAAGGTCAGCTCTCCTGTACTCTCAGCTTTAGGTTTCGTTACTGAGAAGTCAATCCCGTAAACCTTCACAGCAACATCCTGCCAGTGATGCAGAGACTTGGCTGTTGTTGGCTTCAACAGCAGCTCTGCTGCATTTTCAAAGGGCAGGAGGCTGCATAACGTGCAAATTGCCTGGTGAGAAATGTGTGAGCAGGAAAGAGTGCCTGGCAAATCAATAAAAACAGAGCAACCCGAGCCATGGGGTAACTCTTTGCCCAGGCAGTTGCAACTTGTGGTTAAGAGAAGGCCACAGTGAACTGGTGGAGCAGAAAGTGGGAATTCTGACCTCAGCTCAGCCTCCAGGCTGCTGTGTGGCTTTGGCTCCTGAACTGGTTTTCAAGCAGTTTAGTTCTTAAAACAGAATTGGTACCAATGAACCTTCTTGGTGAGTCAGCTGCTCCAAAGCTCCTTTTGGGCACAAAGTTTGTGTTCCTTGACTATTCCCAGGCTGGTTAATTAGCAGGGAACTTTAATTCGTATGGCTAAAGACACAGTGCCTAAACCCACCCACGTGTTCCAGTGTCTAGAGAAGAAGATGTATTTGGTTTTCAAGGTGTGAAGCTTTCAGCAAGCTCCATGTGTTGGTGGTTGGGAGCTGAGCCGGGCTCTCTCTCCACAGACGCTTGTGACAGTAGAAGGATGTCACTGCTGCAACATTCAAGCTGCTTTGCAAAGTCATTGTCCCTCCCTGTTTGTGCAAACACAGCTCCTGCTCCAGGGATGGGCTTCCAAGGACCTCAGATCTGAGCAGCATTGATCTGGAGGAGGGATCTGTTGGGAAGCTGGTACTCTTAGGTTGGTTTGATGTGGAGGCATCTGCAGGACAGAGCAGTAGACTTTGGACAGGGATGGAATGGCTCCCAGTGCCAGAGGGCAGGGCTGGATGGGATATTGGGCAGGAATTGTTCCCTGTGAGGGTGGCCAGGCCCTGGCACAGGGTGCCCAGAGCAGCTGTGGCTGCCCCTGGATCCCTGGCAGTGCCCAAGGCCAGGCTGGATGGGGCTTGGAGCAGCCTGGGATGGTGGAAGGTGTCCCTGCCATGGCAGGAGGTGGAACAAGATGGTCCCCAAGGGTCCCTTCCAACCCAAACCATTCCAAGATTTAAGTAAGGAATGGATCAAACCAAAACAAATAAGTCTTTCTAGGGTCAAACAGATGGATACTCTCTGTTGCAAGTCTCTCTGTCCTTATTTTGTTAGGAGGATTCGGATCTGAACCCCCGCGGTCTGTAACTGTCACAGTTCATAGCAGACACTTATCCCTGCATATTTCCAAGTTATTTTAACTAAATCATAAAGCATCTGTAGTGGAGAGAAAGAAATGTGACTGTTGCCAATATTTAATATATCAAACTGGTGATTTTAGTAGCTTCTTGAATCAGGAATTAAAGAAGAGCCTGCATTGCAGCTATTAGGAAAAAAAAAAAAAAAGAGTAAGCAGGTGTTGGCTTAGTTTCTAAGCGCCCACATTGCTCCTGTTGGTTTATCTGATTGCAAACCAAGTGCACTGTAGCGTGATGAATATGTAGCACTGAATGTATGGGAAAGATGCTGGAAAGGTTGCACCCTGATGTTCTTAATCAGTAATTAGAAACTAAAAATAGTATTTTAAGGAAAGATAATAAATCTGTAGCCTTTAATCCTCATGTGCCAATGTGTAAGCTGATATCATTATTACATGAGAGGCAATGAGAACATAAGTGAGTAAGCAAGAGCAGGTTGCTGTTACAGTATAAATTCCACGCAGCTCGAGCTGTCCAGGTGATGTTTGGCTGTCTGTTTTATGCAAAGTCTACAGTCATAAAGCAGGTTAATTTACAAGCAGAGAATGCATACTTTTGTTGTTTATTTCCATTCCTTAGCTGCCCCTACTTCCTGAAGCAGTCTGGAATGAGTGGGGTTCCCTGTCTTTCTGTGCTTGTCAGCTCAAGGCAGCAGCATGGATTTGGGAAAAAAGGACACAAATGGGGGAAATGCCTTCCCATTACTGTGATTCTGATGCACCAATGGGCTGAAGCAACAGTTCCTGTGCTGTGCAGACACATATCTGCTGAGCTGATAACAGAGCAAGCATACCCACTTAAGAGGAGCTTTTCATCTCAGCATTTTAATAGTCTGCAAATGCCAAGATGTAGTTATTGCACAGGTACCATCCCAGCTAATCCTGCTTACACTGGTCGATTCAGGCTGCCAGCCTTACCCTGTCCAACAGGGAAACCTCAAACAACGTCAGGGGGTGAATCACACCAGCAGAGCCATGAATTCACTGACCAGCCCTCCCCTCATTCACACTGTGTTGTGTCCCTGGGACAACTGCAGCGATTCCTTACCTGGAAAAGCAACACAAAGTATTTTAAATAGGGCAAATTCATAGTGCATTTCAATGTCCAGACAAAGGGACTGAGGTACTGTGGCCTGCTGGTCACCACTGGCCTGCCCAGGGGCCCTTAATGTCATGCAGAAATGAGAGATCTGTTGTAACCTAAAGATGGTAGGATAAAAATTTTAAAGAATGTCTGTTTGCCAAGCATTTTTGAATTAAAAAAGGCTTTATTCCAGCAGTTTGTAATTCATTTGTCTCGCAGAAATGGCTGAAAGCAAGAGCCAGATAAAATTACTGGAAGTTGCCAGGAAACGTGCTGTCATGGCTTAGCGTGAGTGCAGCGCAGAGATGATTAAAAAAGGCACCAAATGGTGAATCCCACTGAAAAAAGGACCAAAAATCTGCAATGGCTCTTTGGTTCTGTGGTACTGAGAGCAGTGACAGTGGTAGACGCTATCCTCATCCCAAACTCTGTCCAGTTCTGTGGCAATTCATCCTTTCTGGGAGGAGGAGCAGGGACACGCACAGAGCCAGGGCAGCAGCCCCACTCTCAACCTGTGCTGTCAGCACTGGGGACATGAGACAGAATCCCAGAATGGTTTGGATTGGAAGAGACCTTTGGGGACCATCTCGTTCTACCCCCTGCCATGGGCACGGACCCCTTCCAGCATCCCAGGCTGCTCCAAGCCCCGTCCAGCCTGGCCTTGGGCACTGCCAGGGATCCCGGGGCAGCCACAGCTGCTCTGGGCACCCTGTGCCAGGGCCTCTCCATCCTCCCAGTAAAAATCTTTTCCCTAATCTCTAACCCAACCCTACTCTCCTTCCATTTGAACCCATATGGAGGTGAGACTGCTCAACTCCTCCGTTTTACTGCTCCTCGGGCAGCGCCAGCAGGGCTCACAGGCGGCCTGGATGGGTGGGCGGACGGACAGAAGGATGGACGGACAGGATGGATGTTGGGACAGATGGCTGGCTGGTGGCTGGCTGGCTGATGATGGGTGGATGGATGAATGGATGATGATGGGTGGCTGGATGCCGCTGCCGCCGCTCCTCCCCCGGCCCGTCCCGTCCCGTGCCCGCGCTCCGCGCCGCCTCTTGCGGCCGCCCCGCTCGGCTCGCAGCTGACGGGGGCAGCCCTTGTTTACTGGCCGGGGCGCCGCCGCCAGCCCGGCCTGCGCTGGAAGGGGCCGCCGGGCCGGGGCCGACACCGCGGGCAGGGAGGGGCCCGGCGCTATAAAGGGGCTCCGCGGGGGCTCCACCGGCGATGCTCGGCCGGGCCCGGCCCCCGCGCCCGCCCCGCGGGCTCTGATTCGCGCCGGGCGGCGGCGGCCGCGGCAGCGGCGCGGGATGGGACCGAGAGCGGCGGCGGCGGCGGCGGCGCTGGCCGTGGCCGTGGTGCTGGGAGCCTGGTGCGGCCGCGGCCGTGGCGAGAGTGAGTCGGGGCCCGGCCGGGAGGGTTGGGGGCGGCGGCGGCGGCGGAGCGGGCCCGGCCCCGCCGTGCCCTTTGTACCTGCGCGGGGCCCGCGGGCAGCGCGGCCGCGGCCCGGAGCGCTCCCGGGTCACCTTCACCCCCGGCCCGGGGCCGGCGCGGAGGGCCCGGCGGTGGCCGAGATTGGAGCGGACACAGCCCCGGCGAGGGCAGCGGCCGGCCCGGCGCGCTCGGCGGCGCGTCCCGGCCCGCGGGGCCCGCGCGGGCGGGCGCCGGGCCGGGGTCAGTGGGGGCCGCGCCCGGGGCAGCCGCGGGGAAGGGCACGGGCCCCTCTCCGGTGCCGCTGCCCGGGTCCTTCCATGGACACCTCACCCCTCCCTTCCCACGTCCCTTCCCCGATTCCTCCCCGGGTCCCTTACCCCGTCCCCTCCCCGGGCCCTGCCAGGGTCTCTTCCTCGGTACCGTCCCCACTCCCGTTCTCGGACCCTTCTCCGGCCCCTTCCCTGGGTCCCCTCCCCCGATCCACTCCCCGGTCCCTTACCCGATTCTTTCCCGTGTCCCTTTCCCAGTCCCTTCCCATGTCCCTTTCCCAGGTTCCTTTCCCGGGTTCCTCCCTGGCTGCCTTCCCCAGTCCCTTCCCATGTCCCTTTTCCCGGTCCCTTCTCGGGTCCCTTCTCCGATCCTTTCCCCGGTGCCCTCCCCAGCCCTGTGCCCCCGCCGCTCCTCGGCTGCCTCAGAACCGGCTCCGGTTTCAGGAGGGTTTAGTGTGGCCAGACGCGGAGGTTTTGTCTTTAACCACTTTTAGGTAGTGTGCCAAATCCACAGGTATTAAGATGGGAGAGCTCCGGGGAGAGGCTCTGTGTGTGCACAGGGACTTGTAAAATACGAGACAGGGATATAAAGATGTTGTGTTGGAAGTCACAATCTTGTTAAACCCACGGCTGGCTCGAGGTTAAGCCTTACGAGCTGTTTTGATGGGTTACGTTAAATAAACTTGCTCAGGAAATCCTTTTAATGAGAGGTTCTTTAATTTTGGGCGATTCTTACAAATTTTTTTGACAAAAGGAAAATATTTGTTTAAAGACAGCTGACTGGATCCGTGGGTTATGTCTCCCATAGACAGTCTGTCTGTTGGCTTTCCCATCAGAAAAGGCAAGAATAAGAGAATCAGTTCAAGTACAGACAATACAATGATGGACATTATTGGGATATGTATGGAATTCAGGGCATAAAGCAGGATGTTCCTGTAAGACAGCCTCTTTTTCCAGCAATAGGACAAGTCACATATTTCTAAAATAACTCAGTTTCTTCCCTCATATGTATTTTTACATTTGAAACCGTACAAGAGGCCGGTGACACGGTGTTACCTTGGGAGGGTCAGTCCCAGCTGCTGTGGGCAAACCTGCCTCCAACAGAGATGGAAAAGGCAGTTGACATATAGCACTAATAATAAATAAATACGTGTGCAACTGCAGTCCAGCAGTTCCTAATTTGAAAACACTATTATTACTGCCACAGCGCAGCCTGTGATTTGGTTATTTATTTAAATCATATTTGCTTTTTGGGGTTCAAGCATGTTTATGTTCTAAACTCCCTAATCTCTGCTGTGTTACAGCGTGGTAGGAAAATGTACTCTTGAGTTCATGGATGGAGGAACAGGGGCACAAGACAGCAAAGCAAAGCCTGGGCTGGAACATTTCCGTATCATTTTTACAGAAATAAACACTTTCTGAAGTAAATACTCTATGAAATATTCTACAGTTAGGACCATCAGGGCCCTGGATGTGAAAGGTTTTCAGCTGCTGTGGTGTTTGATTCTGTTTTCTGGGAACGGTGAGGTCACGGAGCACCTCGGTGGGGATGGAAAACACCGGCCTGGCTGGGGGGAAATGCACGGACGAGAGTTGCATAAGCAAACAAGTTGTTCCCTGAGCAACGGGGTCTGATGGAGGCGGCTTTCTTGGAGATCTGTGCCCTGTGTTCCCACAGCCAGGCCCCGAGGTAACGCCGCTCTCCAGGGATGATATTCCCCCCATCCCTGCTTTTCCTTGTGCCCCGTGAATTTCTCTCCCCTTTGGTGCCTTTAGGCAGCGTTGGGGAAGAGCTGGGGGCAAGCAGCAGGTAGATGGAGCTGGTTCAGGAGACAGATGGGGTGGATGGTAAAGTTCACGTTTATATCCAGATTATGGGTTTTTCCTCCTCAATCCATCCTGTTTTCTTAAATATTTTAGGAATACTTCATATGAGAGCACTCTTCCTCTCTTACATGTGGTTAAAGGTAGTTGCTGAGCTCAGAAATTAATGACAGGAGTAGAAGAAAGGGTTAAGGAAAGAAAGCCTGACCTGTGCATAAAATGAAGAGACATATATCTTGTTTTGGGAAGAAAGACAGGTTTGTGTATTTATTTTTTTTTTATCACTGTGTAAACATAATGCAACTTCTTGAAATAAATCTTGCACATGACTCATGCCTGTCAGTTCATTAGCTCTGGTATTTGGGGTGGGATTTACCTCACCTAGTTTTAGGCATCTGCTAATGGAGCAGCTTACTTTGGGCTCCTTTTCTGGTTAATAGAAAACTGATCAATGCAATCATGGGAGTTTAGAGTGCTCTTCCTCCCCTTCTGAACTCTTCCCCTAAATTTGGGAGCTGCACATGTGCTCCAGTACCTGCTGCTGATGTGGGAGCTGGGAATGCACTTGAGAGATCTTTACCTAAGTCATCCTGTAGGATAAATTTCACTGTGTAGTGCTGTAACACACAAAATAGGTTGCTTCTTAGTATCATATCTGGCTGATACGGATATTTTAGTGCAGGTAAACTCATTAAGAAACTGTTCCCTTGTCCCACCTCAAGCCTGTGTTAATTTTTTATGTTGAGAGACTCAATCTAGAGTGAAATTTTGCTCCTGGGAGAGTAAAGTAGGAAAAGTGAGTGCAGAAGGGCAGGGCTGCACCAAGCCCAGCGTGTCCTGTCCCCTTTTTTGGGGAGCGGCAGCGCAGTGGCTGTCTCTGAACAGTGCAACACCCCAGAGCTTTCTGGAGGTCAATTTTGGGGTGACTGCCTGGTGGAATATAAATGATGTTGATATGGGCAAGGTGTAGAACCTGTTCCTGCTGCCTCTGGAGCAGGGAGGATCCCCAGGTGTGTCAGCACCAGCGCCGACCCGGCCGTTACCCCGCGTGGTCCCGGTGCTCCTGGCGCTGTCACCCCAGTGCTGGGTATCTCTGGCTGGAAACGGGGCAGGGTGAGTCATGTTTGCTCTTTGGGTTTTGAATCAAATGAGGGGAGCATAAAGACAGCCCAAACCAGCCTTTAAAGGCCGGACTTGGAGGGGTTTGCCCTCAGCTCAGCAGCACTGAGTTGAGCAGTGAGAGGTAACAGGCACCTGAAATGTTCCCTGGGGTACTGGGGCTTTATAGGAGCTCATTTTGGAGTCCATGTCCAGTTTGCTCAGCTCGAGGTATCTGAGGTGCAGAGCTGAAGCTTAAAAATCACTATTTCACAATTAGATGGATTTTATGTTTATTAACCAATTGCTGCAGTAGGCTAGAAGCTGTTGCACCATCCTTCCCTCTAACCTGTCACCAGGATGTTTTCCAGTCTCATCAGTTATCCCAAGAAACACCCAAAAATCCTTCTCCCAGTTTCCTAAAGCCACTTCTAAAAATCAGCCATATGTAGAATGGCAGTGCTTTTGACCAAACCCAAGCAAGTGTAATTTTTCTGCAATAGTTTGTTTATTCAGTAGGCAGCAAACGCTACAAAAAAGGCAGAATTAACTAATAGTTACCTCAAATGGTTTGTGATCCTTCTGTGCCAGATTACGCTGGTCTTGATTGTTAAAGGCCAGAGGTCTGAAAGCAGTGAATCATTAAGGTTTGGTATCCACATGATTTACTATAAACAAGGTTTAAGTTCCAGCTATTCCCCTGGTTAGACTCTATCTTGAAAACTTAACCTCTGGCATCAGATCTGGTTTCTTCATTCAGGACTTGAAGGTTGTTACCAAACCAGTTTGTCCAAGAGGCTTTGGCATCTTGGGATTTGTTTGTTTGTTTGTTTTTTAAAAAGCGTGGCTTCAGCTTGGTTTTCTGGGGGGGGGGGGCTGATGGAACATGTCTAGGGTGATTTAGTAGTTTTTTGAGTGAGTAGATTGGTAGCAGGGATGGAGCAGTGCTTCCTCTGGCAGCTCAGAGCTGTGCTGCTGTTTCTGCTGAAATTTAGGAATTTATGTGTAGTGGAGGTTTTGCCAGCAGTTTGCACAGGAGCAGCTTTGGGCCTACTACTGGAGAATCAATTTGTGATTTTTTGTATTTCCCTGAAAGCTGATTTATGTGTTTTTTGAAACCAGGTTGTCTGTGTTATAATTGATGGCTCAACTTTGCTCTCCTTCTTCTGGGATCAAACCTGCCTTGCCTTCCTACTGAATGGTTGATTAATTCCCCTGTCCCTGCAGAAGAAATACTATCGAGAGAAGCTGTGGAAAAACACTTATTACTTTGCTTAAAACTGCTTCTTGTTGTCTTGGTAACAATAAATTTATGGGGTGACTTAAGCTGCTACTGCATGAACAGGAGATACAAACTGCTGAAAATTCAAAGGCATGAAAAGATGGAGAAGCCTCCAACTAAAAAGCATATTTTGTTTCAGATGTTCTTAATTCCTTACTATGCTCTTTGATCTTTGAGGTGTTAAAAAGAAGGAGCTTAGATACCATTTATCACTTAACACTAAATTGAAGTCAAACCTGAAAAATAATTAAGTGTGATTTTTCTCTAAATGTGGGGAAAAGCAGCTGATGAACCATGGGTGTTGTACTTCCAGCTCTGGTAGATTTATATTTTTAACTCTTCAAAAGCTTCACTCATCTCTTTTTAGATTCACCTTTAGGTAACCTTTGTTCCTTAACACATCTTTTCAAAATATTTGGAGTTGTTAGCCTTTGGTCACCTTTTCTGCAGCCTCCAGTGGGGAATCTGTGTCAGGATGGGGAGAGCTGGAAGCCAGGGAGGTTTGTACCCTGTGGGGGTGTTTAGATGGTTGGGGTTTTTTGTGGAGCTTGGAAGATCTTTGAGCAGCTTTTGGTCTGTTTGGACCAGGAGCAGCGTGGCTCATGTTAGTGGTGATCTCCAGAAGCTTGAAAGGTTCAGGAGCAGAGTAATTTAACTGGTTTTGAGTGTTTAGGGAAAGGGATGAGAGCTGTGAACTCCAGGGTTGGAGTGACCAGGAGTGCCAGGACACAGGGAATGGCTCCCAGTGCCAGAGGGCAGGGCTGGATGGGATATTGGGAAGGAATTGTTGGCTGGGAGGGTGGGCAGGCCCTGGCACAGGGTGCCCAGAGCAGCTGTGGCTGCCCCTGGATCCCTGGCAGTGTCCAAGGCCAGGCTGGACGGGGCTTGGAGCAGCCTGGGATGGTGGAAGGTGTCCCTGCCATGGCAGGGGTGGGGTTGGATGGGCTTTGAGGTCCCTTCCCACCCAAACCATTCTGGGATTCAGATCATCCTCCCTGCACCCCTGCTGGCTGTGGATCTGTTCCTCTGCCAGACAGGACCATGAATTTCCTCAGTGCTGGGTGCCCATTCTGGTGCAGCAGTGCCCACCCAGGGTAGCTCCTGCAGACCAGGCTCCTTCCTTAGCTCTGTTCCTGCAGAAAAGGAAGATTTCCACAGCCTGAAAATGGAGCCCCAGCACTCAGAGGGCTTTGTCCTGACTGTACCTGAGTGCAGATCTTTCCAGCCCTGCTCGAGGTGCCCTGTCCAGGGAGCTGGGCAGGGACAGAGTGGGTGCAGGGCTTGTGTCCAGCCCCTGGTGACTCACCTCATTCTACCCAAAATGATGAAAGACAGAGGCAATTGTGCTCAGGGTATTCATGCATCTCGTGGCCTTCAGCCACAGCAATAGCCTGGAGCTCTGACTCTCAGAAGTAATTCCTGGTCTGTATTTTCTGACCTTTCCTTTTCCTTAAGGTCAGCTGTCCATTCCAGCAGGCAGGACCTTGTCCTGTACTGGGGCACCACCCCAGCATGGCCTGTGCCCCCCACAAGAGTGAGAACCAAGAATAAATAAGAAGCAAGATGTTGCATTTTGATTTTATCTGGTAATTTTAGCTGCACTGGTGACTTGTACGTTGCACTCAGTCTTTCATTTTCTTACGTGTCCTTCTGTTACTTCTCCTTTCACTCTCCTGACCTGCCACGCACTTGCTTCTTTGGAAATACCAATGTTATTTATTGCAAATAAATATCCAGAGCATTCAAGCTGAATCTGTTGCTGTCCCAGGTCTTTTACCCCAGGTTGGGATGTGCAGCAGGACAGTTTGGGGCAGAGAGGTTGCTGCTGGCGGGTCATCAGGTTCTTTTTCCCACTTTTTCCAAGTACATCCTTAATCCTTGAGGCACCGTGTGCATTTCTTTTTCTTCCAGAAAGCAATTTATGAAACGACTTGGATATAGTGCCAAAAAATCCCATTGGGCAATAGCATTGCTTCAAATCCCATATTAGCATTGCCAATTTTTTTTTTCTTGTAGTCAGTGGAGCAAATTTTTGAATAATCATTAAGATATTTGCATAGAATTTGGTTTTAACCCCTACAGCAGTGGTCTGTGTTAAATCATGAGGAGTCAGACAATGCTAACTATGAAATATTTGTGTCCACATCAGTTTTGTAAGGCTGGGTGATCCCTTGGAGCTGTGATGTGGTGGTTTTATAGTTGGTGAACTTTACATACAGTGACAAAAAGAGGAAAGAGCCTGTGTTTTTTTGTTCTAAAGTGGGGAGGGAAGACACTAGCCCAGCTGTAGACAAAAGAGAGAATCCTTTGAGTGGATCCAGTCTTCAAAAAGGAAAATTTCAGGAAGAATCCACCTGGGTTTGAACATTAAGGTCTAGCTGATGTTTCTGTGAAGTTGGTTTCAAAAGGGTTGTCACAGGGAGTTTTGTTGTGCTGGAGAGGCACAGGGCTGCAAATTTCCTTCTTGGTTTCTCACCTGTGCTTAGCGTTGAAAAAATATTTCCCTATTCAAACTTTTTAATTTTGCTGGTGCCTGGATTCCTATTATTCAATTCGCCTTCTAATTTATCCTTCATCTTTGCCAGTTCTTTGGTTACTGGTTCTGTGAAATGAACTGCCCAGATAGTCAAGACAGGGAGATTTGCACCCTTGAAAAAATAATAACAAAAAAAAGCCCCAACACCTCATCTGAAGAGAATGCTCAGGGCAAAAATTACTAATGTAGTAAATTACTCCTGTCAGCAGAGTCTGGGTAGGAGTGTGGGCTGTGCTCCTGTGCATTTCCATGTTTTTCTGCTCTCTTCCCAAGCACTACCATCTCTGGCCATTATTCTTTTCCTATCTTCCCCTCCCTGCAACCATTCTAAATGACTCCCTCTAATCCCCTGGCATCAGTTGCACAATCTGAGACGAGGTAGGTGTGTTGCTGGCAGTTGCCTAAAGAAAACAGCCCAGACATCTCTTCCCTTTGTGAGCGCCAAGTGATGTCCCAGGACTGGTGTTACCACTGCAGTCGTGATAGAGACAACAGGCAGGGACTCAAGATGGCAGAAAAAATGATGAAACGCTCTTGTTTTGTAACCATATCCCAGGGAATGTTCCCCACAGTGTATTTCTTAACTCTTGAAGGCTGCCGTGCTGAGAGGACCACGTGTCCCGAGCAGAGCTCGGCGCGGTTGGACAAAACCGAGCGTTTAGAAAACGACAACAATTAACTTTCTGCTAAATAAAGAAACTGTCCTTTGCCTCCCAGTTTGCAGGAGCATGGACATCCGCAACAACCTGACCCGGCTGAACATGCTGGAGAACTGCACCGTGATCGAGGGCCACTTGCAGATCCTGCTGATGTTCAAAACCAAGCCCGAAGATTTCCGCGAGCTCAGCTTCCCCAAGCTGACCATGATCACAGACTACCTGCTGCTGTTCCGTGTGTACGGCCTGGAGAGCTTGAAGGGCCTCTTCCCCAACCTCACTGTGATCCGAGGGACTCACCTGTTCTTCAACTACGCCCTGGTGATCTTTGAGATGGTTCACCTGAAGGAGATCGGCCTCTACAACCTGATGAACATCACCCGCGGCGCCGTGCGCATCGAGAAGAACAACGAGCTCTGCTACCTGTCCACCATCGACTGGTCCAGGATTCTGGATTCTGTAGAAGACAATTACATCGTGGCCAACAAGGATGACAAAGAAGAGTGTGGAGATGTGTGTCCAGGCACTGTGAAAGGGAAGAGCAATTGTCCCCCCACGGTGATAAACGGGATTTTCATCGAGCGCTGCTGGACACACGATCGCTGCCAGAGAGGTGAGTGCACAGGGAGAGGTCTCAGCTGGGGCTTTGCTGTCAAATTTTGACCTGTCAGGACCTGTGAGGCCCTGGCACAGGGTGCCCAGAGCAGCTGTGGCTGCCCCTGGATCCCTGGCAGTGCCCAAGGCCAGGCTGGATAGAGCTTGGAGCAGCCTGGGATGGTGGAAGGTGTCCCTGCCATGGCAGGAGTGGCACTGGGTGGGCTTTGAGGTCCTTTCCAACCCAAACCACTCTGGGAATCTTGGAGGCCTGATAGGTGCCTACTGATTGCTACCTGTAAGCACAGATTCCTAAAAGCAGGGCTGAAAATTGACATTAGAAGATGAAGAGAAAACCTTTGGGATGGGTTTGAGCAGTTCTTTCACCTGTGTTTTTAAGGCATCCAGAACTCTGTGTATGGTTCTTCTGCAGAGTCAGGAACTGCCCAGACTTCACCATTTTAGTGATACTCTGAGTGTCTTTATTGGGGCTTGGGTGGGGAATGAAAGTCCAGACTGACTGGTGGAAGCACAACAGTGGGGAGAAGTTTTAATGGGATAAACCCCATTCTGGAAAGGGGCAATTCCATCTTTACCAAAACCTTCCTGCCATAAAATGGTCTGTGGATGAGTGAGCAGCATTTGCACAGAGAAGTTGGAAGCCAAGTCAGACCTGAAGGAGAATGGAGAAGAAGAGAGGACCTGGATGGAGTAGAGGGTGAAATAACAGGGCTTTGGTTCAGGGAGAAGCTGTGTTCAAAAAACTCACTGCTGTTGCCACCCCAGCCCTCAAATGTTTTAGAGTTGCTTTTGATTTCATACAGATTTGTTTTTTTCCAAACTTGGAACTGACCTTAAGCTTAGCTTTAATTATATATTGGCTTTGATTTATGTTAAATCTGACTTGACGGGGAGCAAAGTGAATTGAGGTGAGAGTGACACATTTAGGGTTGTCTGCCTTTCTGGAGGTCGTGCATCCAAACGAACCAGTGTGTCCTGAGACGAAATTAGGAAACTTGTGGGCTGGAGAGAAATTCTTGCCAAGCTTTAAAGGGCAGCTTTGAGTGCTAAGTGCCAAATTTGAGGAGGAATTCCTACCAGTATGCACAAACTAATGCAATTAATGTGGTTTCCCCTCTGCTACTCCTCACCCCAAAATCGTCCAGCTTCCTTTTAAAGAAAGTGGTTATTTTTTTGTGGCCAGAATAACAGGGTATGAGCAAGAAGATTCAAGTGTGTACGTGTGTTCCTTTTTTCAAATGAAAAATAAGATTGTAAAGCATTTTATTTATAAACTTTCAGGTATGCAGTTACATCAGCACTGAAACCTGGTTTCTTAAGCATTTCATGTGCCCTGTTTTCTGCTGTTTCATAAGGTTAAAAGTCTAATTGGAACTTTTTTAGTGCCTAGACCATAATGCCCCAAAATTCCTGTGAATTTTCTGGGGCTGTGTTGCAGCAGACTGGAATGGATGGTTTTCTCTCCTTTAAAAAACTGCCTGTTTCCATGAAACCTGGAGAAATGTAACATTGTAATGATAATATTTTACCATTGGGGTGGAAATCAGAGCTCCTGAGCCTCTGGTGCAAGAGTTTGTTTGAGGGCACCTGTCCAGTACCTGCCTCAGCTCAGTCACCACATCTGTTTGACCCAGAAATTGAGATTTTCATCAGGAAATGGTTTCAAAAGGCACTGTGCACAGGTGCTGTGCTTTTGTGTGTCCCTTGCAGAAGGAGCAGTAGGGAAGCCGTGCTCCTGCATATTTGGGCAGTGGCTGGAATGCACTTCCCAAACCACTGAACAAGCCGAGCTTATCTTTGTTTTCAACATTCGGATTTGGACTTTAATTTTTTGGTGGCCGCTGTTTTGCACAAGCTGGGATCTGTGTGATCCCGTGCCTTGTGACACCTGCCCCTGTGCTTCTGAAGTTGTTTTGACAGCCTGAGAGGGTTTTTAGACCTTTTTTGTCTGTTTGTGAGCAGCCTTTAGACTCTGAGCACACGCCGATGGTGGAGATTAAGTGACATTTATTTAGCGAACCTGCCGGTGCAATCGCTGCCTCCTCTGTTCTCGTGCCAGCCCTAATGTATCCTTAGCATGCGTAATTGTTTTGTCAAGATTATTAAAAGCTTGTGTGAATTGTATTTTGGCTTTCCTTAGCCTGAAGAGCCTCACAGCAGCTCCCAGTACCCAGGGTATTAATGTCATGAAATCTTTCCCTCTGCGTTTCTGCAGCTTATCTGGGAATCTTCAGCAGCTAATGCAGTGCTGAAGTCTCCTGGCTCTCTGGGTTTAAGTGTATTTTCTTTTATTTTTTCTCTTTATCTTCTAACCAGAATGAAATGTAGCAATTTCGGTATCATTTTCACAGGGAAGTTTGGTTTTGTGTGGAGTTTTTAACCCAGGTTATTTGTACCTCTGGTTTGTTTAATGAAACTTGGTGTAGAATCTCCTGGTTCTGTTTTTTTTAAAATTTTTTTGCATCTCTGGATGGGAAGTTGTTGCTGTCTAAACTGCTGCCCTGGGACTGGGAAAAACCCTTTAAGGATATGTAAATATTGATTGTTTTGATTTTACAGAGTGGGTGTCAATTGACAGAGACAAGCCCCAAGCTGTGACCGGCTTTTCCAGCCTGCTAAGCTTGGAGTCTCACTGGAAAATATTAAGAGATGGGCAAGAAATTTGGGAGAGCCCCTGTGGGAAGGCTGGAAGATGTCACAGAAAATGAACTCCCTGACAGCAGGGGACAGCCAGGTGGGGATTGGTTTCTTCTCCCAGGGCCAAGGGACAGGATGAGAGGAAATGGCCTCAAATTTAGATGGTTTAGATGGGAGATAGGGGAAAACTTCCTGGAAGAGGTTGTGGAGCATTGGAAGCCTTGGAGTCAGCATCCCTTGAGGTGCTCAAAGGCAGTGAGGATGTGGCACTTGGGGACAGGGGTTAGGGATGAGCACGGTGCTGGTGCTGATGGTTGGACTTGATCTTAAAGGTCTTTTCCAGCCTTAAGGGCTCTGTGATTCTCTGGAAGGTTTTTTGTGTGTGGGAAGTGGCAAAGTTGGGGCTGGAGTGGGGTCCTGGTGTCCCCCATCTCTTCCACCCCATTTCCTGCCCTTCCCCTGCCAGCTCTCTGTGGTTGCTCCACGTTATCCCTCCTTTATTTAATTATTCCTTTATTTAATCAGCGCAAATATCCCAGTTGACTCCAAAACTAACTTTTCAGTTATAGCATGGAATTATCTCCAAGGCACACATCCAAGCCTCTGAATCATCCCCGTAGCTACAATTCCAGCCTGCATTTTTTATTTATTTATTTTTTTTAGTTGGTGATAATGTGTTCAGGACAACAAAGTAAAGGATCTTCTTACAGGCATTGGAACAAAGGTTGGGGATGAAACCAGTGGGGAGGAACTGAAATCATTTGTGGGCAGCTGCACCCTTGGAAAAACCAGTGGCAGTCTTGAGGACTCTGTGTCTGAGTGCAGGGATGAGTAGGTGGATGCACCATGGATTGAGATCTGTCGGGATGTGCTTCCTCAGAGTTTTCTTTTTTTTTTCCCTAAATCACTCATGATGGTGTGAAAACCCAAGTCGGTTCAGTTAAGGCCAGCTCATGTTATATTTTGGGTAGGCAGGGAGGGAAATGTGTAGTCTGTTTGGAATTTGGGTCTAGCCTGATGCTGTTTATGGCAGCCAAGTGCTGTTCCTGTTCTGGGGGTTTTGTACCTCTTCACTGACATTTTTAACAGGGTTTTTTTTTTTCACACACACAGTTATTTTATTGCCATCAAAACGTACTTCTTGGCTTCGTGGTCCTGCACTGCAGAGAGTGTCTTTGCTGAAGAATGCAGACAACAAAAATGCTGGAAATGCCACGTCCTAGACCTCGGTCTGGATCTGCCAAACATGATTTTCATATTTAGCATTTTTTCCACTTTTTTTTTTTTTTTTTTCTTTTTTCTATACGTCTGTCACTCCTCTTGCGGAAGGAACAATTCCCTCTGAAATAGGATTTCCTGCCAATTCTTCCTGCAGTCAAGCTGCTCTGTCCACACAGAGCTTGGAGCAGTCTGATGGGTTTGACAGTGTAATTATAAAGGCGGGTTCAGCCTTTTATTGCACGTCGGGTCATGTGGAAGTGGAGTAAGGCAATAGGAAGGAAAAGTGGAATGGCCAAATAAAAATTACCAGCAAAATTATCTGCACTATCAGACAGTCCCTTGGTGAGCACTGAAGGGCCACATTCCTGGGATATAAGGATGGATATCTGAAATAGTTTTTACAGGGCCAAGTAGTGATAGGAAAAGGGGGAATGGTTTTAAACTAAAAGAGGAAATATTTAGGCCAGATGTTAGGGAGAAATTCTCTACTCAGAGGGTGGGCAGGCCCTGGCACAGGGTGCCCAGAGCAGCTGTGGCTGCCCCTGGATCCCTGGCAGTGCCCAAGGCCAGGCTGGACGGGGCTTGGAGCAGCCTGGGATGGTGGAAGGTGTCCCTGCCATGGCAGGGGTGGCACTGGATGAGCTTTGAGGTCCTTTCCAACCCAAACCATCCTGAGATGAATTCTGTTAATTCTGTCAGCTATAGGCTTCATTCCTTAGAAGACAAGATGGAATTCAAATTCCCTTGTTCATGCTGAATGAAATCTTTGTAGGAATCTGTTATCCTCTTGATCTTGGGGCTTGATACTACCAGGAAATTTGAGTTATTGTGCATGTGGGCCATTTCAGGTCAGTCAGTAGGATCCTTTGTTCCATCTATTATCTTGTTTTTTATGATAAAAACAAAAGTTGTTTCTCCATTAGTGCAATTTAGTATTTGTGGCAAAATATTGACTTTGTGGAAAGTAGATGAAACAATTTGTGTCCATTGAAGAGGATGTAAAGCAGCAGATGGAAAGGATGACTGTCTGGAATAATCGACATGCAAAGAGCTGCTAAAGAAAGGTTCTGTGTGAAAATAATAATGTTTTTCCTGGTTTTGAGTGGAATTTTTGGGGTTATCCTGTGCAGAGACAGAAGCTGGACTCGATGATCCTTGTGGGTCCCCTCCAAATCAGGATTTTCTGTGATTATTTCTTTTTTTCTAACACTTTGGGAAACAGGTCTAGAGACAAAGGGGTACAACAGGATCTCTCTAATTTCCCTGTGATTTATCTGGGAAAAATTCTGGGACAGATAAGAGACAGGTAAGGAACTGAGGAGTCGCTTTGTTCCCAAGTGGAAGCAGCACAACAAAGCCCTGAGAAAAACATTGCTCAGCCTGAAACGTCTTTCAACTGCTGTGAAACAGCAGCAAGCGCTCTCAGAGACCAGTGCCAGCAGAAATTCTGCAACTCTGAACATCTTCAAGGCAGGTTTGAATAACAAAGTTCAGAGGTGTGTGTGGGAAACGCTTTGTGATGTTTACTTAGGTAGAAATATTACTTAGCAACAGCTTCCTGTAATTTTTATGTGCTGGGAATTTCTGTAACCATGAGCTTGGTTTTATTACCTTTGTATGGGAAAGGGGTCTCGAAGCACTGAGCAGACTCAGCCAACCTCAAGGGCAAAGATATTTTTAAAGCTTCAAACACAAAGGAAATTTTTCCAGTTGCTACTACATGAAGTGGAAGTGCTCCTTTTATTTGGAGATCTGATAAGGGCTGCCTTTTTTTCTTTTCCCTTGCTCTGACAAATGCCAGATGGAAGCTGACACCGGATAATCTCACTGGGGTGTCTGTGCTGACCCTGCCAAGCTACAGCTTTATTGAGGGCCCATAGCTGGGGCAGTGGTGACACTTTGCCAACTCTGAGACATCCTAAACTAATTCACTTGAGCTTATTAAGAGTAGTTAAGAGATTTATGGTGCTTGGGGTTGTGATACAGCCCAGAATTGGGGGAGAAGAGGTGGAAACAATCCCTCCATACAAATGTCTGTTTAAGGATGTGCTCCTTTGGAAACACCAAACAAAACTGGGGAAGAAGCATCTGGAGCAGCTTTTCTCCAGTGAGCTGGGGTGATGCAAGGCTGTAGGATTTAAATATGAAGGGTCTCAACTTGCTGACAATTCCCCATGGGTGCAGCTGAGCTGATGTTTCATCAGGTTCCTCACTGGTGCACCTTTACTTAAATTTGGGGTTGGGAAGTGAAGATTTTCTGCTCTTGCCCCAGTGCCCAACCAGCACTTCAGAAGCAACTGTCTGACCCATGTCATCTTTAGAAATGTAAATACACCATAAATACAGAGAATTCCTCCCCATAGTTAAGAGATCTGAATTCCTGTACAAAAATCTTGTCAAGACAAAGGTTTTTGACAAGTCAAAAAGGAGAATGAGGTGTTTTGCTGCTGACATGGTAAAATCTGGGAAAGTTTTTGCCTCGTTTGGTTCAAACTGCTATTTTAATTCTTTCACCCTTAGCCTTTTCCCTGAACAGTTGTTATTTGGGTCGGTGTCTGGGCCCTTGAGGAGTTCAGTGCTTTACCTGCAGTGGTCTGAGGATACTCGAGGTGTTCTTAAATCTCTGTCTGATCCTCAGTGCTGACGTTGGCTCCTTGCGAGTTCCAAGGGAGCTTCAGGTGGAACTTTTCCCCTTCAGGATCACTTCCAAGTTACCTTTTTTTGCTCAAACAAAGGAACCTGCACTACCCCCTGTTAGATAAAAACCAGGAGATGTGGCAGACACATTTTTTGGAAAATGCTGCTGTGTGGGTGTGTAAGGGGGAAAGTCAGAGAATGTAAAAAAAATAATACTACTAGTGAGTGACAGAGTTAACATGTGTTGGTAATGCATGAATGGGAGAGCAGGAAATGGTTCACCTGGTGTGATGTGTTTGCTCAGGGAGGAGGAGATGTGTTTCATTCAGAGCAAATCCTGCTGGATGTTGGGAGTGCTTTGGATGAGCAGGGATGGGGAATTAGCCAGCTTGTGTATTCTGTATGTTTTCTTCCCTTTACACCTCCTTCATGAAGGCAGGGCAATGAAATTCTGCATTTTAGGTCTTTTAATTAATTGTAGAAGTATTCTAAATTGAGTGCAATTCCAGTGCCCCTTCCTGGATTATTCCAATGCAGAATAAATGTAAGCTGTGTGATGGGACAGCAGTCTCTGATTTTACAGGAAAAGGACTGGAAATCTTTGTTGTTCAAGGCTGTGAAGGGATTGTGAACTGTTGGGTCTGTACAAAGAAGTGCATTCAGAGTGTGTGAGCAGACCAACTGAAATATGTCACTTGGCAAAGCTCTCCGAAACATCTTTCCCTATCAGGAATTGGATTTGACAGGGATTGCCTCTGTAAATAATTGCTGTGCTTAAAAAAAAAATTCCCATCAAAACACAAAAACAAAACACAAAAAAAGGTCAAAACTTCCAGGTGTGACCAGTACAAAGATTATTTCTAGCTGAAAGGTTGAGGATTTTAGGACCTTTTGATTAATTACAGATCTGGGGAATAACCAACCGTGTCCTGGAGGAAGCAACACTCACCCTCCTCTCAGCTTGTAACAATAGCTGGGTACAAGTTCAATGATTAGGCTTCCCAATTATATCCTATAATTGTCTGCAAATTCCCATTGAGGGATGTGAATGAACTTGCTGGGATGTTTATGCTGCTTAATTAAGGCTGTTGGTTAGGTGGGAAAGAAAAAAACATTGGGTCAGGGTAAGTTGTGGGGGTCCTGGCTGGGATTGCCTGCTTGGGACGAGCCTGTAGTTATTCCAGCTCCTGCTTTGACCCCAGTTTTTGTCTGGCATTGCATAAGTGTGCAGGGAGATATGGATCCCAGCCACTGCCTTGTCTTTATCTCAGTTTTTAGATGAGGGTACTGGGGGGCACTGGGCTGACGTCGCTGCAGGTTGTCGGCCTGGCTTTTCTTTTGGCTTGTGACATGTAAAACAAACAGAGAATTAACTTTGGCTCTGTGCAGTGCTTAAATGCTGGCTGAGTGCTTTAATGGTTTCTTGTGAAGAGTCTGGATTCCTTGTGAATCTGGGTTTAAACTGACAAAACAGGGCAGCACGCTCAGCACCTGTTCTTGTCCAGAAAGAATTATAATTGGAATTGGATGCTCTGTACTAAGAAGGAGCTTCTGTACCCTCAGTAATTTGAGATTGTGTTTATTTCTCTGCCTCCTGGGCACCTTGAGGGGTGAAGGCTCTGAGAAAAATGATGTTTTGAAGGATCAACCAAAGGGTTGTAAAGAAAGTCCAGTTAGAATAGAATTCAGCAGAATGTTGGGATTAATTCTCTTCAGCATGTTTTTAAAGAACTCAGGGTGTGCATGGTTTTGGTGCACTCCAGAAAGAGAAATGTGATTTTAATCTTGTGTATCAAGTCAGAGATGCTCTTTTCCAAGGATGCCAAGAACTTCTGCTCCATTGGAATTATAACTCAGGCAGTTTCAGCTTTTGCAGAGCTCAGCTCCCACACTGCAGTTGCTGATGCAGGTGCTGGCTGGGTGAACCAGCAGGAATTGTGACCCTTCTCAGGAATTATGCCTCATTCATAGGTATAAGAGGATGGCAGTATTTACAGGATTGGTCTGATGAAGAGTGTATAACTTGCAAGGTCTTTTTAGTCTGTTCTCAGTGCAGTTTGAAGGCTCCTGGAGCTGCACATGTGGAACTCTGGTCACTCAGGACTGCCACACTTATGCAGTGCTGGTGTGTGGCCACACTGGAATTTCAGGGCCCTGATGTGATGAGCTGAGCCTGAGCTCAGCTTACAGCACAAGACTGATGGTTTTTAAGTCAGAGTTAAGGGAGTTTAGGGAGCAGGTTTGTCAGAGATCAGAGAAAACACCTGCGAGCTGAGCAGCGACTGCGGTTCTGCCTTTCTGCTCCCTCCTGCTCCTCTCACTTCGGTCTGACCCCTGGGCACCATTCCTCATTTAGTGGTTTTTAAAATGTGAATTGTCTGGGGTAGGAAGGGAATAAGTTGGTCCCAGTGTGTTCATCAAAACAAAGCCTGTTGGACTGTCGGCTGTGAGGAGGGCAAGGTTCATAGGGCAAGAGAGCAGGTTTGGAGTTGTGTAGCCATAATTTCCAGCCCATTTTTTGATGTTTTTCTCTGGTTTTGTAGCTGTGGGAGTTGAATTATGCTGAGAGCACACAGCATTATGGCACTGCAGGGCTATAACCCATGAGCAGGGATCTCAGGGCAGGAGATTGGGCTGTCACAGATGCTCCTTCCCTGTCGAGAGGAGGAGTTGGGTGCTGCAATGTGACACTCTCACATGGCACTTTGATGACACAAAATGGGGCTGTTTGCCCCATTTTTGTTTAATTTTCCCCTGTGGATGTGAAGAGCCCAGGTCTGACAGTGGGTGTTCCAGGGATGGATTATTTGGGGTCTGTGGCAGAGCTACTGAGCTTGGTTCAGAGTTGCTTCTGATAATGTGAGTGAGAGGCTGTCAGCTTCTGAGTTGTTTGGTCTGAATTATCTGCAGGAACTGAGAGTTCACTCAGCAACCTGCAGCAAAAAAGTCAAGTTCCAGCTCTATTGCACTGACCTGGGCACTGGGAAATCCCTCACACAATGGCTCCAGACAAACTCTGTCATATCAGCAGCGTTTTATGATTGATAAAGTACATAAAGAATGTTTGCACTTGAAGGTGGGCTTGATTAGAAAATCTCAGGAATTGTGCAGGAAGCCTTATCCCTGTGTGTTGGTTTCCCAGGAGTAAGGCATGTGCAATTCCACAGACATCACAGAATAACAAAGCATTTTTCTGTTTCCATTTTCAGCTTCATTAAGCACATCCATGTTGCGTTATGGCACTGCAAGGATTTTAATACTTCATGAGCAATGAAAGGCTTCATTAAAATTTGAGTATCAGACAAATGTTCTTCTTGTCTTTTCTGTGAAGACTATCCAATTATATTCTCTGGGTAGTGCAAACATAGAGCAGTGATTTAATGAAATGAACAGGACTGTTTTTTTCTGGTCTTGGGTCTTTTCTGAATGTTGTCTTTCTGAAGTCAGGCTGATCACACTGATATGTTTACACAGCTTCAGTTCAGGATGGAGGAGTCCAAGAGCTCCCTCTAAGTACCCCTCAAAAGCTCCCACAAGCCAGAGAGGAAATGGAGCTCCTCACTGTGATGTCTGAGTGTCTGAAAGTCTCGCCCAGTGGAGCCTTAACAGGGCTTAAAGGAATAAGGCTTTTGTTTTAAAGCAGTACTTGAAGTGAAGCCTTTAAAGCTCAATAAACTATTTCTCTGTTCATTCAATTCTGTGGATTTTAGGCTCTGGGAATCTGAACACTGTTTCTGGCAAGGGGAGCATAGCACACTGGACAGTCTTACCTGGAGACTTAAGGATAAAGCAATTTATACAGAAACTGGTGCATTATTTGAAACAACTTCTCACTTCATCAGCATCTCTACAATTAGTAAATTAGCTAAAGAAATGCCATATGTAGATTTTCCTTAGGCTTCTCTTCCACACTCCAATAACCTTATCTCCAGAGCTGCTTAAATAATTCGAGTAGTGTTGGCTGCTCTCAGTGCTTGGATATCGAGTTTCTAGTCCACAAAACCAGTCCATTCGAACTGGGTATCTGCATCGAGCGTCAGTTTTTGTTCTGAAAAATAGGAAATGTTCTGCTTTGAGGCTGTACAGTGTGTGAATTTGGTGGGTGTGATAAGAAAAACGTCCCCGTGTTTTGCATGGCTCCAGCGGCGAGAGAAGGAGCAGCCGCGTGACGCTTCTCGCCCATCAGCACCAGGGAAGAGCCTGTTGTTTTTCCACATGCTCTAATCTGTGATAACAAAAAGAACTTTCAGATTGTGTTTTTCAAACACGCTGTGGGTCTCTCGGTGCTCAGATTTGCCAGTGACTCTCTCTGCTGTGGGAACACGTCCGTCCACCCAGAGCCTGATTTGATGTGGCTCTGGTTCAAACCCAGTGCTGGAGGAGGCTGAGCAGGACTCAATAACCAGCTGGAACCGAGGGTTTTGCTCTCCTCTGGGTGTTGTGCAGAGGGTTGAGTGCTGCATATGGACTGGGATACTGCCAGTCCCTCCCTGGCACTGACAGCTTTTGGGCCCCGCTTTGTGACTTCCATAAATCTCGGGCAGGAACTGCTTCGAGGCAGAATTTAACTTGAGGATGGATTTAGACAAAGAGCCATCAGAAATGGCTTAGGTAGAGTATTTGAGGTGGCCTCGGACAGGTGGATGGACTGAGTGGCATCTCCAGAACTCCTTGGGGTCCCTTTCATGGGCAGATTGATTCCAGTGCCAGCAGCTCTGAGCTGAGACTTGAAAGGCATTTGGGGAAGAAAAAGACTCTTTGTCCCTGGAGAAACTGATATGGCTTCAGGTTACTTGTAGAGGAGAGTCCCATCTCTTTCTTGCTAGGTAATGCTGGTTTGTGTCATTTTTTTCCCCAGAGGGCTCTCTCCCTTGTGAGGTGATTTCCACCCCTTACCCCGTGAGGGATCTGCAGGTGTGTGCCTGTGGCATCAATTAGAGAGCTCTGAATAATCCTAATTGCTCTGCAGTGGACAATGCTGATGGCAGCTGGTGATTAGACCATATCTGAGTCCTGTGCTGATAAAGTGAAGGTTTTTAGCACCTTGGCACACGCCTGCAGGGGTGGGGATGTCAGCAGATCCTGTTCCTCCCGATGGCCCAGTGCAGCTTCACTGATGGATAATGGGATTTTCACTACTCCTGCACTTCCCTGTGACCTCAGTGACATTCAGTTTTATTTTAAGAGCTTACCATGCTGTAAAATAAAGCAGAATTTTCACAATTCTGACCACTGACAGTTTGAGCTGTTAACTACTGTGGAAGGAGGACTGAGAATCCAAGATCTCCCCTGAGCTGAGTGTAACTTGGGATAATTCAGTTCCCCTGTTGTTGGCCTTGTTGAGATGGCACAACTAGTTTGGCATTAAATGCCTTCAGATTACAACTTTCTCTTGCATAATTTACAAGGAGAGATAGATTAATGGCCTCCAAGGGTGGCTTGTGCAATGCAGTTACTGGGTTTTGTACTCGTCTCCAGTCGTTTGGTTTTCCTCAGGGCTGTGTTTATGTGACTTTTGGTCATTTTTATCATTTCTCATTTGGCATCTGAGTTAGAGCAGCAGAAGGATGTGGCACAGTCACAAAGAAACTCCTGGAATCAGTGTGTTTGTAAGGAGATGCTGTTAAGCCAGTGGATATCTGGGAAGAACCAAGCTGGATAATTTGTGCCACATACTCGTATACAGTGAATTACTCGAAAATGGGCATTGCTGGTATGCCAAGGATGATGAGGGCGAGTAGTAAATAAAAATACACTGCACATTGCTTGGCTCTGCAGGCAAACAGTATCTATTTCAGTGCTGCTGAGGAAATTCTTACGCCTTGAGATAAACCATGGTGAGCGTGAGTGGAGCTTTGGGCAAGCAGGGGAGGCTGTGCAGAGGAATGGGCAGGAGCTGAGGAGGCCACAACCACTCCAGGAGTTGAGAGAATTTTATGAGGGTGCACAGAATTGATGGATTTGATCCTGGTTAACAAGATACTGCATCCATTTCTCCTTTCCACAGTTCAGATAAGGGTTTGGAAAAAATTACTGTAGGCTCAGGGAAAAGTGAAGTGACACCTGGGAGGTGGATGAAGGCACGGTGCAGTGTGGAGCTCTGTGTGGGGAATCAGTGCCTGGATTTGGGCAGCTTGCTAAGAGACTGTGCACTGAACAGTTTGTGCACCCAGGAAAATAAAATAAATCTGTGTGGTAAAGCCAGTTAGCTCTGCTTCCCAGGAAAATCCACTTTTCTTGTCAAAACTGGCCTTCAGGTGACGCTTTGCCTTCCTCTCCTCATCCTCTGTGGAAGGTGAGGCAGGAAGGGGGATCTGGAGCAAGAAAGAAGGATTTGGAGTGAGTCCCCTTCCTTTTCCCTCTCTGTTTGTTTTCAGTCTCGTCACCCACAAGCACAAATTCAGTTTCAGTATCGATGTTTACAATTCATGACTGCGTCGTGAAATCTGCCCAGATTAAAATCTTAACCTCTGCCTGACATTTCTGTGTAGATCATTAGTTATCAGCATAATCTCCTTGTGGTTAATCTTATACTTCCGCCCATCCCATTGCCTTTCTCAGTTATGGACAGCTCCATTCTTGCTGTAAACTCTGCCTCTGTTTTGGTGTAGATTTGTTGTTTTCTGTGTCTGGATTACGTTTATGTAACGTATCTAAAATTCCATCTTTCCTCATCCCCACGTGTCAGCATAGCTTTCGTTCTTTCATGCCTTGTTTACTACAACATCCTTTGGTTGGCCTTGAGGAGAGGAATCTTGTCCCTCCCTTATCTCTGCAGAAAGCAGAGCTTGGATGTTTTGCCTCGTGCCTTGATCGTATCATCGCTCCTCATTTTCAGGATGGGATTTGTAGGTAAAAGCAATAACCTGTGTTTGGAAAAATCACATGGACCTTGGAATTAAACCATCACCAAGTCTCTATGTGTATCTCCCTTTGTCTCTGTTTCTCACATATCAGCTCCTAGAATTACAGAATTGTGGAATATCCTGAGCTGGAAGGGACCCACAAGGAGCATCACTTATTTTTAGGACATGGCAGGAACCACTTTCCTGTGATTTGGGGTTGCAGTTTTGAGTGAGCAGGTTTGGGAGGGGCAGGTTAAAGTGAACAGGGATGTTTACAAGATGCTGTACATTGAAGAGTAATAAATAGTTAAATATTAACATGAAGTTTTCATGAGGCTCCCAGGTGGCATCAACCGTTGGATGATAACACCAAATCCTTGGGTTGTAATAAAGATTGAAATTTAACAAACCATAACAACAAAAAAACAACTTTATTGCTGTGAGTAACATTACAATCAAAGCTTTACAGGGAAATGCCCCAAAATAACATTAAAGATTCTGGTCTTGGTCTAAATTACATGTTGTCTTTTCTGCTGTACAGAATGAAGTACAATATTTTGCCTGAAGATGTGGTGTCAGTTTTTTGGGGCTGGCATATTGAAAAAAACCAGCTGCCAAGCAGAGGTGGGTGGTTATTTCTGATCCCTTACACTAAGCTCCCATGTAATTTTGAACACAAAGTACAAGGAGCAGGCTTGACCTGCTTGCCAGAGAATGGCACAACAGCACTGTTGTAGGCACTGGGTAAAGTATTTACAGCTCCTGGTCGCTATCCTGGTGTGCACTTTGTGACACTTGTCCCACCTTTAACAGTTGCTGCTGTGTTTTCAAATCAAACTCTGTGTTTTGGTAATTTGGGCATGATGGCCAACAGCTTTGCTTGATTTCTGCAAGTTGTTTGTTCCTGCGTGGGGAATCAGTTGAAAGGTGCCAGGAGAATGAAAACAGACCCAGTCTTGGGTTTTCATTTCTTTATTAATTAATTTTTTTTTTCAGCGTGAGCTGCTTTGCTCTGTAAGTCCAGTTCGCAAGGGGTTTGTAGCCATGGTGTGAGCACCACTGCTTAAAATGCACAAAAGGAAAAGGTTTCTTTGATCTTTGTTCTGTCTGGGCAATATTAGGGATACTTGGGTGGGAAACATTCAGTTCTTTGTGTAAATAGTTGGGGTGACAGAGGAGAGTGGGAGTGAAAACCTTCAAGGAAGAGAAACAGAAAGGTCTAAAACATCCATGATGACAGAGCCTGTCCTGAGGGTTCAGGTGGAAGATGAGGACCTTCCATAGCTGAGGTCTGTAGCCCAAGAAGTCCTGTCCCCGAAAGTAAGAGATGATATTGGGCTGTCAAACTCCATCCAAGGGATCAGAATTTGCACAGGACTTTGCACTCCTGAGCCCTGCCTTGTCCCTCAGCCTGGAGCTGGAGAAGCTCATTTGCAAAGGTTGTCACTTCCTAAGAAGGTAAAGAACGAGTGAACAAAGGCATCATGAGTCCATTGAGGTTGATGACTCCTACAGGCTTCACCATATTGAGGTGACTTACATATATTTTGTATATTACATAAGCCAAATGTGTGCATGTACGTATGTGCAAGCTCTTACCACCTTTCCCATACTGCTTGTCATAACTCACATAGGAGTAAATACGTATTTCCAGAGAAATGCCCCAGCAGCAGGTGTAGTGCAGAAGATAATGAGCTGCTCCTCAGTTTAAACAGCAGAAGGTTGGCACAGAGGAGGCTGTTTCTGGAGAGATCTCCTGTTATCTGCCCCTTTCCTCTGTAAACAACCCAGCTCAACCTTTCCCGTATCTCCATTCAACAACTTCTTCCACAGACCACCGCTATCATGGCAGGACAAGGTGGCACACACCTCCAAACTCTTTTATCTTGTCTAAACTCACATTTGCTGATCCTCACAGGTCCAGCATCCCTGTGGGCTCTGCCTGTTCCTGGCGGGAAGCGGCCGAACCCCGGCCCCGGTTTGGAATATCTGAGACATTCCGCGTAGCTCCAGTTGAGCACGTAATTTGTGGAAGGGCTTGGGAGGAGAAACAGGTTTTTTTTTTCTTGTCCTTACTGATAGATGAGATAAGAGGTGTAATGTTGTCCTGAGAAATGTCAATGGGAAGAGTTTCCTTGACGTTGTAGTAAGTGTGTTGTTTTTGGAAGTCACTGTCCATGGGAAGGGAGGCACCTGCAGTTAATTTTATCTGTTCCTGTGTAAATACAGACCTCCTAACATTCCCAGCTCACAGTTCAGAGGGGTCATGGCATTATGTACTGTAATATCTTATTTTATAAATAACACTATTTTAGTGCTGATTGTAAAATCTGGGATTTATTTGGCACTTGCTCCTTCCCGAGCTGGTGCTGAGAACTGCAGCCCTTTGTTGTGGGTTACAGCACTTGAGTCGATGCCTTTTGGAAGGGTTGTTGCTTGGTTGTCTTTGGGGAAAAGAGAGGGATGAGTGTTGTTACAGCAGCTGAGCTCTGGGAAGAGGTGACATCAAATTTGCTTGAGCATCTCGTGATTATTTCCTGAATTTTGCTTGTCTGCTGTGGCCAACACCGGGCGTTGCCAGCAGGATTTTGGTATCACTGCGTTAACTTATTTTTTGTTCTCTTTTATTTACTCCATTTATTTTGTAGGCTCAGGAAGGGTTGGGGGAGCTGCTGTTGTTTGTCATCAAGGCGATCAAAAGTCCTTGTGCTTTTTACAGTCCACTGGAGCTCTCCAGCCCTGTCCCTCCCAGGCACGTTTCTGCTGCTGGTGGGTTTGGGGTTTAGGTTTCTGCATCTCTGGCCTCTGTGACATGAAGAAATAATTGAAGGAATAAGCCACAGTGCAGTGGGGTTTGCAGTTATGTTGGTTTTCTTGCAGCAATCCTCTGTCCACCAACTGTACTGTGGGTTTTGGTTTTATTTTTTACTTAGTCTTCACCAGACACAGTTTTGCTTAATTTAATAGCTGTTTTCAGCCTTGTGATACATTAATGCTCTGGGATTAGGTGTTGTCTTGATGTGTTCAGATCAAATAAATGCTCACAAGAAGATAGGTGATCATGAGTGAGAAAATTAAAAATCGGTTTAGGGATAAAAATTAACATTTGTAGAACAAATGGCACTTGACAACTGACTGAATTAGGGGTCTTCTTGACTGGAAGAGAATGAGTGAAAGAGCAAAAGCAATCAAGTAAAAAATACTGTGTATGTACAACAGGCTTTCATACATGATTTTATGAGGAGTAAGACCCATATGGATTTCCATAGCAGCGATGCTGCTCAGCACTTGCAGCAGGAAACAAGCCCAGGCTCTGTAGTACTAAATTAAGATCACATGCTTGCAACACACTGAGGAGTTACTGCCGGGGCTATTAGTCCTTGGGTTTCCTTTTTTTTTTTTTCCCTTTCCTTGTTGGTTTTGTTTTTGTTTAGAACCACAAGAGCCCATTGCTGCGGAGGTCACTGCCGTTAGGAAATGAAATTACAGTTCCCTCCGCAGCCGTAACTCAAGGAGGACTCTGTGTGCGTGGGGATAAATTTATATGTCACGTCTCGCAGCCATTTACAGTAAGAGGGGAAGAAAAGCCACGGGGACGTTTGTGTGGGGCTCTGGCTTTGTCTCCTGTGGTGTGCCCATCGTCTAACGTGACACCAGCCCAGCCCTGGCACCAGGGCAGCCGTGTCCCAGCCAAAACAATCCATCTTCAGCCGCGGCAACGCCGGCTCCGCGCCTTCCCCTCCCGCCTGCAAATAACCCACACCAGTTAAACCCACGGCAGCGCTTCAGCTGCGTTAAATGGCATTAAATTGCACGAGGCTGGTGATGTTTTTGGGTGGTGGTGGTGGTGGGAGGCCGGGGAGCTGGCAGGGTTAAGGCTGTTTGCCTTGTGCAGATAGCGGGCGGTTGGGTTGGATGCCTCCCCTGCGCAGGCAGCAAATGCATTGGCTGAGGTTGAGGGCGGTTCTCCTGCCGCAGTTGTTTTGTGTCCTGGACTCCGTTGGATCTGGAGCCTCCTAATTGCCTTGTCTGTAATCAAAACAGAGTTTGTGTAAGGCAGGGCAGAGGAGCTGATGGTGCTGAGGAGAGTTTGCTGCTCGCCGCCGGCTCGGCCACGGGACCCTGGATACCTGTGGTGGCCAAGGGGACCCAGGCTGCCTCCACTGACCCCCATCCACACACATGGGGCTTGTTATTGCACTCGAAAAAGATCACCTTTATTCACAACAAATCACTCCCAAACCCATGTGGTGCCTGGACAGCACATGTGTGCCATCGTGATGTTCATGTGTGTGGTTTAGAATTTATCCTTAATGAACCGTGTTCCTCTTACCCAACCCAAACCTGGGTGAACACCCACTTCAGCACACCCAGGATGTTGCTATTAAAACCCACCCAGTGGCAGAGAGTCCCAAAGGAGCAGCAAAACTTATCCTGAATGGTGCTTTTCCCCCCTCTTCTTTGGACAATTCACCATTTTATTAACAGAAAACCAGAAAAAAAGACCTAACACCAAAGTTTTTAGCAGCTTAATGCTTAATTGACTTGCATGTCAAATACTGATCTCCTGGTTACCTGTGCTGGCTCGGGAATGTGTTTACAGCCTCGGTGTGTTTTGTTTCCACCTGGAGCACCACGGGGAAATGGTGAAACACGGCAGCGATCCGGAGGTAGAAATTCCTTTGCGCTGACTCCGCGGCCGCCTGTCCCCCCCAGCTGGGCCTCAGCAGCACCAAGAAATGTCCGTTTGAATCTCTAATCAGAAAGGTTTGGAAGAGGCATTGTTTCCTCAGTGTCGGGAGCCACGCTAGCAGCGAGTTAAATATTTATTCACCCCTTGAACAACAGGTTTGAGCCTCTCTGTCGCTGCATTTCTCGACGGGTCTGTTAATGTCAGGCTCTTTGTCAGCTTTGGGACAGGGGTTTTAAACACCCAGTTCCTCCAGATGTGGCGAGGAGCTGTCGTGGCTGTGCTGGGCAGCTTTGTCCTGGTGCTGGTGCTGAACCCATGGCCCCGCAGCAGCTTTTGGGGTGCCCCTATTGAATCGCTGTTCTTTGTCCCCTTGCTTGGGTTTGTGGAGCTCCCTTTGGATTTCCTGGGAAGAATGAGGGGACTTGGTTTTTTCCCTGTGCCAATTGTCCAGTGTCCCACAGCCTCAACCAGAGGCTGGGGGTTGTGGGTGTCCTGTCTGAGCCTCCCCACATGCCAGAGCTTCCAAAAGGGCCACCTTAGAGTCACGGGATATCCGGGATATCCCTCAATATCCGGATATTGAGGGACCCACAAAGATCATCGAGTACAGACCCCCCAACAACCCCACCCTGAGCATCCCTGAGATCACTGTCCAAATGCTCTTGGAACTCTGGCAGCCTTGGGGCCAGGCCCATTCCAAATTTTTTTGTGCAAAAAGGCAAATCTCTGTGGGCCGTGGCAATTATTGGGGTCACAGACCTTGGTGGTGAAGGGTTATGAGGTGCACAAACCTATTCAGTGTTGACCTGCAGTGAAAGCACAACGTGGCAGCAAAAAACCCAAACAAAACCCGTATTTCTGGCCCATCTGAGTCACATAACCTGGAGTAACCGTTGTAAGAAGTCGTAGTGAAGATATTCTGGAGAGGTTTTGCGCGACTTGAGGTGCTCTCTAGCATGCAGACTTTGATAATGTCATGACATCTGTTCAGGATCTTGGATAATGAGGATTTGCACAAAATGGTGATTGACAATTTCTGGTCTTGAGTGCTTAATGGAAAAAGAGCTGTTGCCTTGGGTGCTTTGCTTTCTTTGAGCTGTCTTTGAGACATCAAAAGCTCGTGGAACAGGAAAAAGAGAAACGTTAAGAACGGTTTAAAAATAGTTTAATTGTATCTTCTGAAAACCTTTAGAGTGGAGACTTGAGGCGGTTTCTGCCCTGTGAATACTTGCAGCTGAGTTCAAAATGTGTAAATAAGCACAGGGCTTTGAAGATTAGTTTCCATAACAAATTAAATAAAAATATTGTGTGACAGAATGTTAAGTAGGTGCCATGTGTCACCGGGTGCTTTGCATGAGGGCCGGCTTTTCCCCATTACCTGTCTGCTCCTTGGAAAACAAATGCTGTCTTTTGGATACTTTAAACTTTGTAGTTCATGAGCATGATTAGTAAGTTTGATACTGTTTTTGGACTAAATTCTGGAATTTTCTGTTGCAAATATTTCTAAGAAACTGCAGCCAAGACACCTGTTGTTAGACTATGCTCATCTATGGCCTGGTAAGGAATATATAACCATTTAAAACATCCATGTATAACCTGACTTTTGAAACAAGCTTCCCATTTTATATTTAGTCTAATGCAAGGTGTTACCTGCAGGTTGCTGCTGTTTGGCTGTTACATTTTAATCAAGTACTGTTTGTGACAGGTTCACAAAATAAGACCTATTGCTAGAAAAGGACAAAAAGTTGGTCAGCCTGCAAGGAAATGCATTTGAAACACATTCCTGTGCTTTTTGTAATGGATGTGTGATGCACACAGAAAACACCTGCAGTGAAGGACTAACATGGAAGCAAGTAAGATATTTGAGATTAAATTGTCCTTGTGGTAGAATTTCAGCTTTATCCCTCTCATATTTCTTCAAGGCATTTATCAGGCTGGAGCAGACCAGAGGTTGCTCATCTTTACTACTTCATCCACTGCTGCTTATTCCAAGAATGGCATTAACAGCTTTAACACACTTAATTCTACAATCTCCTAACATGGGGCAGTGAGGGATTTTCCTCCTAACACAGCTGGGGATTGGATCATCCAGACATGTTGTGCTGTGGATCCCACATGCTGCTCCTTTGCCTGGGTAACACTAGACCACGTTCCACTGCTGGTCTGCTCAGGTGCCTTAACCAGAAATTAGAGAGAACATTTCACCTCTGGACATGGCTGTGTCAGGACCTCCCCAGATAAAGCCCCTCCTGCCTGAACACTGAGTATTGGACAGAAAGCTGGGGAAATGTTGAGGCAGGTGGTGTTAATTCAGAATTTATTGCTGCCTCCCTTCAGCAAGGGGGGCTCAGGCAGGGCATCAGGAGCTGTTCAGGTGTTCTCTCAGACAGAGCTCTGGTTTGGTGAGGACAAGGGGATGTCTTGATCTGCATCTTGACAAGTCACAGCTGGATTCTCAAAGGCTGTGAGGATAAGTCCAGGTGCCTGTCCCCCATCTAAAGCCCTTCTCCCTGCTCCTGAAGCCCTGCTTGGTGCTGGTGTTGGCTCTTGCAGTGCTGATTTCAGCTCTGTTCTCTTTCCTGACATGGAGTTCTATGCTGTGTTCTGGGGTACAGAGTTGGATTTAATCGTTTCAGCCGCGTTTGAACCTCTCAGACTGAGGGGCAGGACTGACCTTCCCCCTGGAGCTTCCCTGGCTTTGTTCATCCTGCCCTCCTGCTTCTCCCTGAGTTACTCACAGTGTTTGCTTTCGAGTTCAAAGCCCAAACCGCTCGTTAAAGGTGTTGTGGGGCGCTAAGTAATGAGTAATTAAAAAGAAAACCATAAAAACCTCAAGCAATAACACTCGTGGGTGCTCTTCTTTGTGGACTTGTTGGGAGAATCACTGAAGAGCTCATGTTGGTGCCAGGGCTTCCTCCAGGAAACCAGGGACAGGGTGATAGACAGATGGGAAGCAAATCCTGATAAAGCTGAAGGGTTGTGTAAAAGTGCTGTTAGACACGTGTTATTTGCAGTACTGCTGTAGGAAACTTCAGTTTTTTTAAACTGAGAAACAAGAATCTTCTGACTGAAACTGGCTGGGAAGCTCCTGGTGTGGAGTCTCATCACTCCTGAGCTTCAGAAATAACAGCAAAGTCACCAGGGCTCTCCTGGAGCCTCTTGTGCCAGACCCAGGGAACAGGAAAACTCACTTCTTTTGAAGATGAGCATTGATGAGTTGTGAGGATGAATGATAAGACTTCTCAAAAGTGGTCTTAAAATGTGGAATTTACACTGAGAGGTGGAGATGAGGCAGAATTTGCCCTGACATGTGGCCATGAGGCAGAATTTGCACCAACAGGTGGAGATGAGGCAGAATTTGCTCCAAAAGGTGGAGATGAGGCAGAATTTGCTCCAGAAGGTGAAGATGAGGCAGAATTTGCACTGACAGGTGGAGATGAGGCAGAATTTGCTCCAAAAGGTGGAGATGAGGCAGAATTTGCACCAAAAGGTGGAGATGAGGCAGAATTTGCACTGACAGGTGGAGATGAGGCAGAATTTGCCCTGACATGTGGCCATGAGGCAGAATTTGCAGGGACAGGTGAAGATGAGGCAGAATTTGCACCAAAAGGTGGAGATGAGGCAGAATTTGCACTGACAGGTGGAGACAAAGCAGAATTTGCTCCAAAAGGTGGAGATGAGGCAGAATTTGCTCCAAGAGGTGGAGATGAGGCAGAATTTGCTCCAGAAGGTGGAGATGAGGCAGAATTTGCTCCAAGAGGTGGAGATGAGGCAGAATTTGCACTGACAGGTGGAGACAAAGCAGAATTTGCACTGACAGGTGGAGATGAGGCAGAATTTGCTCCAAAAGGTGGAGATGAGGCAGAATTTGCACTGACAGGTGGAGACAAAGCAGAATTTGCACTGACAGGTGGAGACAAAGCAGAATTTGCACTGACAGGTGGAGATGAGGCAGAATTTGCACTGACAGGTGGAGATGAGGCAGATGCTTGTGCTCCAAGGTTGCCCCTCTGCAAAGGAAGCTCCCAAGGCAGGCAGGCCCCGGTGGCAGAGCTGGGGAGCTCTCAGGGTCACACGTGGCCAGGCTCTGCTCTTCCTCACCTGCTTTGGTGTTCTCCTCACAGTCTGTCCCCCGGCCTGCAAGTCCCAGGGCTGCACGGCGGACGGGCAGTGCTGCCACAGCGAGTGCCTCGGCGACTGCACGGAGCCCAACGACCCCGACAAGTGCGTGGCCTGTCGCAATTTCTACCTGGACGGGAGGTGTGTGGACAGCTGCCCCCCCGGGCACTACCGCTTCGAGGGCTGGCGCTGCGTCACCTTCGGCTTCTGCCAGGAGCTGCACAACAAGTGCAAGAACGCCCGGGAGTCGGGGTGCCACGTCATCCACAACAACGAGTGTGTGCACGAGTGTCCCTCGGGGTACATCATGAACTCCAGCAAGTGAGTACCTGGGATGGAGGGGGCCAGGCTGGGCTTTCCTCCCCGCTTGGACACAGGGTTTGAGGGCTGTGGAAAGACTGGGAGGAGTTTCTGGCATTGGAGAGTCTGTGGCAATCACCTGGTCTGCTTTAATATGATTTACAAACTAATGCCTTGCTAATTCAAGCCATTAAAGGCTCTCCCTGCCATGGGCAGCTAGTTTATTCTTCCCTTGGCCTCCCTTGCTTCCTCTCAAGTTTGGAAAATGTGGGAAAGGGGGATGGAGAGAGGACAGGGAAGAGCATCCACGAGCTGGAAGGGTCTCAGCGTGGAGGGGGGAGATGGGCAGTGGAGGGGCTGTAGCAGCCCTGCTTCCCTCCCCTCCCCTCTGGAGCAGCCTCAGGCCAGGGAGCCGGGCTGGAAAAGCACAACAGGGAGAGCTGGTGGCTAATGAAGAGAGCTCAGCGTCCTCGGAGCGCTCGTTCTCAGAATATCTGTCCCTCATCCCTGTAATTACTTTCATTGAGCAGGTTCAAGCTGTGCCAGACACAAACGCACAATGTAACAAACAAGTGTAGCACGAATCAAAGCAGGGAACAGCCATTCTGTCTATTCCCAGGGGGTTTTGACAAAGGAATTAAATAATTTATGTTGCTGAGCTGTTTATCACTGAAAACTTGGTTGTTTGTCCTGCAATACCATTCTATATTGTGATGAGTCAGATTTCCTATGAATATTGGTCACTTTGTGCTCTCATGTGTTTGCTCCTGCCATAATAATTTCAGGGAATTCACTCTTAACAGGACTTTTTACGCCGTTTCCTGTTTTGTTTTTCCAGAGAACAAGCAAGCAGCCCCCAAAGTAGCTGTGCTGCTTGTGCAACAGCCCCGTGGCCTCTCCTGTGCTGTTCCAGGCTGCTGCCAGTGGGACCTCAGAGCTCTGCTCCCTGCTTTTCCTAGAGCATTTCTTTCTCTGAGCTAGTTAGGAACACATTCTTGTGGTGGTGTGACCAGGGCAAGCCATCAGCTCATGCTATTTAAGCAGTATTTCTCCAGAGCACAAAGCACATTCTTGCCTTTTTTTAAAGCAGCACTGTGTGCAGTCCTCAATCAGAGGATTCCCAGATGAAGGGCCAGCTCTGCACTCATCAATTACACGTTTGGTTAATGATCTTGAGATGAGTGCTGGGCTGGGGTTTGTTATCTTGAAACCCCTGGGATGGAGAGCACTGGGCAGCATCATGGCCAGTTCTCTCTTCACAATAATTCAGGTCACTTCATTTTGTTATGTAGGAAGGGATGGAATCATTCACGTTTGAAGTGTGGAAGTAACAATTTAAGACCATTTAAATTGATCAGCAGTTATTTTTAAGGCTGGGTTGGATGGGGCTTAGAGCAACCTGCTCCAGTGGAAGATGTGGAAAGGGGTTGGAATGGGATGAGCTTTAAGACCCCTTCCAGCTCAAACCATTCCACGATTCCATGACTCTCTTTGGAGTTCCTGAGTGCCGCTCACCACGAGTGACCCCCATGGCATATTGTCACTCCAGAGCCATCACTCTGCTTTTGGGAGAATCCTGCCTCACTCCTGCTCTGCTGTTTTGCAGCCTGCACTGCACTCCCTGTGCTGGGCCCTGCCCCAAGGTGTGTGACTTTGGCAAGGAGAAGACGATCGACTCGGTGACGTCGGCGCAGGAGCTGCGGGGCTGCACGGTGGTGAACGGCAGCCTGGTCATCAACATCCGCGGGGGAAGTAAGTGAGCACAGCCAGGGAATGGACAGCACAGCCAGGGAAATGGACACTGCCCTCAGCTGGGGCTCTTCCCTTGCCTGTGACCACCCTCAGACTTAGAGGCACACAGAGAAATCAGCCCAAAGCAAAGGTTTTCACTGGATGTTTTTTGTTAACTGATTTTTGCAAATTCTCATGAATTGAATGGATGAAGGTTGATGGAATTGGTTGATACGGGCTCTGATGTGGGTGTTTCTCTCTGTGATACCAGAAAATTCTTCCCAATGTTTTCCTCTCTGTAGATAACATAGCAGCTGAGCTGGAAGCGAACCTTGGCTTGATAGAAGAAATCTCAGGTTACCTAAAAATTCGCCGCTCTTACGCCTTGGTTTCTCTTTCTTTTTTTCGGAAACTCCATCTGATTAGAGGAGAGACACTCGAAGCTGGGTGAGTTCTCTCAAAAGATGCTTTATTTGAACACTTTGAAGTACAAGGAGTGCCAATTCTAGCAGGGTGATTTGTATTGGGAAACAATTCCCAAGTTATTTTTAAATGTTCCTCTGCCCGTGGCTTGTGCCCTACCAGGGCAGACAATTTACATTCATTTTTCTTTGATGTCTGGATTAGTGCAAAAAGAGTTTTTCATGCATCCCCTCCCAACCCATGTTTTCATTCTTCTGCTTTCAGGAATTACTCTTTTTATGCCTTGGACAACCAGAATCTTCGCCAGCTCTGGGACTGGAGCAAACACAACCTCACTATTGCACGGGGCAAACTCTTCTTCCATTACAACCCCAAGCTGTGCTTGTCAGAAATCCACAAGATGGAAGAGATCTCTGGGACTAAGGGGCGACAGGAGAGGAATGACATTGCCCTGAAGACCAACGGGGATCAGGCCTCGTGTAAGAGTCTCAGAATGCAGCTTTGCTTCCCTTTCCTCTCCCTCTGCTCTCCTCACCTCCTCTTTCTCCCAGCCCAGGATGGTTTTCCATGGCCTGTTCTGGTAAAGCAGCAGATGTGTCCCTTGCCTGTGCACTCGGTGACACTGTCACTGTGCCACCAGTCAAAGTCCCCACGGGATCTCCCTCTGGCAGCCTTGGTCCCACAACACCCTGGGAGGTTTTTGGGGCTGGGAGTGTATTTACTGTGTCTTTTTGAAGAGTTTAGCACAACATAACCTCAGCCCAGGCTGGGACTTTGTGTTACTGCTGAGTACCTGATTAAAAGTCATAATCTGCTTTTCCCATGTCATGAGGCGACACGGAATAAACACGGGAGAAACGGGATTTCCACCCATCCCTGCGGCCACGTGAGGCAATTGCCATGGCAACAGGCAGAGAAAATTTTCCAACAATTTTTGCAATGCCTCTCTGAGGTTTTTCACCCAACAGTTTTCTTCAGGAACAGCGATCAGGCAGCGCCTGTGTCAGCAAACAGCACAGGGTTGGCTTTATGCTCTTGCTGAAGTTGTGCCACTGAAGATGGGGTTCTGCAGACACTTACTTTGTGTCAATACTGCAATAAATGCAGTTCTTCTGCACCCCCAGTCCTGCTGTTCCCTTTCTGTGCCACCAACAGTCCCCTTTCCCTGTTTGTACCAGGGCTGTGTGGTGAGCCAGATTGTGGAATAATCAGGGGCAGAATAACCCAGCTTTGTTCTGAGCTGGTGGCGTCTCTCTGCTCTGATTCATTGCTCAGCCCCACAGAGATTCACCTGCACACAGCAACAGGAGCAGGTGTGGGTGGTCATGGGCCCCTTGCAGCTCAGGATGTTCTGTGGAGGACAGATGACACGGGGCAGAGGCAGTGACCCATCCGTGCAGTATTCCAGCAGCTGTGTTGTGATCCCAGGAGGTGCTCAGGCAGGTACTGCCACCAAAAAGCCCAGCACTGACTTAACTGGCATTTCAGATCCTGCCTCACAACCTGCAGGGCAGCTTGGGTCATCCTGTGGCTTCACTGTCCCTCTGCTTTTGGGGACAGCAGTGCCAGAAGAGCCCAAGGTCCTTTCCCACCTGGAACATTGCAGGATTCTGTGATCTCCAGCCCTGTCCTCGTTGCCCCTCGTTGATGTAGCTGTTTGTGAACAGACCTAAAAAGTGAAGATCTTTCAGTTGACTCAGTTTTCTGGTCTGGGTTCCCACATATCAACACAGCCAGGCCAGCACAGTGGGAGAAGGGAGTGCAGTGGCTGTGACCTGAAAACTGGCAGGACCAGTGAAAAACACACGGAGCCTCTGGGGCACCACAGCTCCAGCCTGGGCAGAGGGAAGGAACACAAGGCAGCAGCTGTCTGTAAAGTTCATCTCCTCTCATGGGACACTGAAAAGCTCTTCCCACATTGGGGATGAACCTGAATTTGGGCAGATCCAGCTCTGCCTGTGGCTATGAGCAGCTCCTGGGCTGGTGTTTGATGTGAAGGCAGTTGGAAGAGACAGTTGCATTTCTCTTTGCCAGCTTTACCCTCACCCTGCTGAGCTGGTGTCTGTGCCACCCCCACCTCAAACCACAGCTTGCCAGGTTGTTTGGCTTTTTGTTTGCTTTTACATTTCAAGCCCAGCTTTCACATTGGCAGCATCCTGTTTACAAAAATAAAATAGAAAGGGGAAAAAAAAAAGCCCCTGTTTGTTCTGGATGTGGTGCCAGTGAAATGAATGTTCTTGCTCCTGTTGCAGCTACTGCAGGAATAGCAAATTGAGTCAGAGCCACTTGGGCTGGGGGCACAAAACATGTGCCATGTCCCTTGAGCTCCATCCTCATGCAAACACCCTCCTGTTTGCAGAGGGACCTCACTGCTCCTGGGCAAGGCTGGAAATTCTTCTGCTTCATTTTTGTGGCCTCTTGCCCTCTGTGCAAACCATAGTGCTGGGTTCAGCTGTGCAGATCATCATAAATTGTGAAATGTGTCGCCTTTAGATTTCCCACTCTTTAGAATTTAATTGTTCAGCTCTTCTACAGAGTCATTTTCATGAAATCATAGAAAAATGTAACCTTAGGAAGGCACCAATACCAGCCACTGATTTGAGGTAGAAATGGCAGCCAAGTAAGATAAGGTTTTACTGGGCAGCTCTTCTCAGTGCCAACATCCTCACATTTATCTTAAACTTCTAAGATAATTAAAAACAAAACTCTTCATTTTTCAGCATTAATAAAACTATTGTCACTTCTCACTTGTTACAGGTGAAAACGAACTGCTGAAATTTTCTTCCATTAGGACTTCTCATGACAAGATCCTGCTGAAGTGGGAGCCCTACTGGCCCCCAGATTTCCGTGACCTCCTGGGGTTTATGCTGTTCTACAAGGAGGCGTAAGTGATCCCCCTCAGGTCACAGATCATGGCTTTGTTGGGCTGCCACGAGCAGCAGCTGGCACTGAAAGGTGGATGTTAAACATGCTGGATGTTTTTGCTGTAGGCAAAGCTGTTTAGTCTTTGATTTTGTGGCTCCTACGCTGAAGTTTCCAGTGATACCCTTCTATAAAAATGTTCATTAAGATTCCTGACTAGTGCACAGTCACAATTCCTCATTTAAGCACAATCCAAACTTCAGTTATTCCTGCTGTTCTGGACACACATACTCCAAACCACGGAGTTCCTCATCTCCCCACTATCTCTGTAGGATGTTGAGGGTTTTATCCCCTTTGAGGTGGGAAAGAGTCATTTAGAATCAAGGTAACCCAGCTGATTTTCATGAGGCTGACAATAATCAGTCTGGATGTAGTTGTTGGCATCATGTGTGGCACAGATCTGTGATGCTGTTGGAGGCCCAGGTAAGAAAGTTCCCAATGCCTCCCTTTCAGAATAAATGAGATAATTTTACTTTCTCTGAAGGGTAAAGGGTGATAACTTCCAGTGTGTCTTTAGAAATGTTTTTAAGAGCCTGATTGAGGGTTCTGTTAGTTAGAGCCTTCTCTTTTCTCAAGTCCCTACCAGAACGTGACGGAGTTCGATGGCCAGGACGCCTGTGGCTCCAACAGCTGGACAGTTGTGGATGTTGATCCCCCACCACGCTCAAACGAGCCCAAAGCCCAGGCCCAGCCAGGGTGGCTCCTGAGGGGCCTGAAGCCATGGACACAATATGCAGTGTTTGTGAAAACCCTGGTCACCTTCTCCGACGAGCGGCGGACGTACGGCGCCAAGAGCGAGATCATCTACGTGCAGACCAACGCCACGGGTCAGTGCAGCACTCTCCTGGGGTGAAAGCAGGCCTAAATAATTCTGCCTGGGGGTTGTGCTAGTCCCATATCCAGGAAACTTCCCATTGCTTTGGTAGGAAGGAATTCCTAAAGCAGGGGTGTGGTTCTAGATGGTGCTGATGGGCACTTCTTCTATCCAGTTTGTGCAGCCTCGTGTAGGAATCTTTCAGGCTGGAAGAGACCTCCAGGATCATCCAGCCCAGCCTGGAGGAGCCCACTGGGTGCCAGGGAATGCTTGATTGCCGTAGAAATGGAGATTTGCTGTGCTGGTCCCTGCTTTGCCAGTGACCTCTGTCTCTTCCCTGCCCACACAGTTCCGTCGGTCCCATTGGATCCCATATCCGTCTCCAACTCCTCATCCCAAATCATCCTCAAGTGGAAGCCGCCCTCGGAGCCCAACGGGAACATCACACACTACCTGGTGTACTGGCAGCAGCAGGCAGAGGACAGTGAGCTCTATGAGCTCGATTACTGCCTGAAAGGTGAGTGGGTGCTTCTCCCTCCAGGCCTTTCCTTCAGTCTCTCCCAGGATTGCCTGGGGTTTTTGCCTTGGAGCTGCTTGGGGGGTCCAATTCTGCTGGATTCAGGACTGTTCTTCTAGAATCAGCTCTGTCCCTCCCTATTCTGTTACATTAGGTGCTACTGCAAAAGGTCCAAAAATGCTTTTTACAAAGTAATTGCATGTTTTTTTCCTTTGGGGATCTCCCTTCTGCCCTTGCTCCTTTTACACTGAATTGTAATTTTAACAGCAACAATGGGGACAGCAACGTTAAAAATTTCCATGCTGCTGGAGCTCAGGGCCAGGTTAATTTTTGAAGGCAGCTGGTACCTGGTTTGGAATTCCTTGAGAACACAGAATTCCACTGAGGACTTCCAAAATTTCCCTTGCTGCTCTGTGTTACCTCAACTGGGATAAAGCAGCATCCAATCTCCATTTCAAAAATAGCATTTCTGAAGTAAAGACCTGTCAGAAAAGAGGGAACTGCTCAGCCCTGGATGTGAAATATGGGATGCCCAAATGTGCCATGAATCCTGTGTGCACTGGTTTGGGATCCTTTTGTACGGTCAGACATCTTCTGCCAAGACAGGCACGAGTGACACTAAAACTGTTTTGTCCCCAGGATTAAAGCTGCCCTCAAGGACGTGGTCTCCTCCTTTTGAATCCGAAGACCCCCAGAAATATAATCAGAGTGAAGCTGAGGATGTCAGTGGGGAATGTTGTTCCTGCCCTAAAACAGACTCCCAGATCCAGAAGGAGCTGGAGGAGTCTGCTTTCCGCAAGACCTTCGAGAATTATCTCCACAACGAGGTTTTTGTGCCCAGGTGAGAACATCAAACAGGCCTGTCCAGGGGTCAGGGGGAGGGAAATGTAACTGAGGATTAAATAAAAATACCAGGTTGGACACAGCCACTTTGCCAGGCTTCCGTGAGCCTGTCTAGTCCAGCTGGATATGGGTGTTGGAATAGGGAGAGCTGAGCACCTACCATGGATGTTCCTGCAGATTGAGAAGATCCTGCTTTCATTTCCCGTCCCTGAACTCTCCTCAACTCAAGAATAAAGTGAGAATCCTTAACAAACAGCCTGCAACTCATCTGGCATCAGATGATGCCAAAAATAGCGATTTTCTTTTCCTGTCTTGAAATTTTGTGGTCAAGTTTTTCATTGAGCTGAAAAGAAAGGAAAAGGGCAGTTTACCAGGCCACAGCCTCGTCCTTCAGCGTGGTATTTGTGGTCTCCCTTCACTTAGTGTGGGAAATGCCTCCAATACCATGAGGAATGTGAGTGCTGTGGGTGGTAAATGTCCTGTTTTGAGTGGCACACTGGGTGTCACATTAGGTGGTGTTGAATGTCTTCACACTTCATCTGCAGCTCAGGGAGGAAGTGCTGGGGAGCAGGGTAGAATCTGTGGTGATTTACCCTTTTCCCTGTCATGTTTTGTGCTCTAAGTTTATTCTCTGCTTGCTGCCCTCAGCCAACAAACCTGCATTTGCAGCTGCCTGACAAAAGCTGGGTCACTGCACTGAGCATTGTCCCTGTTAAAGCATCCCTGGTGTTCCCTGCCCTGGTGCCTGCAGTCCTCACCTGGAAGCTTGGGCAGAGCCCCTCCTTTTGCTGTTCCCTGGCTGTTGGTACCCATCAGGATGAGCTCCAGTGTGCCAGAGGATGCCAGGACATGACATGCTCCAAAGCAGAAGAAATCCAAGCCATGTGCAAAAGCCAAACTCCTCCTGATGTAGGCAGACAATTCTGACAGTCTGATTTTTTTCTTTTTTTTTTTTTTCCCCCTTTTTTTCCCCACCACACCCAATTTTATTGTGCAGCCAGCCCAGGATGCTTCTCAGGCCAGTTTCTGGGGTATGTATGTTGGAAGAAACCAATCACCAGGATGTGCCACCTTGTCAGCCTCCCAGGGAAGAAATCCCCACATCCCATGGCCAACTAATCCTCTAAAACAAGGCAGTGGTGAAGAGCCCTCCCTGCTGCCACGTGCCCTGCTTGTCTTCCCTGGCAGGCTCCAGGCTGTCGCCACATAAATCAGAATTCTTTTTCCTGTGAATACTGTGCTATCACCTGCTCACAGAGCCTGGCAGAGAGCAGGGAGTGTGCTTTACTTCAGGTGCTTTTTTGGTGGCTCCTGAGAGTTCAGTGACCTCTCCTGAGGTGCTGTGTGGCCTCTCCTGTGGAGAGAAGGAACTTGCCAGTCATGGGAGGAATCTCAGGGATGAGGCCAGTAGGGAACACGAGATGCCAGGGGAGCAGAATCACAGCAGTTTCTGCCTGATGTCTCCTTGCTTTCCATGTGCCATTTCTCCCCTCCTGCCCTGTTCCCAGCAATCTGATCCCTGGGCAGGATCCAGCCTTAGTCCAGGGCTGACTTCACCCCTCTGGAAATCACAGTTCCTTCCCCCTGGGCACGTTGATGACCCACTCCAGGAGCCACTGTCACAACTCCTGGGGGTCAGTTTTCTCTGGCAGTGACAAAAAACCAAATGAGAAGTTCAGGAATGTTCCTCTACGCAGGCAGAGCTGGCAGTGTCTCACACCAGGTCCCCTTTGGAGCTGAACAAAGTGGCCATCAGAAGCTGATGCTTTGTTTCTTCTTTCCTGTGTTATTTGCTCTCATTTTGGAGGAGTTGTGCACGGGTTGGAGCTCAAGGCTGGTTACACCCTGGCACAGGAGTCTCCATCCCTGGAGATGATCCAACATGGACCTGAGCTCCAGCTGCCCCTGCTTTGGGCCAGGGGCTCGGATCAGACAATCCCAGAGCGGGATTCCAGCCTCACCCCTCCATGATTCTGTGGGAAGCAGGAAGAGATTTCAGTCCTGAGAGGCAGAGGGGAGCTCAGTGGCTGTTCAGGGTGTCATTCCAGGTATTCCCTCCATCACCACTGCAGCAAGAGCAGGAGCAGCCCCAGTTCTCTGTCTCACACTTTTGTGCCATTCCCAATATTCTTGGGGAGCAAGATCTGAGGAGTTACTCACTTTAAAAGTGATTGTTCTCCCCTGCATTTCCCAATTCAATTAATTGTACAGACAAATCTAAAATGCTTTTGCCAGGCCAGCTGACCTGGGATAGTTTCAGGGTGTGGAACAGCTTGGCTTAAGGTACCAAAGGCATTGCTGGAATCCCCCAGCACAGGCCATACTGTGTGTGCTGAGGTGTCAGTTTGTCACCTCTGAGAACAGGAGGAACCTGGACCTGAGGGTTTCACAGGAAACTCCCTGGAGCTGCTGAGATGGCCTCAATGCAAATTACACTGGAACAACTCTGAGAAGAATCAGATGTTTGAAAATACAGAGAATTTGGCAAGAAAATTGCTGCAAATCCAGGATAATAAATAGGGGAAGATTGGGGATTTACAGCTTCAACAGCTTTTCTTAACTTTCTGTGACTTGAGAAGGAAGGAATTCTTGCATTTTACTCTGTGTTGCATCAGTGGTCACATTACTGTTTTACTCGTGAAAAACAAAATTCCCTTGAACACGAGGATCAGCTGAATTCACACTTGATAAACAGAGGGTGTAGCTTTGCTTTTATGCAAACCAGGTCCTGATTGACCAAAAGGAATCCTTCCCAAGGAGGGAGGTGGCATGACCCAGAGCTGGGTCCCTGAACTCTGCCCCATCCTGAGGGGACCCTGCTCACAGCACCACACAGGCAGAGTGAACAGCAGCTCCAAAAGGAGTTAATTAGTAATTAAGAAAGAGAAAACTTAAAACTGGAATGTGCCTGCTGAACCTGCTGTTTGCCATCCTGCTTTGTCATCAGGTGGATGAATATTCTGCAGGGAGGAATTGTTGGCTGGGAGGGTGGGCAGGCCCTGGCACAGGGTGCCCAGAGCAGCTGTGGCTGCCCCTGGATCCCTGGCAGTGCCCAAGGCCAGGCTGGACGGGGCTTGGAGCAGCCTGGGATGGTGGAAGGTGTCCCTGCCATGGCAGGGGTGGCACTGGATGGGCTTTAAGGTCCCTTCCCACCCAAACCATTCTGTGATGATGACGACTCTGTGGATATTTGTGTTGTGTTGTGTGCAGCCCGCTGTTTACTTTGAGGACATCTCAAACTTTTCTTTCTGGCAGGTGGCTTGGAGGAGAAACAGCACCAGGGAAGGCAGAGGGAGGCAGGGAAGGTGGCAGAGACCTGTCCCTGTTGGGGCTGGGTCTGGCCATGGCCCGGTGGTCAGAGGTGGCAGTGGAAAGTTCAGTTCAGCAGCAAAGATTTGCTTCAACAGCTTGTTACATTTTTAGAGCTTGGAGATGCCTCAAGTGTGGGTTCAGATCAGGTCACTCTTTGTACCCTTTAATAGCTGCACACACATGCACACACACACAAAAAGATCATCACCCCCTTAAAATACATGGTCTGGATTTCAACTGGCATTAATTCCTTTTGTGTAACTGAATACAGTTACTGATTCACCACCTTGGTTAGTTCCCGACCTGGAATTCCCCATGGCAAATGTATGGCAGCACATCAGAGTGTTAGGCTGAGACTTTTGGTTTGGTACTGATCCCTTCCTCTTCATTTTTTATTTGTTTTTTGGGCCAAGAAAATGAAATTTTTGAATGCTTCTTAATTCTGTTGAATTTATTCTGCTTATTTGCTAACACAACCTGACATTAAAGCTGGCTGGTGGCACTCAGGTGCAAAGACAGGGAAGGTGACAGGCTTACACTGCATGTGCTGGTTTTACAAGTGAAAAAATTGGATTTTCAGACTGAAATGCAATAGCTTGAGGAGCAACATTTGGTTTACAAAACCACACAATGAATATGTAATCAGAATCATGAGTTCTAAATGCATGCCTTGAAAAGGACTTAATAGATTTGATCTCTTGGGAAAAGGTTAAAATGCTTTGTGTATCCATCGAGGCTCAGCCTTCGGGGTGAGAGTAGCAAATGTATTCCAGAGAGCTGGGAGAGTGGCCTTTTGCTTTATAAATGCAAGTTAGTGACACTTGGGATATGTGGCACATCTGAGGTCACCGAGTTGGGGCCGTGGCGTGACCTCGTGTGCTCGGAGCTGCAGCGGGTGGGAGCTGAACTGCAAAGCATTGCAACCCTGCCCGAGGCATCCGTGAGGCAACCTGGTAAACTTAGACTCTGCTGAGAGATCCAGGGCAACTTGAATTCTCAAGCAGATACTTGAAGCTTGGATTGGTTTATTTTTATTTTATCTCCCTGTGTGCAGTTGTGCAGGGAGAAGAGTCAGGGGGATACAGAATTTTGTAAGGACGCATGTCTTGGTCAAAAAAACCCACAAAACAACCAAAATCCTGAATTTCTGTGTTGCATTGTAAATACCAGGGTTCAGTTTGAGTTTTCTCTGAGCACTCCCATTTTAAATTTTCCTTTTCACCTGGATGTGATGACATTGACTATAACAACTCATGTTTAACAGGCCATCAAGAAAACGAAGAGACCTTGGCTCCGTGGCAAACTCCACCGTGGTGTTACCCACCATCCCATCCTCTCCCAACAATTCAGCAGCAGCTGAGGGTGCAGAGGAGCAGAAACCTTTTGAGAAAGTGCTGTCCAAGGAGTCACTGGTGATCTCGGGGCTGCGACACTTCACCGGGTACCGCATCGAGCTGCACGCCTGCAACCACGATGCCCAGGAGTCCCGCTGCAGCGTGGCTGCTTATGTCAGTGCCAGGACCATGCCAGAAGGTGATTCTCTCCCTGAGCCCTGCTGTGGCTTGGTGGCTGTTCCCAAAATGCTGCTTTTCCCATGGGAGGCAGCTGAAATATATGAGATATTATATATTGCTGTACTTATGTCCTGGTGGGCAAAGAGGATGGATGAGGTATTGGCAGGTGTGAATTTTGCCTAAAGACACGAAACTAAACCTGATCTTGAACTTGATTCTAGCTAAGGCTGATGACATTGTTGGCCCAGTTTCCCATGAGCTGGTGGAGAAGAACACTGTGCATCTCAAGTGGCAGGAGCCAAAGGAGCCCAACGGCCTCATCGTGCTCTACGAGGTGAACTACGGGCGGCTCGGGGAGACAGAGGTGAGAGGTTCTGCTTTCACAGCACCTTTGGAGAAGTGGCTCCACCTGGGAGACCAGGGCTCCTTAGGATTTGACAGTCCTTGTGCCCTGTCTAGTCGGGTTTCCTGGTGCAGAACTAATGGAATACAAAAATACAAATTCACTGGTGAATTTGTCTCCTCTGGAAGCCTGGGATGACATTAGGAAATAATCTGCCTCTGTGGTGCCTGTTAGCTCAGCAAGTTTAGCTGATTTACCAACTTTCTGCATGGAGCTTTGTGGAAATGTGCCTTCACAGAAGGGCAGAAACCCCACATTGCTGTGTCTCAGATGAAAGGCCATAAGTTGCACCAGGGAGGTTCAGATTAGAGACTAGAAAAAAGAATTCCCTGCAGGAGCACTCAGGAAGTGGAATAAGTTGACAAAGGAGATGGTGGAGTCACCATCCTCTGGAAATGTTCAAAAAGTGTCTGAATGTGGCACTTGGGGATGCGTTATAGGGCTGATGATGGTGGTGCTGGGTTGTTGTTGAGACTTGATGACCTTGAAGATCTCTTACAACCTTGATGTTTCTGTGATGCTGTGAAATTTAAGTTGCTTAGAGGAGTTAGGAAGGTGTTGAGCAGCCCACGAGCTCTTGGGGACAGAACTGGTGTCAGTGCCAGGGGGACAGGGCTGGTGTCAGTGCCAGGGGGACAGAACTGGTGTCAGTGCCAGGGGGACAGGGCTGATGTCAGTGCCAGGGGGACAGAACTGGTGTCAGTGCCAGGGGGACAGGGCTGGTGTCAGTGCCAGGGGGACAGGGCTGGTGTCAGTGCCAGGGGGACAGGGCTGGTGTCAGTGCCAGGGGGACAGTGGCACTCACCAGTGCAGGCCCAGTGGCAGTGCTCAGAACCAGGGCAGCACATGGCACTTGCTCTCTGTAACCTGATCTACTGCCCTGCAAAACACAAATCCAGCACAAAGCACTAACCTGGAGCAGACTGAGAGCCCTGGGGTGTGTGTTTGCCAGCCAGGGAGGTGCTGCAGGAGCCCCAGAGAGCTCTGAGGGAGCCCTGGGTGCTGCAGGAGCCCCAGAGAGCTCTGAGGGAGCCCTGGGTGCTGCAGGAGCCCCAGAGAGCTCTGAGGGAGCCCTGGGTGCTGCAGGAGCCCCAGAGAGCTCTGAGGGAGCCCTGGGTGCTGCAGGAGCCCCAGAGAGCTCTGAGGGAGCCCTGGGTGCTGCAGGAGCCCCAGAGAGCTCTGAGGGAGCCCTGGGTGCTGCAGGATGACCCTGCCACAGCCCCTGTCCCCACAGGAAGGCCATTTCTGCGTGTCCCGCAAGCACTTTGCCAGCGAGAACGGCTGCAAGCTGCGGGGGCTCCAGCCTGGCAACTACAGCGTGCGGATCCGGGCCACCTCCCTGGCTGGAAACGGCTCCTGGACAGAACCCACCTATTTTTACGTGGCTGATTATTGTGAGTTCATTTTATTTTCGACATTTAATCCCTGACAGAAACTGGGGTTATTTCTGGAGGATGGGGTGTAGCAAGCCGTGCACAGGGAAACACGGGGAGTCATTAAATATTTACCAAATATATCGGTTGTCAAGAACCTGAAATTACTTGGAAACACATGGCTTTTGTTTATTAGTCCTCATTTTGACCAGCCCCACATTTTGATCTGAAATAGCTTCTAGTTTTGTTTTTGTTACAATTAATTGAAGGGGGAGATTTTAATGAGGAAAAAATTTGTCTTTTGGACCTGTATAAAACCTCTAACTCGCTCTTTCTCTCCTAGTGAATGCTCAGCCAAATATTGCTGTTATCATTGTTCCAATTATTTTTGCCATAATAATTGCTGGAATTATTGGAGCTGCTTATGTGCTTGTGAAGAAGAGGTGAGTGCAATTTTCTCTTGTTTTCACCAGAATCACTAAAACTTGCGTCCAAAAGTTTTGCTGCTTTGTTGGGAGTCAGTTTTTGTTTAGTTTCTAATTTCCATAGCGATTGCAGCATTAATTTTAAGTGCAGGAAATAGTTTGTGCCGTGTGGGGACAGTTTATTTGCTGCATGCTTTGGGGATTAATCAAATCCTCACCAAATCAAATGCCCTCACCTCGAGGGTGTCAGAGCCTGAAAAGTGCTGAGGAGTTTGTGTCTCTTCCAGACAAACCGAAGGACCAACGGGACCCCTGTACGCATCCTCCAACCCTGAGTACATCAGTGCCAGTGATGGTGAGAGCAACCAGGGTTTATTTCTTGTGTAATCTTGCAGTCGGTGCAGCAGGATGGGGTTGGAGTTGTCTTTGTGGAGTTTTCTGGTCCTTTTGTAGAATTCACCCCCTGTAGTGTGGCAGCACAACCAAGGCTGCAGCTCAGAACTGTTCCCCTGTGCCCAACAGTTTATGTCCCTGACGAATGGGAGGTGCCACGGGACAAGATCACCCTCCTGAGGGAGCTGGGCCAGGGCTCCTTCGGGATGGTGTACGAGGGCATCGCCAAGGACATTGTGAAGGGAGAGCCCGAGACGCGCGTGGCCGTGAAGACGGTGAACGAGTCCGCCAGCCTGCGTGAGCGCATCGAGTTCCTCAACGAGGCCTCCGTGATGAAAGGCTTCAGCTGCCATCATGTGGTAAGTGCTGGGTGCCTCAGCTCACAGCTCAGCTCTGCAGTGCCTTCAGAGCCCGACCCTCAGCTCGCCAAAGCAGCAGAGGCAGCCGATCCGTCCGAGCTGGGATCTTCCCCTGCTGGATTCCACAGAACCCACCCAAGTCGTTTCACTGCTGCTCTTTCTAAACCTCTCAGCCTGACAAGGCCTTGTGGGGCTGTTCTCAGCTCTGTTTCAGGGAGTGTTGGCTTTGCCTGCTCTGTTTGGACACAGCCTCGAGGGAATTTCTCGCTCGTTTTCCAGGTTCGCCTCCTCGGAGTGGTCTCCAAGGGACAGCCTACTCTGGTGGTCATGGAGCTGATGGCACATGGGGATCTGAAGAGTTACCTCCGCTCCTTGAGACCTGAAGCTGAGGTAAAGACAGGAGAGAGGGAGTCTGTTGTGGAACAGAGTGACTTGATTTGGGGTTTAATACTTCTTTTAAACTGAAAGAGGGTAGATTTGATTTGATATTGGGAAGACATTCTTGGCTGTGAGGGTGGACAGGTTACCTAGAGAAGCTGGAAGTGTCCAAGGCCAGGTTGGAAGGTGCCACTGCTCGTGGCAGGGAACTGGATGATGTTTAAGGTCACATCTAACCCAGACCATTCTGTGACTGATCCTTCCTTGCAGAATAACCCCGGGCGGCCGCCCCCGACGCTGAGGGAGATGATCCAGATGGCCGCGGAGATCGCCGACGGCATGGCCTACCTGAACGCCAAGAAATTCGTGCACAGGGACCTGGCAGCTCGCAACTGCATGGTGGCAGAGGACTTCACTGTGAAAATCGGGGGTAGGTAGTGCTGGTCCCTTCCAACCCAGGCCATTCTGTGATCAGGAGATGGTTCTGTGCATCGTGTTTGTTGTAAAAGCAAAGCGATGAAACCAGTGTGGCAAACACGGGTGGTTCTCACTGGCTGTGGGAAATTGCAGCACTTCCTCTGTTTCTTCCCTGTCACAGAATTGTGTGGTCTTCAGTAAGAACAACATCTCCTGGAGAACCAGAGCAGCTTTTCTCACCTTCTCTATTCCCAAATCTCTGGCCTAAAAGTTCATTACCTTTCCAGCCTGAGCTACCTGGGTTTGTCTCACTGGTCTTGGCTTTTGTGAGAATTAAGACAAAGAAGGAGTTGGGTACAACAAACTCAGTGCTGATAATCCTGTCATTGGGTCAGGTGGCTTTTAAAAGTAATTTAACCCAGTTTTAAACCCAAACCCTTTTAGAAATAAGTAAATACAAAATTTAAAAATAAGCTGGAACTCCACAGTGTGGTGATTTTTCAGAGCTCTCTGGAGTTAAAGCCAGGGCAGTGGGATTTCAGGCAAAGGGAGCTCTGTTTTACTTACAGAGGATGAATAAAATAATGTTTAGAATAGAAGCTGTCAACAAAAAATTTAACTCTGGAGTCTCTGTTGTGACTCTGTAGAAAAAAATGCAGGAAAAGGGAAATGTTTTGAAAATTAATCATGAGGTGACAGATGACTGCAGGCTGGGCTTTGGCAGTGGGGGGGAAGGCAACATCCATCTGGAGATGTTGCAAAGGAAAAGCAGGGTGGAGGGAGAGGCATTTAACACATCCCAATTGTTTCACTCAGACTTTGGGATGACCAGGGACATCTACGAGACGGATTATTACCGCAAGGGGGGCAAAGGGCTGCTGCCCGTGCGCTGGATGGCCCCGGAGTCGCTGAAGGATGGGGTGTTCACCACCTACTCTGACGTGTGGTAAGTTGTCCTCTGCAATCCCAGATGGATTCCAGCTCAGGAGCTCCTTGTTTCAGCACACATAGTTTCAACTGACTTGCTCAGAGCACAGACAAAACAAAGCCGTTGTTTTGAAACACTTCCATAAAAATATAGTCGTGTTCTTTTGAAGTGTTCGTTTTCCAAAATAACTCTATCACTGGGAGGGCTCCAGGATGTTTTGTTCTCACCAGGAACCCTTCTCTCTCCCTTAGGTCATTTGGTGTTGTCCTTTGGGAAATAAGCAGCTTGGCAGAGCAGCCGTACCAGGGACTCTCCAATGAACAGGTGCTAAAGTTTGTCATGGATGGAGGATACCTGGATCAGCCAGACAACTGCCCGGAGAGGCTGTAAGTGTGCAAGAGGGGACAGCCAGCCCAGCTGCACTCTTTGCCTCAAGTGTGGCCAACAGGAATGGCCTGACCTGGGGCATCTCTTAACCCCTCCACGACTGGGGAGGAGGAAAACAGACTTTAGTGAGGCACCTCCCACAGAAATTGCACCAAAGCATCCTTAGTGATCCAGGGAAGGGGCTCCTGCTCCAAACCCTGGAGGTGTCCAAAGAAGGACAGGATGTGGCACTCAGTGCTCTGGGCTGGGTGACAAGGTGGGAGTGGGTCAATGGTTGGAGTTGATGGTCTTGGGAGGTCATTTCCAACCTCAGTGATCATGGGATTCTGTGTGAGGAATCACACTGGAGCAGTTGTGAGGGAAAGCAGCTCTGGGGAAAGGGAGCACAGATGGTAACTCTCTGGTTCTGGTAGCCTCTTACCCCAGCTGCTTCTGGCCAAAACAGCACTTCCAGAGTCATAAAATAAACATGTTTTGTGAGTATCCCTATGAAAAAAGCCTGCTGTGCTGGACATTTGTCTGATGGCCAGTTACAAACTCCAGTTTGAAACTCTATTTGTATTTGTGAGTTCTTTCTCCATGGTGTCTGATAACATGTGACCTCTTACTGCAGCCTTTCTTTTGGGTGGGATGTTTACAGGACCTCTGTCCTCTTCCCAGCCTCCCATTTTCCTTGAAGTTTTGGGAGCTTTGTTATCTTTCAAGCTGAGTTAAAATTAAAAGGCAGTCAATTAAAAAAGGATGACCTGGCTCTATGTGCTTGTGCACACACACACACACACATGGAGTCTGAACCACAGCCCTGTTTCCTTCAGCAGCCAAATTAAGAACAATTGAAGGAATCGGAAGGAATTTTTCATCTAGACAGAAATAGAGAAAAAGGAGTGTCAGAATCTACAGGCAGATGTGGAGGCTGGAAGGAGGACAAGCAAGCTGGGGTGTCAGAGGTGTGGTGTGGGTGGTGGGGGGTCAGCCTTGGTCTGCACGTGGGATTGCTTCTGCTGCCCCTGACTGTGCTCTGTGCTGCTGCAGGCACAGCCTGATGCAGATGTGCTGGCAGTACAACCCCAAGATGCGTCCCACCTTCATCGAGATCATCGAGATGCTGAAGGAGGACTTGCACCCCAGCTTCCACGAGGTCTCCTTCTTCTACAGCGAGGAGAACAAACCTCTGGAGACGGAGGAGTACGAGATGGACTTTGAGAACATGGAAAGCATTCCCCTCGACCCCTCCTCGTACTCACAGAGGGACAAAGCGCTGGGGAGGGACAATGGACCCTCCATGGCCCTCAAGGGCAACTATGAGGAGCACATCCCTTACACTCACATGAACGGTGGCAAGAAAAACGGGCGGATTCTCTCCATGCCCAGGTCAAGTCCTTCCTAACACTTCCTGTTTGGCCCAAGGGTTGTGTCTGCTTTTTTCCCCCCCCCTCCACAAATCTCAGGACTCTTGTTATTGCTGCCACAGTGTATGACACACATCTACAAACTCTTCAGATTTTTAATCATCTTATGATTAATTATTTTTTTTTTTTTGCCAAGTTGACTGGTTGTCAGTGGACTTATCTGTGAACTTAAATGGAAGAGGTTTCCATGGCTGCTGTCCCTTCTGTAACCATGGTTTCACAACAGGAAGCGACCGTGTGAGTTCAACTGCAGGAGAAGCATCCGCGTTTGCCAGCAGAAGACGTGAAGTTCTCTGGTGCCTGAGCTCCAGCCCAGCAACGTGGAACAAGAGCATTTCCAGTAGAATTCCAGGCTTTCAGGCAGGCTCTCCACTGAGAGAAGGATTCAGCACATCAGTCGGACGCGCCAGATCCTCAGATTGACCAATAGCTGCTGCTTTCATACTTTGTTTTCAAGGGGTGAAACTCCTGGGGTGCGTGCGTGGGCGTGTGTGTGCGTGTGTGCAGTATCAACATGTGGGGTGTACCCTATAGCAAAAGAGACATTTCTGGTTTTGTACACAACTTACAGCGCTTTCAGGCACATGGTGGGGTTCTCGGGGTGTCCTGCACAGGGCCAGGAGTTGGAGTCCATGATCCTGGTGGGTCCCTTCCAACTCAGCATACTCTATGATTCTCTGTTCTCACAGGAGCTTTCCTCTTCTTGGAAGTGTGTACTTATCTTTTTTCCCCATTTCCCTGGAGAGACTGAATTCTAAACAGATTATTTTTATACTGAGGACTCTTGGGAGCAGGTTTTCTCTCATTAACAAATGAGGAAAACATGCTGGGAGCTAAATGAGCAGAACTCTGAGATTTGTGGGTACTTTCAAGACCAAACGAAGTAGGAGTCCCCTGACCTGAGACACGGAGTTTTCTGTCCTTACAGCATTGAGTATATATATTGTTTGTTGTAACATATTTAAAGATGTCTTTAGTTTAAATTTTAACTTCATATAAATTATTGACTGTTTATGATCCTTTTGGGGCGGCAAGAGTTTTGGGGGATTGTTTGGTCTTAAAGTGGTCCAAAGATTTCAGAATGAACTGATTTTAGCCTTGCAGGAGCGATGAAGCACATGTTCAGTTCATACTTGACAAGGCTTTGTAATAGTTTCATGATTTATTCAACACAGTCAGCTGGCTCCAATCAAAGCCCCATCTTGGGTTTTGGGAGCTGAAGGACCCAGAACATCCTGGCCTCGAGTCCTGCTCCTCCTCTACCCCCGTGTCCCTCACTTTGCCTTCCGTGCCGCAGATGGAGCCGGCGAGAGAGGACAAGCACAAACTGGAGCTGAGCAAGGGACACTGAAGGGGGGAGCACAAAGTTCTGGGCTCTGCACGCCGGAGGTGACCGTGGTTTGCTGCCTCCAGCCTTGTGTTCCCCGAGATTCCTGCTGCAGAACTCCCGGGACGCGGCTTGCCGGGATGTCAGCGCTCGCTGTCAGGACTGTGCTTTGTTGTGCTGCTGTTTGCAAAGACAGAGCTGATGGGCACCTGATGTTGGAAAATAACGGTGAAACTCAGCCAGGGCTGGTAGCACGGAGCTGGTGGGAGCAGGGAAGGAAGATGATGGATGTCTCATGCCTGTGTCATGCAGGAGGTGCTTGAACAGCAGGGAGAGACGCTCAGTCCTTCACTTCTCCTCCTGGAGAAGTCCCAAGATCTGTTTTGTGCTCTCTGCCAGGAGAAAGCGAGGTGCCCTGGCTCGGGAGAGCAGGAAGGCTGGGCTGGGCTGTGGCTCCAGCCTGGGCAGTGCTGCTGTGAGCGAGGCAGAGGGGCTGCAGTGCCCTGAGCCCACACCTGGGGCTGCAGCTGGTTCTGGGAGCCCCAGCTGCTTCTGGCCAGAACAGAATCACAAAAGGGGGGACGACAGGCTCTGGGTAGCACTGGGAGCTGTTGGGCCCTTTGCTGCTGGAGGCTGGTCGGTTCGGCCCAGGTGGAGGGTACAGGTTGCTCCACAAATTTGGGTGGAAAACAGTCCAGACATGGGTGAGAACCTTTGGATTTCAAAAGGCCTCGTTTACATTTCTTCTGCTTTACAAAGTTGTAACTGTTTAGCAGCTCTATACTACACTGCAGGAAAGAAGACATATTCTCACACTTTTCTAAGGAAGAGAAGTTTTTCTTATTAGAATTTTTTTATTTATTTTAATATATAAAACACTGTAAAAAAAAAAGCAACAAACAATTTGTTTTCTTAAACACACAGAACATGTAAATTTGTATCCACAAAATCTTGGCAGGTGGATGTGGTGGGATTACTTTTGTCCTGTTCTGGTGCAGTCTACCTCAGTGTTTCTTAAGGATATTTTTTAATACTACGCACCTCTAAACCTGTTTAAATATTCTGGTCTGGACCTATTGTGGATCAGGGAAAATCAGTATCAGCTGATTCCAATACCAGGGACCATTCATGAAGGGAATGGGAAGGAGAATGGCTCATCACTGTTGATCCCTAATGTGAACAGTAGTGGCCAATGAACCCATTTACAAATTTGGATCTGATCTCATCCCTTAGTTCTGTCGTGATTTAAAAAAAAACAAAACAAAACAAAACAAAAGAGCCATTTAAATGTTTGGACTTTAGTGAACTCATGCCCTAAAAGGATCAGGCTGCTTCCTCCTGGATCAGCATGTGCCAGCGTGGAGCTGGGACTGGGACCAGCCCTTGCTGTTGGGGTTGCATTGGGGTGGCTTGGTCACTGCTCTTCTCACTGCGCACAGATGACCCAAGGTCCTGCCAGTGACCTCCTGAAAACCTTTCCCAGCACACCCTTGCTTTGATAACATTTCCAATGGCAGTGATCATAACTGTGGGAATAGAAGATCTTTAACCTGAAGGAAGTTTGGAACCTTGTATTGGGTCTGGCTTTTCCACGCGGTTGATACTGGTTGGCCCTGTGAGTACACATGGTTTGAACACTCGCATGGCCGAGCCAGGGAGCCTGTGCTGCTCCACGGACAGGCAGTCCCCTCCCATGGCTCAGTGTCACCTTCACCCTGCACCAAACGGAGCAGTTGTTTGTACCCAGCACTGTGTGAAGGTTACTCATCCTTCCCACCTTGTGCCCAGGGGGAGGGAAGATGTGTGGTACCAGTGGGGAGGGTATTGTGTTTCTCCTCTGTAAAACAAATAACACTAGTGGTTGCTGCTCGTGGCAGTTACAGATCACACTCAGCTGTAGAATCAGGAAGAATAAATGAACATCGTCCTCAAAGCCCAGCTCTCACTGCTGGAAAATCCTTCCCTGGCTCACAGCCGACACTTTGGTCTCTGCTGCTGGAAGATCCTCGCCCTGGGGATGCCCGAACACCTCACTCGGATCTCGCTGATTCCTGCTTAGAGAATTCCTGCAAGTGGAGACTCAAGTGCTGTTGAAACCTCTGGGGTGCTGCCAGGGACCCCAGCCCGGGCAGGGGTGCTGTGCTGAGCCTTTCTTGGGGGAGCTGCTGCTCTTTGCTCTCGCAACATCTTCATGGGGCAGAATTCCCCAGCTGCAGTGGAAGCACAACGCTCACTGCTGCTGCTGCTGCTCCTTAGGAGGAGCCAAACACCGGTGCAGGAGAGCAGGTGGGATGGCTGGAGGAAGGCAGCCAGCAGTGGGAAGCTCCTTCTTTCTTTGCATTAGTATTTGTTGGAGGGCAGACTCCTGCCCTTTGTGGGCAGAGAATGCCCCACTCGCAGCACGGGGCAGCAGGACAGACCCCTCAGCCTGTCCAGGAGCAGCTGGAGCCTCCTGGGCACAGTCTGGCACCACCATGTAGCCAGAAATTCACTCTGGTGAATCAGGAGGAGCAAGAAGCTAAGCTCTGCTGAGCTTTCACTGAGAAAAAGTCTGAAGTGCAAGACTGTAGAGGTTTCTCAGAAAGGTTTCCACATTAAACTCGATTGCCACTTCCTGAACGGCTCTTGCCAATCTGGAACTTCTCTGGCGAGCCAGTGCAGCGCTGCAAAGCTTGGCTGCTGGGTTAGGAACGTGTCTGTCTTGGCTGCTTGTAAATACTTTATTGTGTTGTAAAATAGAAGAGCTCAGACATAAACTCTGTGCCAGCACAGAGATGGGAACTAGACCACGCTGCAGCGATGATGGTAAAGCAGCCGTGTGGGTATGAAGAGGCTGCTTTTAGGTTGCTAAAGGGTACTCTTAATTTATGGGTAGTTTATCTCTTTCCTCCTAAATTTGTATTATAGTGATGAGACACTTTGCTTAATTTTAGTCTGTTGGCTATAGTGTTGGTATCTCTTTGGAAAAAAAAATCTCAAAGTCGCTTCTTGTGTTACTGAGCTGACTGTGCTGAAGGCAAATAGGAAATGACAGGAGCAAGAAGGGTGCTGAGCCTCTGCTTTAGAGGAAGGAGGGAGGGAGGGAGGCAGTCGAGTTCCCTCTCAAAGCCACTGTGACACGAAGACAGATCCTGAGGTGTCCCGGGCCCTTCCTGCTGCCAAGACTGGAACCTTGTTTTACAAGCCAGAACGTAAAATATCTTTGTGCCATAAAACCTTACTGTCCAGGCTGTGCCAGATGCTGCCGTGATCCGTGTGGGATCGGCTCAGAGCCTGGAGGGAGCTCGGAACTGCAGATGACCCCTGTGATCCTCTCGGAGCCGGGGACTCGCAGGAACCCCGGTCCTGCCCAAAGAGCCACCGCCCCTCGGAGCATCCTGTGGTCCAGGGAGAGGAACTGCTGAACGGGTTGGAATCAAGAAATAGTTACTTCATGAATTCAACATAAGATTAGTTTGGTATTTGTATGAACTTAATGGAATTTGGCCTTTTTATTACCTTCTGCTTGGCTCTGTGTTCCCTCTGCTTGGATTCTGTCTGTGTTGGTGTAAAGCCTTGACGTGTTCAGCCTTGTTAGGAGCATCACAAGAGTGAAGCCAATCATCTAGCTGACTTTTGGAGGAACCTGACTGTTGAAAAGCAACTCTAAACTTATCGTTTTTAGCAAATCTGCTGTCATTAAATGTGTATTTCTTTTTAAAATGAATTTGCTTGTCCTTCTCAGAAGGAAGCACTTATTCTTGCAGTTTGGGAAAATTCACTGCAGCACAATGCAAGCTGTAAGGGGACAGGTAGAGAAATGACTTTTTAAATATTGTATAATAAAGTTAGTATTAACTCCTATGGTGTTGTTATTTTTTTGCCAACAGATTTGCAATCAGACAGAAATTCTGTTCCTGGTAGTGGTTTTGTTCCCACTCCAGTGTTCCAACGGCTGGTGTTAAATAGTTTCCTTTCTCAGCCCAGAAAGATCCCTTGGGAACAGGGTCTGGTGGCTGGGAGGACCTGGAATAGTCCTGGCAGCTAAAGAAGAGCCATCAGTGGAGGTTAAATGGGGGCTCTTGCTCAGCTGAACCCCAGCCCCTGGTCAGTCCCAGCAGCTCCAATAAATCTTGAGCTGAGGGCTCTGTACCTGAGAGCTCTGAGCTGGACTCAACTCCAAAGCTCTCTAAATCCAGGCTCTCCCAGCAGCATTCCAATGCTTCCACCATCCCCACTTCCAAGTCTTGTCCTGCAACTGCGTCCCATGAAAGCTGATGGAGAATTTTAGAAAGGCCACTTCTAAATCTGCAGAGGTAGAGTGTTATTTAACCAGGAAAAACATTAAATTGTGCTTGAGTTAGGGGAATTATTTTATTCTTGGAGTATCAAAACTGGTTTATATTTGAGGACCCTCATGGATGGGTGAAGTGGACGTCAGCTTCATCCAACAAAGCCCAAAGCCCTCTGCTTCACTTAAATAAACCACAGATAGTTTCAGTTACATGTTAGGTGATGTTCTGTGAAGTCTTGGGGTTTTTATTTTTTTTCCCAGTTAATTCTTGCTGCTCCCACCTTTCCTTCTGCATATTTAAGGTTCTAGAATACAAATAGTACTGCAGATACCTCTTGTTTGAAATAAAGGGTCAAATGTGCCATGTTTTTTTTTTAAAAAAAAGGAAGAAAAAAGAAAAACCTTCCCCCTTGATTTATTTTTTCAATGTTTTCATATCTAAGAGCCAAGCAGTGACATGTACAGATAATTTTTGAATAGTAAAAAAGAAAAATCCTTGCTGTGTGTCAGAATATTGAACAATTAACTGTTTATATTAAAATTCTGAATAAATTATCCAAGAATAACTGTTCATTTTGTGTCTGCTGTCTGTGCAGCACTGAAGGCTGCTTTGCCATGGAGAAAGTACTAAATTTGTACTGTGGAATAAGTTGCAAAATAAATGGTGCTAAGGAAAAAACAAAAACCCACAGCTCAAGCAGCTGTAGGCTTGTAGTGTGAAGCCAGTGGAACTCCTCTACCTGATGGCTCTGGTGATCCCTGTCCTCACCTCGGGGCTCTGGGATGATGCCTCTGATGCTGTCGGGTGAACTTTGGTGCCAGGATTCCTTCTGGAGCATTGAGAGCTGTGGCTCTGTCATGTAATTCTGTTATTTCCTGGGCATGGACCAGTGTTCCCTCCTTGGAGGAGACAGACTCCTCACTGCAGGTTTTAAAGCATCAAAGGCAGAGGATCAGCCCCAGCCCTGTCCTGGCTGTAACCAGGTGTGCACCAGGAGCCTCCTGTCCTGCCCAGGCCCCTCTGGGGGTGTTTCTAACTTAAACCTTGTTTTGTTTCACCAGAGCGAGGTGAGGGCTGTCCCCTCCTGGCAGGGAGTTGTGCAGAGCCTGAAGATCCCCCCGAGCCTCCTTTTCTCCAGGCTGAGCCCCTTTCCCAGCTCCCTCACAGGGCTGACTCTCCAGCCCCTTCCCCAGCTCTGTTCCCTTCCCTGGACACCCTCCAGCCCCTCCGTGTCTTCCTGCAGTGAGAGGCCCAGAGCTGGACACAGCACTCAACACCCCACCAATGCCATTTTTTCTTAAGCCTATCCAGAATTCTCTCACTGTGAGAACGATCATAAACAAATTGGTGTTTTAAGATGTTTTGGAGTTGCTTCTTCTGGCACAGGCTTGTTCTCTAGGGATCCTAAAATGCAAAAATAAGCAAAGCCACAAAACTTGAACTTGCTGTCCCGGGAGGTTTGCTTCCCTCTGGGTTCTCTGGGATGCCGTGGGGAGGCTGCTGAGGCTGGGACAATCCTCGTGCCATTATCCCTCATCACTCTTCCAGGCTGCCTGCACAGCTCAGCTTCGGCATCCCCCAAGCTGTGTCAGACTCGTGGCAGGAGGAAAAGAGCTCGTCTTTGTTTGAGCCAAGGACAACTCACCATCCCATCAGCCAGAGCAGCTGCCTGGTGTTTAGGAGCTGCCCTGATCTCTGATGCTAATCGAGCTCTTGTGGACTTCAGAGAAATTAAACCTTAATTCCTCTTTGCTCTTGTGGTTTCCTGGAGCACAGGGTAATTGCTATTCTAAGCGCTGCCAAAGCTGCGGTCTTGAGTAATTGGAGTGTGAGTGGTTCTTGTTCTGATTAGGGTTTGGCTGGGGCTGGCGAGTGCTCGGGGCTCTGGGATGAGGAGCATGAGTGCCTCAGCCCACGGGGCTTTTTGGAAGGAGGGAATGGCTGTGCCAACAACCCGAGCCTGGACCGTGCCAGGGGTTCTGTCTGCTGGCCAGGGGCAGGACAGGGGCACTGCCTTAGAGCTGAAGTCCTTGTCTCTCTCCTATACAGGTGAATATGGTCACTACGGGTATTTCTCTGCTGTGCTGTCACTTCCCGCTGTGTAACACAGACCTGCTGGGCTTTGGGGTCCCAGTTGCCCCCCAAGGTCAAAGACCAGGGACTCGTTAGGAGCTGCCGTGTGTGGGAGGTTAAGGAGCCGTGGTGCAAGGAGCCCACGGGCCGGGCCGGGCCTGCGGGGCTCTGGGGGCACACACTGCGGTTTTTCCCCGAAGGGAACAGGAAGCAGCGGTGGCAATAGCTGCTCCTCGCAGCCATCGTGCCTTCAGGGCTCCCAGGGCCCCTGCACGGCTGCCTCAGGGTCCGCAGCCCTCCTGGTGGCTTTGCTGGACCCTTCCAGAGCCCAGAGCCCCGCGAGGGTGGCAGCGAGCAGCCCTGGGGCGCTGCTCTGGCAGCCGCAGCATGGGCGAGCCGGCTTTGTTTGTGCCGTCGGAAAGGGGAAGCGGTGAGAGGGCTGAGCCGGCGGCCCCCGTGAGCAAACCGCCCTCATGGCCGCTGCTTCCCCGGTGAGGCTCCGCTTCTCGCTCTGCTCCAGCGGCTGGAGAAGCAGCCGAGGCTGTCAGATGTGAGCGTGCACGAGGAACCCGCCACAGAGGGGCCGCCAGCCCTCAGGGTAAGTCGCTCCCTGCACAAGTTCCATCCCACAGCAGCGGGGTTGTCACTCACCTTCCTCAAGGCCTTGTGAGGAAGCGGCTTGTCTTGAAGCCAAAAGTCCCAGTGCTGGGTTCGGTGCAGCCTCCCTCCTGCACGAGTTTCAGTGCAAAACATGGACTAGGGAGGCCCAGCCTCCACGGGGTTTTGCTCTGCTGTGAGCGAAGAGGAGACGAGGTCAGGATTTAACCCTCAGGTGTCATCATGGTGGGCTCTGGGGCAGTGCCAGGCTGGCTGGGCACCCTTTGGGTGCTGCTTTTGGCTCCTGCTGCTCCTGTGCCACAGCTGAATGTTTGCAAAGACACCCTGGCACTGCCCACAGCTGCGTTTGGGCTGTGCACATGAGGGGTCCATGCCCAGGACCCCCAATTCCACTCTGGACTGCCCACCCCAGGGCAGTGTTATCGAGGAGATGGAAGCAGAGGAGATGTAGATAGGGCTGTTCTGGGCCAGTGACACTTTGGGGTTTGTGGCCAGTCAAGAAAATTCCTTTTTGACACCAGCTTTTGTGTGTCACCAGCCCAGCCTAGGCTTCAAGCTGTGGGTGTACCTGTGATCATTCCCAGACTGGCTGGGCTCTGCTCAGTGAGGCCACAGGTATCAGCTGAACAGCAGGGAGGAGTTTTGGTCTGGCCCCAGAGCCCAGCAGCTGCACTGGGGTAAAACCCGGCTTCTTCAGCCTAATTGAGGGGTTGGGAGTGAAGTTTGGAGCCTGTCTGGGCTGTGGGGCTGGTGCCAACTGGGACCAGTGGGCTTGGAGGGTAGAGAGCTGGGTCTCTTGAGGCAGTCTGAGATTGCTCCCACCTACCTCCCTGTGTGGGAGACCTGAGGAGGACTCAGAGAAACACCCTTGCCAGGGGCCTGTGACTTGCTATGAGCTGCAGGATGATGCTGATACTGTGGACCGATGGGGTCTTTTGCAGTCCCTTGCAGAAGCCCTGCCACAGCACTTGAAAATGAGAAAAAAGTGTAAATAGTGAGCCTTCATAAATGTCATGTAAAAGCATCAGGCCTTTTAAGTATCAACTCTGACCCCTCACTGAAGGTGAAGGTGACTCTTAGCCAGGTGAGAAGTGTCTGTCATGCTTACAGCCATGAATGGAGCAGGGAGGCTTTGGCAGAGGGCAGGGGGGCTGTGGTGTGTTAACAGCTTGTTTTCTGTTTCTGTCTGCAAGCCTCGAGTAGCACTCAGGGGCTGTGTCACTAATCCCCAGGCCCAGCTGTAGGAAGTCACTGACCTGCCACACAGGTGGGAACGCCAGGGACCAGGAATCTCTCTCTGGCTACAGCTTCCATCAGCTGATACTTCTGACAAAACACTTGGCTTCTCCACACCCCCCTTGGCAGCCCCTGGGCTGCAGCCTGCAGCGCTGCCTTAGACCGCGCTGAGCTCTGCCGTGCTCCGTGCCGGCGTCTCCTGCTTGGGGCTGTACCTTGCACGGGGCTCCCAAATGTCAGACTCGCTGCTCAACCACTCCTGGCCATCGTTTTCCAAGCGCTGGAAGAAGAGATGGTCCTTTAAGCGAGGTAATGGCCTGTGGGGACAGGGGGCTGAGCATGTGGCGGGAGCTGGGCTGTGGCAGGGACAGCTTGTCCTGGACTGAGCAGGTACCAGAGAACCCCGGGGGCCCAGGCAGAGCTTGTTTTGAGGTGCCCCCCAAGCCCCCCTTCTCCTCCCTTCAGGGATCACTGCCTTAAGGGATGTTAACACTTTTCCTTCCATTTAATCTTCTTTTCAAGGCACGTTATTGCCTCCAGGAGCTGGGTAATGGGTTAAGTATCAGCCTTTTGGTTTTGTAATAAGTTTGTTTTGTGGCTGGCAGTGAGCTGGAGGTCCTGGTGCTTGCAGACAGCTGTTTCTGCATGCTGCCTGGCCAGAGTTTGGTGTTTGAGCAGATGTGGGGGAAAAGATTCCTTCAGCCTTTCAGTGAGGGCTGACGAGCAGAGCCCCTGTGTCCGGAGCCCTGGCGCTTTGGGTGGTCCTGGCTGGGCTTCCCTGTGTCCAGCAGCAGGGGTGGGAAATGGCAGCAACTGGTGTGAACTGGCCTCATTTCTGCATGCAGTGCCGTGACTTGGAAAGAGGGAAGTCAGAGCCCTGGGAAGCAGGACATTTGCAGTCCTGGAGGAGGCAGACACTTGTGTCCTTGTGAGCAAATACTGCCTTCAGGCTGATGCATTTGGGTACCTTTACCTGCAGCATCAGAGCTCCTGCTCCTCTTTCTCCTTCATTATTCCCCACCCACTCCCAGTTCTCTTCTGGTGTGGATGTGCAGGAGACCAAGATCCAAACCGAACAGTTGAGGGAAGGTTAATTCAGAGCAGGAGGCAGGGGGTCCTGCAGGCTCTGATGTGTGGTGAGCCCCAGGCAGCTCCCTCAAGCCCCAGCTGGACACCCTGCTCCAGCCTCCCCAGTGCCATGCCTGCTGGGGGGGTTATGGGCTGGCTGGGAAGGCTCAGATGGGCTGATTTCTCTAACAAGTGAATCAGCCTCACGCTGCTCTCAAGCACTGACTGCTTTGGAGAGGGCCTGGGCACAGCAGCTGCCTTCAGCAGGTGCTTGCACAGCAGTTTGTCCTACTGGGGCTTGCTCAGCCCCTCTCCCACACTGATGTTGTGTAGTGTGGCACTCCCTGGTCCACACGGGCCCTTCCCTCAGTGCCCCCTGGAGCCACTGCAGGAACCTGCACAGTGACCTGGAGGGAATCAGAGGGGCTGCAGACCCCCTTCAGCTGAGAGACAGCAGAGAACAGTCCCAGCTCCCCTGCCCTCCGTGCCCAAGAGCCCGGCCCCAGTGTGGTGATAAGGCAGTGGCTCTGTACAGTGTGTTACAGTGTGGGACAGCTTATCTTGCCCTGCTCCTGCCCAGAGCCAATCCCCACTGCTGCCAGTGCTGGCCATGAGGGGCCCACACCAGGCAAGGGACGACTGCACTTCAGCTGCTCTTGGCACAGGGACTTCAGCACTTGCTTTACAGAGGTTTTTCCTTATAGTTCTGGACACCCTGTGACAGGATATGTGAAGAGCAGCTGGTGTGGGGCCAGGAGGGCAGGGGTGGGTCAGAGGAAGATGGAATAATTTTTATTTCTTGTCTGTGATGCTCTCCATGGTTTCCCAACAGTCTCAATCCCTGACTGCTGGGAAATGCCCAGATGTTCTGGTCTTTTCTTCCTCCTGGGATTGTTCCATGGAGCAGAACTGCCCAGTGCCTTTGTCCTGCCACATTTGTTGTGGTCCTTCCCCAGTGGGAATGCAGACAGTGTTTGATGTTGGAGGATGTGACTGGTGTGGCCAGAGCTCACATCCATCTTTTCCTCTGACGTGTCCCCTTCCCAGCACCAGCCTGGCTCCAGGGTCACCTGAGGACATGCAGCATCCTGCACCAAGCCAAGGGACAGGCAGGTGAGGATGGGACGCTGCTGGCAGGGCTTGTTCCAGTGCTGGCTGTTGTGGTGCTGTCACCTTCTGTGACACTTGTGTGTGCAGCTCCAGTGACCAGCCTGTCTGAGGGAAATCAGCACAGCCAGTTACGGTGGAGAGGGTCTGACTGGACTTCTGAAGCTCTGGAGGGAATTATGAAAATCTCTGTTGGGATCCCAGTGGCCTTGGGTACAGTTAGAACAGCATGAAGCCTTCTTCCTTGAGCCAGAACAGCTCAGCCAGCTGATCCTGCTGTCCCCACAGCATCAAACCCCCTGAGACCATCCCAGACTGTCACATGCTGTGGATGCCTGTCGCTGCTTCCTTCCTCCCCACACAGCAGCCCGGAGTAGTCATGTTTCACCCGTGGGAAGCTCTGGCCAAGTGCAGGAACCATCCCAGCCCAGCGAGCGATGCTTCCTCTCCAGCTCTGCCCTGGGAATTCCTCTGAGGAGGCTGCTCCCTGCAGCAATAACCTTTTATGGTTGCCAGCCAGAGACGAATTAAGCAACTGCAATACCTAATCTGCTTAATGTTCTCCTAGAGCAAACAGCATTTGTTCTTGAAAGTGTCATTTTGTTATCCCATCTCCAGCTTCAGCTGAGGAAAGGTGACTGCTGCTGTCTGCCAGAGCCTGGGGGGCCAAGATTCCCTGTCCCCTTGGCATCACGCTGGTGTCTGGATCTGTCTTCCAGACAGGCCCAAGGGCAAAGTACAGGAGACTCAAGGTGCTCCAGGATTTACCACACTGGCTGACACATTGGTGACCACCTTGATCATTGATATGGGGATGTTCACAGTCCCTAAGACCTGCCTCCTTCCTATGTGTGCTCCATGCTCGAACTTCCTTGCCCATCATCCCACAACCTGACATCTGAAGGCATTTTCCCCCATGAGCTCCTGCATCACCCTCTTGCCCAAGCACCTGCTCCATGCACGGTGCTGGCCCAGCCTCTGAAGTGGGAGCCCGGCAGTGCCGTGGCTGGTGCTCACACATTGCCTAAAATGGTGTCCCCACGGCTGCCGCCCGCGTGTGCCGCGTGCCGCTGCCTCGACCCCGGGCTTGCGGCGGGGCTGATTTATCGCGTGTTGAACTGAGTGTCTGAAGCCTCCGAGGAGGATTTAAGTCTTTTGGTGGGTCTGGACCGGGTCTGTTGAATGCAGCCTATGCCTTGGCCAAATCCTAAGCCCTGCAAGGCACAGGCAGAACAGAGGGAATATTTTCCAGGCCTCTAAGGAGCTGACTCTGTTCCAGGGATCCACTTTAGGTCCGCATGGAGCTTGGTGCAGGCCCAGAGTAGCCTTGGCGGGATGGCTGGACACTGCTTGGGAGGAAAAAACTCCTTGTTTTAGTTAAACCTTCAATCCAGGGCTCTGGCCTCTGTCAGGCCACAGCCCTTGTCAGCTCCTGCTGCCTCCCAGGGCTTTGCTGCTTTCCTTGTGGGTAGTTTACTGTTGAAGGGATGGCGAGAGCAGGGAATCTCCTTTTTCTTCCTTCCTTGGATTTGTATGAGGGGAACCACTATGTGTGACCTCCCTGGGATACTCCCTGCCTCCTGATTGTTCCCTGTGGGTCCATTCTGCCTTAGCCATCCCAGCCTGTTTGGGGGCTTCAGTGGTTTTCACTGCCTGCTGAGAGCTTTGGCTGGTGTTTCCTACAATTTCATGCCAAAATCTGCGCTGGTTCAAGCGTGTATTCACTTCAAAATGCTGATTTTTGATTGCAAGCCGAATCCAGGTGCGCTGAGAAAAGCAAAAGGTGATGTTTAACAGCTCACTAAATTTCTGCCCGTTGCAGATGCAGCTCAGGGACATCCTGGACAAGAATTGGTCTATTCATTAAAAATGTCATGTGAAGTAAATTTTACAGCCTTGCTAGAAAGCCTGTTTCAAATTTTCCCTGGTCTTGTATCTAAAAACCCCTTAATTAAAATAGTGCCTTCAGAAGTGTTTTCTTTCTATATTATTTATAGTCCCTCACTTGAAACCATCACAGACATTTGAACACACCAAATGCTCCTTAAAACAGAAAATCTGGCATCTGCAGCATGCAGCGGGATCCAAGGAACAAATCTCCAAACTCTCCCTCACGTTTGCTGCCTTTTTTTAGTTGGCACCACACAATTCCTGGCTGAATTGTGTAGCTTTATAATCCACAGCAGGATGCAAGCTTTCCAAGAGTGCGTTTTTGAACAATGTCTTCTTTACATTAATGTTTTTATGCTTGATTTTCCTGGAGTGTGATGGGTTTCTAGCAGTTTCCTGCTGGTTTTTCCAATTGGATAGATATGGCTGCTTACAGTCTCTTGCTGTTGTTCTCTGCATCTTCAGAGATTCACCACAGTGCTTCAGCCAACAGCCTGGCTTTTTTCCCTTTGCCTCAGCCCTTTGCCTCAACTGTGTGTGTCTCCAAGGAATAAAAAGCCTCCATGAGTCATGCGATGGTTCAGGGATTGTGGCTAAGGTTTACAGTGTGTCTCGCTCCACAGGAATGTGCTTCAGTCAGCTGGACTATCTATTGTACCACGAAACACATCCAGACCTTGGTTTGTTTCTCACTGAGTTATCAGATGGTATATGCACACTCAGGTTTATGTTCCTGCCTGGGGAAAATCCAGAGGAGCGATCCAGAGCCAGGAGAACCATGTGCTCCTGGTATTGCTCTGCATATATTCAGTGTTGTCTGGAGCCATCAGTTTGCCTCCCAGTATCCTTTTTTACCCACCCACTCAGGTGTCCTTTATTCCTTATGGATGAAAATAAAACCACCATCAGTATTTTTATTCCTAGATTTCTGATTTGAAGGTCCATAATGTCAATAACAGGCATAAAAATGTGCTTAATTCTTTTACTGTAGAAAAGGCCCCTGCAGCATAGGACACTCTATGAGGGTCTGACTGGGACAGTGCAAGCCAGGCCTGTCCCCTTGTATATGCTGCGAGGATGAGGTTTCTGCTGGAGGATGAGGTTTCTGCTGGAGGATGAAGTTTCTGCTGGCAGGAAACCCTTGCACCAGGTTCCTACAGGATCAAGGCTGTTGTGGTTTGGAGACTGCCTGACACTGCCTGTCTGTGAAGGAGCAGAGGGCATGTGGAGCATTTTAGCGCTGCCTGATGTTGCCTGTGAGTGTGCAGCTGGTTCCCCATCCCTCCCAGATGTCTCATTACCTGCTGAGACCTTCTCTGTCTTGCAGGGTCTGACTGCAAGCCGTGCTTACGGGAATTCACTGATCACCACAGCCCTCCCTTGGAGTATCCCACCCCCAAAAGCTTCCTCCCATCCCTGATTGCTGAGGATGATTCCTTCTGCACAAGCACGGCTGAAGAGAAGGCAAGTGTCCTCTTCCCTGCTGCTACCACGGTGCAAGGCAGAGGCCAGGGCCAGCAAACTGGGTGGTCAGCACCATATTCTGAGGGGTTTGTGGCGGAGTAGGAATGGGGGAAAGTGGAACTGATCCAGATTGTCAAGGAATACAAGGTTATGTTGACATGAGAGACAGCAGGGGAAGGTGACTATTGGAAAGTCACTTGCAAGTGTGGCCCTGCTCTGCACCCCAGTTTCTGCACAGGAGGTGTCCCCTTTGCAGGGCTGGTGTGAGGCTCTCAGACGGGATTTGTGCTGCCTTTGCAGGAGGACTCGTCTTCCACAGAGCTGGATGTGCCAGCAGCAGACTTGCACAGCAGCACGGAGGATCTCCTCTCAGACTCTGCTCTCCACGGCACGGAGTATTACAGAGATCTGGGACTCCTGAGCCTGCCGTCTGCCAAAACAGCACCAGACATGGCAGCACAGCCAGAACAAGGATCCCAGACTGTGTCTGCCCATCGCTCATTGGAAGAGAGGCCAAGGGCTCTGAGCAAACTGTCTGTGGATGTTGCTTTTTCCAATCCCATTTCCTGCTCGGTACATTACGGCGAGGCTGACTGTCATTTTCTGAACAAAGGCCACCTGTGCTCCTGTGCAGCCATTCCAGATGATGGTACCAGCACTTCTGAGCATCCTGCAGAGGCAGACAACGAGCTGGACCTGCAGGAGGCCCAGGACTCCTTCCCCACACTGGTGAGATCTATGTCCACATCCCGGAGGCACAGCTGGGAGAGCCCTCTGTCACCCGTGGACTGCAGGCGCAGGTACGAGTGAGATTTGAGTGATATTTGATGTACACAATGCAATGGAGTTGTGAATGTCATGCTGCCTGCAGATCCAGATCCTGCTGGGTGGTCTCCTTTCCCTGTTGGCATCTGCCAGAGCAGCTGGACACCCATGCTCATGTTGGGTGGGATGTGGAAGAGGAAGCACTAGGGAAGCAAGAGGCTTTAATGTCTCCTTGGAAGTAGGAAGATCCTCTTTTCCTGGTGTTGGGGCCGGGAAGAGGATCTCGCTTTTTGTCCAGAGGGAATCTTGAACAGCATCAGTTACCCCGATGACCTCCATCCTCTGGCTCAAAGGGAATTTTTTCCATGAAAGAAGGATTAAGAGAGCTCTGTCAAATCCTTTTTCTTCTTATCTGTGAGTTGGCTTGGGAGGGCCTGTGTCTGCAAGCACTGTGCTGTCCTCCAGCCCTCTGCCCTCCATGTGGCTGCAGAGGACGTTGTGTTTGTAGCACGGTGCTGAGCTCTGGCTGGGAGTAGAGTCAGGCCTGGCATTGCTGCCATCCTCTGCTCCTGCCACATGAATGCCTAGAGCTCCAGGTTCCTCCAGGAATGCTTTCCCTGCTGACAAATGTATTGATCTCCCAGCTGACTGGGATTTAGGTGCAAGCCAGCAAGGACTATTTTTATCTCTCCTCCTTATACGGTACCCTAAAATTACCTCAGCCTGAAATCTTGGCAGACCTTTTTTAAGCTCAGACTTTGTTTCTCAGACCTATTGTTGTCCCATGTGCCATGGATCATTCACAGTTTATGCTGTAACAGGCACATGAGTAACAGTGGCACAGTGTGGCTGTAGTGTCAGGGACACGTTCTGTCCCCTCGCTGGGTGATGAAGCACGTGTGAGCAGGAGGCCAGGGAAGGGGAATACACCCCACTGTTCCCTAAGCAAACGCTTCCTGAAGCTTGCCTCTGGCAGCAGGAATGAAGTGACAGTGATCTGCAGACAGAACCCATGCAGAGACTAAGATTTTCCACTGAGAATCCATCATTTTGCTTCTGTGTTGTCACTGCAACACTTGGTGTGCAGCACACTGGGGTGCTGGGGGAGCTCGCGCACCCCTCATTTCCTAGAAAATAATTTTTTTTCCTTCCTCAAAGCTGGACCCTGGTGGGAGCAGGAATTATGGCATGATGCCACAGTGGTGATGCGATAAACAAATCACCTGCCACTTCTAAATGCCCAGAGGGACGTTCCTGGATGGCAGCTGACAGGGCAGCAGCCCTGGGGCAGGCAGGACAGGCTGTTTCCAGGGTGGCTGCACAGTCTCAGGGGTTGCTAAGAGATCAGTGTGAGCCGGCCAGCACTAAACATCCCGGGTGACCAGGGAGCTGGGGACTCACTGGTGGCAGCCAGAAAAGCTGTTTTTAACAGCCTCAGGACTTGGTGTCCAGGCTGAGGCTTCCTGTCATTTCCTTTCCCACGTGCCTGCTGTGGGGAGCCTCCTTGTCCCAATTGCATGAGATTGTTAGGACCATCCAGCCAGGGCCATTGCAGGGGCTGTGCCACCCTAGGCACAGTGTGCCAGCTGTGCTCAGGTCTGCTCTGAGGCTTCTTCCTGTCCCCTGATCAGGTTCAGCCTGGATGTCACAGAACTGGGCAGTGACCCAGAGCAGGATGATGTGGAGAAGAGGAGCCAGTCCTGCCTCCAGCCTCATGTGTCCCTTCAGCTGCCCAAAGGGGAAGAGGGAGCCTGGAGCAGCAGCCGGGGTGGCACAGTGATCAAAGTGGAGATAGAGCCTCTGTGCCCAGACCTCGTGGCCAGCCCCAGCTTGCAGGAGGTGGTGAGTGTGGAGGGCTGGGCATGGGGGCAGCAGGGCAAGCTGGGGGGACAGAAAGCAGCATACACAGCTTGTCACATGTCAGCTGCAGGCTGGTCTCCTTCAATACCAGCAAGGAACCAGGAGGAATCTCAGCAAGGATGGGCTTTTTCAGATAAACTGCCCCATCTTGTGGGATAAAGGCCCTGGGAGCTGCCTGTCGTACAACCCTCTTTTCCCATACATTTAGCTGGAATTTCCCTTCCCTTGTGCCTGTTGCCTTTTGTCCTGTCACTGCAGTTCTAAGAGTCTGGCCCTATGTTCTCTTTAATCCTCTGTCAGGAAGTTGAAGACAGCAGTGTCACACAGTGTCACCCCTTACACACTGCTTTGATCTGGGGAATACCTTTAGACTCAATTAATATTAAAAGGACAACTGCATCATGGTGCTACATGTCCAATAAAAGTGAGAAGTGCCTAAGAAGATTTCGGGCACAAGTGTCACTTTCTCCAGCCTTCCTGGAGCCAGCAAAACAGCTGGGCCTAATGGTGTCCTGCATCATAACCCAGACAAAACAAGAGGGAAAGGGTGAGGAGTCACCTGTGATAGAGGCTTCTGCGGTGCACAAAGCACCAAAGATTTCCATGACTTTTTACTTCTCCAGAAATGTGTCACCAATGGCAAGAGACTGAGGTCCAAGTCTGTCCCATCAGCCTGTGAGACCACTGCCTCCCCCCAGACACCTCACAGTTTCAACACTTGTCTTCCAGCTGCGGAAGGTTTGTGTAGATTTTATGCCATTAAATGGGTTCAAGGTACTATTAAGAAGATAAAAAACTGGAGCTGTAGCCTCCAGAAGCATGGACAGTCTCTGCTTTCCATTCCACACAGTCCCAGGAGCTCCTGAAATGCAAAGCCAAGCTGGTTCTGAGTCTGGCCCTGGTTAGCAGTGCAGTCTCAGCTCAGACATGCCCATCCCCAGTGACACATTGCCACATAACCTCCCTGTGGCCAGTGCATTGGTCACTCCCTACTCAAGTCCCACCTGTGAGGATTGCACCAGAGAAAAATGTAGTGGGAAGTGGAGCCTGGGAAGCAGAGGGGAGGCTGGCTGTCATGGGGAAGGGCTCTGGGGTGGTACCAGCTCCTACCCTACTGCAAGCAGGACCGTCAGCAGCAAATATAATACAGACTGGGGAGGGAAGGGGTAACAGAAAAGTGATGTAGCCTTCATTTCCCTCACAGAAATGTAGAGCAGAATCTCCTTCCCTAGCTGCTCCTGGAATTTCTTCCTCACCAGTCAAGAAAGAGTGGGAGCCCAGCATGATTAACAGGGTCCAGTTGCATAGATTGCAAGGTGGTGCTCTGCAAAGGCAAATCAGGATCCCTGCCTCAGAGAGAGCATTTTGTGTTCCAGGTGTGGAACCCCCTGCTCTGGAGATGCTGGAGAAGGACCACGTATCCCCAGACCATGTGTAGGTATTGTCAGTCCTGGCTGGTTTGGGATGCAAGAGATACTTGAGTGTATCTGAGCTACTGGGGATGGAACAGCAAAGGTGATCCCACTCTGTGCTTCAGCAGAGCACCAGTTGGTCATAAGCCAGCATCTGAGGCTATGTGGAGTGCAGAATGTCTGTGCAAGGATATTCTCTAATCCCTTGCTTTTCTCTTGCCCCGTCATTGGTAGGTTAATTGTCCAGAAGGTACTTCAGGAGCTGAAACATTACCATGGGTAAGTGTGTCTGGGACAGGAATGTGTGGGGAGGTCACAGGTCTGCCTAAGACACACCTGGCATAGGACACTTGGTCCCTTGAGGGGCAAATACCCAGGGTACCAGAATCACTGATTTATTCCAGTGAAACCAGGGTGGAGTTGCAAAGAGAAGGGGCATTTTGTGTGTCTCCTCGGTAACTTTAAAAATGTTCTTGCCCCATCTAGAAAATAAAAGTTTCAGCTGATCCAAAAGTTCTGGTCTTGTGTTCTTTGCTGTGTCTGATGCCTTTTCCCTGCCCAGGGTGAAGCAGAGAGGTTGTGTGCAAGAAGGCAGTGATTCTTCCCAGCAGAACCTCACTTGGTTTGAGTTCCTGTCTAATGAGTAAGTGAGACAGCGGGTGACACACACTTTGTGTTGTGAGAGCAGATTGATTTCCAGTCCCCTCCATCTAAGCTCTAGTGCCCCACTAATCCTGTGTGCAGGACACTGGTATCTGCAGGGGTTCAGCCAGGAGTGTGGCACTGAACAAAACCTGCACACATAGTCTGAAAGTTCAGCTCCTTACTGCAAGTGTCATTAATAAATGACATGGCTGATGCCAAACCAGGTCCTCCAGGAGATGGAAAGCTCACACTTGGGGTCCTAAAGTAATGCTTCCGTGAACTTCATCAGTGATCTCCCTAAGCTGGGCTTGGGCAGTGAATTTCCCCTTTTTAAAGATATTTTGGTCTCCTTTCAGAAATGAGGACAGTGGGAAGAGCGATAAAGCAGAGAAAGGCACAAAGGTGATGCGACGTCTGAGTTCCCTGCGGAGCCGAGTCACTGGATCCTGGCAGAAGGATAAGGTGAGAGAGAGATGTTGAATTTGTGGAAGGAATTGTTAAATTCTTCAAGTAGAAAAGGGGATCTGGCCGTAGGGAACTGGATTAGCTGGATTGCTTTTGGATGGCTGAGGCCTCTATGTTGGTCAGCAGATGCACTGTGACCCCTAAAGTAGTAATAGTGTGTGGGACTGAGTGAATTCCAGCCCTCCTTGCTCCAGGGCATGTTCTGGATGCTCTTATGCTGCCTTGGCACTGTTGTGCACAGCAAGAAGAGTGTCTTGGCTGGGTGGCTGCCTGGATCACTCCTTGTGGCAGGAGGAGCCTGCAGAGGGACAGCCAAGTGTGTCCCCCCCTTCATCACAAATGGACTTAGACTAGAGGGACTGGCCCAAGCCTTGGGAAGGAGTTTGGGAAAAGCACTGCCATTCCACTGTACCTGCTGCCCACCAGCTCTCTGCTCGTGGGCAGCAGTGGGGAACGGAACATGTGGGCAGTGCGAGGCCTGTGACTGAGCTGTGTTCTTCTCTCCTTCCAGGGTAAGAACAAAGAGCAGCTCAAGGAGAGAGAGAAGGAGAAAGAGACAAAGGAGACAAAAGAGAGGTGTAAAGATATCAATGGGCACCAGCTCGTGCCAGGGGTTTTCTCCAGTTGCACCAGCTGCTCGCTGTGTGCCAAACCTCTTGGGAATAAAAGTGGTCTGCAGTGCCTGAGTGAGTATGGCTGTCACTGCCTGGCTCTGCCCCAGCCTGCGCTCCCTGCTGCCCTCCAGCCCAGGCCATTCTCCTGCCTAAACCAGCCCCCTGGATTGCTTCACTTCTCTGCCTGGATCAACTCTACCCCACCACTCTGCTTGGCCGGGCTTGGTTGCTTCTCCAAATAGTCTAAATAATCTCTGAATCGTGCCTGGCAATAATTTATCCTCTTTTTCTTTGGCCACTTGACCATTTCCTGCCCCCTTCCCCCAAGGAAGGTTCTAGGTCAACTTCTCTTTCACTATTTTTTTTTTATCATGAAGTTCTGCTTTGCTTGAATAAATATACCAACTGCCTGAGTGTAGCTGGATCTTATAGGCTATTTTTCATAGCTGCAGTGATGTCTCAGCATGGGCACAGGGATTTCTAGAGCATCCAAAACTTTATTAACTAACAGAAAGTCAAGTCTTGCCTCCCAGGACGTGCATGGGTGAGACTGTTGCTTTTCAGCTCTAAGTAGTGCCAGAATACATGGGCCTCTGTGCTCCCACTGCATCCACTGTGGCATGGCTTTGGCTGACAAACCCTGTCCCTCCTCTTTGGGGCAGGTACTCAGGGCACTGAAGAATGTTTTCATTCCCAAGGGATTGTCTGTGGGCAGAAGAAATTTTCTGGAAATGAAATGATTGCTCTCTTTCTCCACCCTGTACCCTCAAGCAATGCCCGTTCTCTCAGAGGCTCTTAAGGTCAGTAAAACCTCTCTGGGGCATAAAGGGACTGATTGCCCTCAGACATTTTTGTTGAGAAATATATTTTCCCTTCAGGGCAGATGGAGGGAAATTTAAAAGGGGCACAGAGCTGGCTATTAGTGGGCATTTTTCCCAGCAAAAAGTAGGATGCAGGGAGCTGAATAAGAACTTTACAGATATTTAGAGAGAACCTAAATATTATGGGAGGAGGCAGAGTTGTGCCTTGTCATTCCTGTATGAGGAATCTCCCAGCCAGATGCTGTGTTTGCAGTCCTGTATGCTGCTTTACAAAAATACCTGAACTTGTGAGGATACAGACAGTCCTTGATATCCATGAGCATGGAGCTATGCTCTATATGATCTTGGGAGCTTTGAGGGCATTTAGTGTGATTCTCCTCTGGACAACCCTATGGACATCTGTGATCTGGAGCTAGCTGTTGAATTGAGAGTGTAGCTCAGCTTGGCTTGTCCATCATAAATACACAGGGACTGGACATGAGTTATGGTAACTTTCACCTTGTTTCCCAGCCCTTCCATGAGGAATCTGTGTTCTGTCTTGTGAACATTCAGGAGAAAAACTCCAAGGTGGCTGAGGCACTGTTTTGTGTTTGGGACTCTGTCATCTCCTTTGGCTCTTGGCTGCCCAGGCTAACACAGGTAGCAAAGCAGCACAGCTTGTTTTGCAATGTTCCCTTTGCAGTGCCTTGAACTGAGGCTGAACAATTGGGCAGGGTTCTGAGATGTCTGTTAAAATTAATGGCCTGTGTGTGGTGAGAGCTGGACTGGGACTTGTGGTGTGACAGCTGATGGCCTGACAGTGCCTATATTTGGATGATGCTGGGCTGAAACCTTTGCAAGCTGCTGCTGAGCTGGTAGTTGATATCAGCAGCTCCCGTTACTGCAGCTCGGAGCAGTGTGTGGTCTGAGTAGTCCCTGATAGAGCTCTGGAGCAGCAAGCTCTGGGGCCACCGGGAAGCCGGAGCAGCAGGCCTACTTTTCAGAAGTATGAGCAGCTCTGTCAGCTCAGCCTGAGCCGTGGCTGCTGCCAGGATGTGAGGATATTTGGCTGCGCCTCTTGTTCTCTCCTCGTGAACTCACATTTGACCATCCCTGTGCCTTGGTCCCCGGCCAGCCCTCGGCCCATCGCTGGTCAGGTGCTGCTGTTGCTGTCTCCGTGGTATTTTTAACTGCAGCACCACCACGTGGTCCAAGGCAAAACGGGCTCGTGGAAAAGACAGGAAAACATGGTGGTTAAAGAAGGGGATAAGCTGAAAAGGGAGGAAGGATGGGAAAACGATTGCAAGCCTAAGGTTTTCACTGTCCAGTAGCCAAAAAAGGTCTGGTGACTTCCATGACTGTGATGAGCTGGAGAGTGAGAGCTCTCCTTATTAGAGACACTAACAGCAAGAGGAATTCTGCATTTAAATCAGAACAAAAAAACATTGTTCTGCTAGAAATGTGTGTGAGCTGTGAAGAAAGTGGGCAGCTCAGATAGCCTGGTACATGGTAACCCGTTAGTTTCTTCCACTGATTCCTCCCATCTATCCTCACTCCACACGACACAGAGTCTCCCTGTGGAGAAGGCTGTGCTGTGTGTCGAGAGTAGATATTCAGAGATAAGCAGTTAGGAGCCTGGTAGGGATGAAAAACAAAGAGGAATGATTGCAGTCACAGGGATCTCGACAAGAGTGGCCACCCAAACTCTGCCTTTACGTAAACTATGAGCTGTGAGTTTCTAGGTTTATTGTTCACCTGGAAATGAGAAAGCTCCTCTTGAGCCTTTGCTATCATGGGTGGAGAAGGTTCTGTGCCTAAATTAATCCTCTCTTATAAACATGCTTCCAGAGTTTATGCAACAGGAATTAGATGAGTTCCAGGGAAGCCCTGACAGGAGGAGAGCTCTCCAAGCAGGCTGTGCCATGGAGACAAGCCAGGGATATACTGTGGAATACAGATGGAAGGAGGATTGCTTCCCCTGAGCTTAAGCAGTGGGGTAGAGGTGAGTCTTCTACATCTTTAGTTGACAGTCAATCTCTATTACTTCATGGGAAGGACAGAGCCCAGGCCCCCACAGGGGTGCCAGATTGACCATCCTCTTTCAAGGAAACCTATAGCTGCAACCAAAGATTGGCAGGCTTCAGACAAACTCCTCTTCTTCAAGAGAAGGTGCTCAGTTTAATGAACCTTCCTGAACAATACAGGCTGTGCTGGACTGTCCACCTGTCCTAGGCTGACCCTTGCTGGCTGCTTCAGTGCACTGGCTGATCTCTAACTGGTTGCTGTAACAACTGGTCTCCAGGATTTATTTAAGGCGCATTGTGAAAGAGGTTTGGAAAACCATTTGCTTTCTCACAACGAGAACGGGAGAGGACCCGGATTTCTGCAGTATATTAGGCAAACATCCTCCACCCACGGCCAAGGAGAGGCCAGAATAGCTTTTGGTTTAGACCTGAAATTTGGTGTGAAATTCACCTTTTACTTGGCCCTTGTGCCTGCACGGTTTTGCTTTTGGATTCCCAAGGCAGTACGAATAAGCTAATAGGTGAAGGATAGTTTTGGCTTATGATAAGGAGGAATTACTTGATTTTCTATCCTGAAATTTCTGTTCACAGCCCACACAGAGTCCTGAGAAATCTGAAAAACAGCAGGCAATCTGGAACTTTGCATTTCTGTAATGAGGCACAGTGCCAAAAATCTTCTGTTTTGGGGGGGATAAGGAGGTTTGGCTGCTGTAAGCTGATGACAATGATAAATGGACTGGGAGTCCCACTTGGAAGAAACTATTACTGACAAGAGTCCAAATAAACAGAGGCAAAACCAGAGTGGCTGCATTGGGCTGTGGGTTAAGGTGGTTCTGAGCCAGTGGAGCAGGATCTGAAGCAAATGCGAAGTGGCTGCAGTGCTGGTTGCAGAGAAAAAACTGGCTGAGCTGAGTGTCCTGACACAGAGCTGTCTCAGTCAGCTCAGGAGGGCTTAGAAAAGGAAACCAAAGTACATCCTATTCTCAGTGCTTCTCCTTGTCTGCTTTTCACTTTCTTTTTGTGTCTGGGCAGTACTACCTAGATCTGGAACATCTCCAAATGCTGCTCCTTCCATTCCCTGATAAAACCTCACAATCTTGTATACTTGGGCTGACAAATGCATAAGGACAGTAATCAACCCGAGACACATTCAGCAAGAAATCTTTTGCTATTAGAGAATTACACAGGATTAGACAGCTGGTACTCTTCTCTTCTTTGCAATCCAAACCTTAGCTCTAAGCTACAGAGTCTTTGAACTGGCTGCTGTGCCAGATTTTGCACTGATTTTTGTGGCAGTGCCCTGAGGCCGCACAAGCACAGCACGTTCTCACCATGACAGCTGCAGTTGGGCAATCTGCAATGCTTTACTTTTATATTACAGCAAAGCACAAAGTTTGAAATGCCTAAGGATTAATCAGTCACCAAGTGACAGCCAGCTGTTTACCCCCAAACCGCTTTTTGTAATGATCATTTCTCTGTAGTGCTGACAGGCCCCAATAAACAACTGGGACCTCAATGTACTCAGTCTTGTAGAGAAGCAGCACAAATGGGAACATTTTGGAAAAGGTTGCAACTATTGAGACGAAGATAAAAATAAAATCGATTAAACAGGTGGCAGTGTGGAAATCAGAGCTCACACTGGCCCCATGGCAAGATTTCATCACATCTCCAGCCCAAACAGTGGCAGGTTCTTTCAAAGCAGCATGGGAAATCTGCAGGATGGATTTTGAGAGGGAAGTTTGTTTTGTACTCGTCTGTGCTTTTTTTTCAGGCTCAACAGGCACGTAGAATATGTGTGATTTAAAGTATGACAGACTTTAGATCAGTATTGTAAATCCTCAGAGTGAAATTGGGAGGGGAGGTTGGGTGGTGAGCTCTTCCCAGTTTTCCTGCCTGCACTGAGTAGTCCAGTAGCCCTGTGCTAGTACATCAAACCTTATTGGTGTCAGGGAAAAGGTGTTTTTTCCAGCAGGCAGTTTGGTTCTATGAATCAGTGCATGGATCTCTTGCTAGGGAAGATAATTCCCCTTTGCTCTTGTCAACTGTCTGTGCAGGGGTCACTGACAAAGACCTGGGCAGGCACTCACTGTTGAGGGGCAGATAGGGAAGCCTTTACCTGCTAACCCTCCATGCATTGCAGCCTTGCCTTGGCAAGGTGTTCATAAACACTTCAGCATGCTGGGATGGCAAATCCCACTGGGCTTTTAATAAAAAATTCTGTATCTCAAATCCGAGGCGATGTGCAAACACACGTGAAGTTCCATGCTGCAGCTGTCATTGGAGTGCCACATCCCATCCATTAGGGGCCTCTTTAGTGTGGGAGGAACCGTGTGCCCTCTCTGAGGGGAAAGTGTGGGCTAATGGTGACAATGTGCCCTCCCTGAGGAGAAGATGCTGGCTGAGGGGCCATGTGTCTTTCCTCAGAGAAGTTGTGGGTTCTGGGCAGCCATGTGCCCTCCCTGAGGGGAAAGTGCAGGCTGAGGATGCTGGTGGTGTCCCTGAGGGGGACATGCAGGTTGGGGGCCTGTGCCCTTCCTGAGGGAAAGTGCAGGCCATGGGTGGCCATGCCCTCTCTGCAGTAGGAAGGAGCAGGCAATGGATGGTCGTGTGCCCTCCATGGGGATGAAGCACAGGCTGAGGATCCTCATGCTCTCTGTGAGGGAACCCTGTGCCCTCCCTGCAGGAGAAAGTAGCAGGCTATGGGTGGCCATGTGCCCTCTCTGAGGGAAAAGGGCAGGTCAGGGGGGACATGTGCCCTCCCTGAGGGGAAAGCAAGAGCTATGAGAGGCTCTGCTCTCCCTGAGGGGCAGGAGCAGCTAAAGCGGTTGTCTCCTCCATGAGGAGAACGAGGGGTTCAAAGGATGGCGTGGAGAGTGCCGCTCCACCCTGAGGCGTGCCCTCCCTCAAGGAAGGCGGAGGCTGTGTGTAGCCGTACCCTTCATGAAGGAAAACGCAGGCTGAGGGTAACCGCGTGCCCTCCCTGAGGGCAAAGCGGGGGTCAGGGCTGGGTGTGCTCTTCCCGAGGGAAGGAGCAGGCTGAGGCGGCCGTGTGCTCTCCCTGGGGAGCGGGCACGGGCTGCGGGGGCTCATGGCGTCCCTGAAGGGAAAACACGGACTACGGATGTCTACGTGCCCCCCTTGAGAGAAGCTTGTGGGCTAAGGATGCTCATGCCCTCACTGAGGGATAAGAGCGGGATATGGGTGGCCAGTGCCTTCCTTGAGGAAAAAGTGAAGGGTTAAAGGTGTCCGTGCGCCCTCGCTGAGAGGAACGTGCGGGCTGCCGGTGCTCCTGCGCTCTCCCTGAGGGCAAAGCGCGGGCTAATGGTGTCCGTGTCGCTGTCCCTGAGGGGCCGGGACCCTGCCCGGCCGTGCCGCGGCGCGCAGGCGCACCCTCGTCCCCATTTTCCCTTCCGGGACACGGGGACGTTTCCTGTTGCTGTGGCGGCGGCTCCCGGGACCGAGAGGGAACCGGCGGCTCCCCGGGGAGTCCGGTAAGAGACCGGGCTGTCAGCGCGCCCGCCGGCCCCTGGCTCCGCTCCCCCCGGCCTTAGCGAGCCCCCGAGCACTGGCATCCTGTCCCCGGGGCCGCGGCGGGGAGACCGCCCGGCCCCGGTCCCTGTGAGGGCAGCGGGGACTCAGAGGGCTCCGAGGGGCTCCAAGGGGCAGAGGGTTGATCTTGGCTTTGCCCCAATCCCGCAGGTTTACAGCCGTCCCGCCATTTGCAGCTCAGGGCTTCAGCTGCGGGACGGGACGCAGGTTGAAAGATGCAGTGTTTACAATAGAAAGCTCTTTCAGGGGCTGCGGAAGGAGTGATAAATGTTGCTGTGTGCGGTAGGGAGGCGAGCGGCTGAAACCTGTGTGAGACCGGCTCTTTATGCCGCAGCTTGGCTCTGAGCATCCTTGTGATCGTTAAATCCCGCACCTCGTTCTCTCGCTTATTGTACACATTCTGTGTACTGGTGCTGCAGCAGAGAGAAAAGTCTGGGATGTGCGTGAAGAAACCTTAAATGCGTTAGGGAAAAAGTGGTGAAAAGTTCCGTTTGTCCGCAATTGCGGAGACTGACCCATTTTAAATGTTCCACGGCTCTGGCTCCTTCGGGAGAGGAGCGGGAGATGGTATCAGCTTAGCTTGTGTGTGCTGAAAGGAGACGCCAGCAGGAGCTAGGAGTGGTGATGGATTTTGGAGGAGGAGCAGGGAAACAGACAGTGATTCGAACAAACACCTTTCTGAATGTTTCTGGTACTGTATTTGGTTTTGCTGCTCTAATAAATAAGCATAATTTCTGAATATTATTTGAAGATTTGGTGTGTCATCAAGAGTAAAAAGGGCTGCTTCTTAGTTCCTTTTCACACTCCTCTCTTAAGAGAGTTTTATGGGAGGCTTTTTTATTTGGCCCTTTTTGTTTAAATTTATAGGAGTAATAGTTTCTCTTTGGCATAATAAAATAAAAGAAACCCATGAAACATGGTTCTCAGACAGGAGCCATCAGACATTGTATGTTGTAGTTCCACCTACTGTTTACCTATGAAATATTTTAAATACCTTTTATGATTGTCATAGTTGCTGCTTCAGTTCTGTATCGTAGACTGGGGGAAGGGTTAGTGTGAGAGATTTGAATTGGGACTCCTCTATTTCTTTTAGGATAACATGCAGATTTTACTTGTCATTGTTGAAAAACCAGAACTATCAGTTGTTTGTGTGTTTCTGTGCCTAAAGAAAGCCCTGTGGCCGCCAGAATTTGCACTACTGAGAATCACACAACCCTCCTGTGTGCTTCATCCAACTGATATTTTGACAATAAAACCAAATACAGTGAGCAAGTAATTATAGGTTGTTTTGGAGACAAAGAGGAATGCTCTAAGAGGGAGGCTGAAACTTGATAATTTAGTGCTGTTGCTCTCTGGCATGGACTGTCTCTATTTCAGAATGTGAAGTATCTCATCTCCCTGCACCCTTCCAGTTTTTGGTTTCTGCCTCTGCGTAATTAGACGAATGAGAAAACAAGTAAACACCGACTACTGGAGCCACTAGGACAAAGTTAAATCTGCTCTGAGTTCCTCAAGATACCTGACCTGAATTTACCCAATACAGAAGCTTCCTTGTGTTCCACTGAAACTCCTCCTCTTTCCTGAGAAGTTTTATCACAGTCACTCTGCTTTTTCTGGAATGCTGTGGTGGTTTGAAATGTTTCTTGGCCGTTGTTTTGTGCATCTCTGTGTATAAATGCAGAGTTTATGTTCAGTGTTAATCGTTCATATGATATGAACTCTCATGAGGGTTGTTTCCTTTGTCACTTCAAGTGGGAGGAGTTCCCTGTGTGCTGTAAGGGTGAGGAAGGAGGGAAGAGATTCTCTTTGATCCCCAAAGCATTGGACAGTTGAAAACAGGAAAAAAATATTAAAATTACTAATTTCACAAGGAAGTTATTTTGTCCTTGGCTCTTTTCAGCTGGTTGAATTTCATAGGTGGTGAATATATCCTTGAGCTCCTTGTATGATTAGAACCACTGTAAAAATTTGTCGCTGTTTGAATTTAGCTGCTTTAAAGTGTTTTTTTTTTAATCTGTCATTTAAAAATTAAACGAAAAATATCTTTGAGATAAAGAAAGTCAGTAGTTGAATTTTAGATTAATCACAGCATTTTTGTCTGTGAGTTGTTGTTTGCAAATGGCCTTTTAAGAGTTATTTTATTTGCAGTACCGTTCCAGACCAAAGGTCAGGGTCATAGTGCTCATAATGTCTGGTGAGTCATAGATTTGTCCTGGAATCCAATTCTGGAAGACATTTATAGGACATTGGCAGTGTCTGATCCCCTGGAAGGTATTCCAGTTGGGGGAAAAAATGTCTTTGCCTGTCCCTTTCCAGCCAGGTTTGTTGCCCTCTCATACTGTGAACACGGTGATGCTTTTGGGTGTTGTAATGTGCTGTCCAATAAAATGCTGCTAGGTTGTAAATTACTTTCTGTGAGCCATTGGGAAAACATTTCATTAATAAGGGACGTTTTTTTAATACCAGATCGTAAATTCATTACCCTCAGTCATGAACAGAATCTTTTCTGATGTTTATGAGCCTTTTAGTCTTAAATATTTCTTTGCTGGTTGAGGTCCTTGCTTTAGTCACTCATTAGGTCATCTTTGGCACAGGCCCCTGCAAAATGCTTCAAGTGAGTGACAGTCCCTGTAGTAAGCAGATCTGGGATAATGTGATGCTCCCAAAATTCTCTGCCTTAATTCCAAACCTGTGGATTAAAGCCCAGGAACAACCATGGTGGATTTGCTCAGTTTTGACGCTGTGTGGTTCAGTTGCTCTGGTACCCTCAGCTGTAGTAGTGATGTTCTTGTCCCCATCTAGTTAAGGTGACCCAAAGCCTTGGACCTTCTCAGTGTGTTGGCACTTGGTGTTGTCAGCACTCGCCAGAGCTGCAGCCCTTCTGCATAGTCTCTTATCAAGATGAAATCCTTTGGAGGGTCTGTTTTTCCCTGCCAAATTAATCTTCTTGCTGTTCAGTGAGTGATTGAAGGAGGAGAAGACAAGAGACAAGGAAGAGCCTGGGTGTGGTCCTCTGAGTTTTTATCTCTGCCTTTCTCAGGAGTATCTTCTGTGCCTCTCCAGTTTGAGAGGAGCTTGCTGACATAACTGTCCTTTTTTCTTCTTTTTGTTTTTGGACCTCCCCAAATTCTTGAACTGAATTAGACCAAATGTTACTGATGATAAATGCAAAAATATTTTTTGGTCAGTTTGAGTTTAGTGATGCTGCTTTACTCTGGATGACTGGAAAAGATAGAAATCTGGTATTTCTCTACACCTGTAAACAACCCTTCATGTATATCTCTGCTTTTAAACATCAACCTCCATGGGTGCAGGTTCCTGTCCCTTCTTTGCTGTTCCCTGTCCCTCATGTCCCTCATTCTTCTCTTTTTTCAGGTGTTTTTTCACCTCTGCAGTTCTCTGACACCGTTTTCAGAGAGACTTAATAAGAATGCAGAGTAATAAGAATAAATGCAGAAATCTTACATGCATAAAAAGGAAACCACAGTCACTAATATTCAAAAGCTCCTTCTTATCCTGAATTAGAGTGGCCTTCCTTCAGCACTGCAAAAGTGGTGAATAGAGGAAGCTGGAGCATGTTTTATAAAGTGAAGTATGCTTATAAAACAGTCTTCTGGCAGGTTTTAGATTTCTCTTATGTGGGCAGAAATAATGCCACTTTGAAATCATTAAGTAAATGCGTTTCAAATAGTCTCACAGAGAATCAGGTCTTTGGATTAAGCTGCAGTTTCCTGCAGCTTTTCTGTAGCATTTTCCTGTTTTCTAGTATGTTCTCCACTGTTGTGTAAAGAACCTTTCAGCAGCGGAGGGAAGTCATACACAGCACTATTAGATATGTCAGCTGATTAAGTGAAAAATGCCTACTGAGAGTGCCACAAGCTGTTATCTTTAGGAGAGCAAGGGCATGATTTTAAAATTGAAATACATTTTTAAGTGAGATCCCTTTTACTGTTACCTTAACAAGGAACCCAAGCTTTTCAAGTGGAATTGGTCCTACTGATCACTGATAGGAAAATAATTACTGAATGTAGTCACTGAAAATGGGTGTCAGAGAATATGAATATCTGGTTGAAAGTTGATGTTTCTAGATCACTATATTAGAGATTTTAGATGAGTTATGTGGATTTCAGGACTGTGGGGGGAAGGCAGTGGCTGTAGGAACATTAGGCATCCATCGGGCTGCCTGTTCTGCCCTGAAGGGAACCCATCTGTGAGCAGGACTTGAAGCCAACCCAGCCTGACGTCATGGAGAATTTTTTCTATTTCCTTTTGTGCGGTGATTTTTGTCCTACAGTTTGTTTCTTTGTCTCTGGAGAAAAGGGATTTCCATTGTCAACTCCTTGTTTGTTGTTGAGGCATGTCTTTTAACAAGCTCTTGGTTCCCTCGTGGTAGGTGGAGGCCTTATCATTGCTGAAATAATGAATGTATTTGTTATTCTCTACACAGTTTTAATAAGTTATAATTTTGATACATTTTTCTCATGCATTTGCAGAGGCACATACATTTGAAATTAGATGTGGTGTCTTTTGGTTTGTGGCGTGGGGTGTGGTAGTGATAGGAATATCCCAAATAAGAGAAGTCGTGGGAGGTGATAGATTTTGTGGAGGTTTTTTTTTTTTGTGTGGCAGGCACTTGGGAGCAGAACTCTGCACTTCTTTTCCCACACTTGGGGAAGTTGTATAACATGTGAGCATCTTGCAGGTCTGTGCACTCAGTCTTTCAGTCTTGTTTTATATCTTTATTAATTTATTTGTGTTTAAAGCCAACTAAGTATTTTGGTCCTGTTCTCTGGCTTTTACTGAAATTATGGAAAACATAAGTGAGCATCTCTCTAGGTTAGCCAGGAGCCTTAAAGCAGATCCCCAGTCCTGACGCCAGGCGGGGGTGGTTCTGAAGAGATCTTAAATAGTTTTTCCTCTGTGCTTTAAACATAAACTGGCTTTTCTCTAGCAGACATGGTGTTCATCTTTCCAGTTTTGTTCTATTTCTCTTTTAACAGGCATGTCTGGCAAAAGGCAAATCCTGGTGTCCTTTACTGAGTTGTTGGTGCCCTGCTTTCCTTTTGATGAAGGATTTTGTTTTATAGATGGGCAGAAAGGCTGCAGAAAATATTTGGCACTATCAATTCCCCTCCTGTTTTCTCAATAAGTGGTTATCGGGAGGAAAAGATGAGAGACTGGATTTTATTATCCTATTAATAGTTTTATGGCTTTTGGGTGAAAGGGCTGCTTTGGTTCCTGTATCTGGGAACAAATCCTTTGTGCAGCTGGAAGGGTGGTAATGCTGTGGTGCTGGTAATGCTCTGATGATTCTGGAGAGTGTTTTGATCTTTAATTTACTGTAGTTACTGCAGCTCCCAGCAACAGTCTGTGCAGAAAGGCAGCTATTCCTGTGGAGCCAAAGAATTGCTGCCCCCTTGATTGGTATCAGTTTTGCATGGAGAGACGTGGAAATGGCCTTTGTAAAGATGAGGAAAGCTGTGCTCCACTGGGTGGAGGTTGGGCAGAAAACTGCTCGTGCATTCCAGAGTGGCTCTTGGTTCTTGCATGTGTGAATTGCACTCAGTGGTGCAGTCTTACTGAAAGAACTCGAGGGTTTGGTATAAAATCAAGCACAACAAGGATGATTGCCACAACACCTGAGCTTCCTCTGCTCTTAAGATCCTTTGTGTGCCATTTTTCCTTTCCCTAGACAGAAAAGAATAATTAAGACTCTTTTTGTATGTGTGCATTTCAGATTGTGCAGTGAATGTCCACAAGAACTGCAGGAGTTTGCTGACTGAATGCAGCAGTATCAGACCCAAGGTGGGCTTTACCATTTGTTCTTCTTTTATAATAACAAGGCTTGACATAATAAGTTTAATGTATGTGAGTGGTTTAATTTACATCGGTACAGAATCTTGCCCTACATCTTTGAGGCATCAAGTAGTTATTAACTTGTTATTATAGTAATTAATGATAATGTGTGGAGGGAAAATAAAGTGAAACGTTTTATTGCTATACTGTGAATTACTTAGCTTTTGTCCCAGAACTGTGACTAACCCCAAGCGTGCTCAAACTTATCACTTTTTTGGGGAATATAATGTAATTATATGGTACCTTAGAACGTTTTGCCATCTCAAAGCTGATGGAAGAGCATGAGGGGTGGAGGGGAATTTGGTCATAACAGTTGCACATTATTTTTAAACTGGAAAATGCAGAATAAGTGATTTTATTTGGGAACTTGATGAACTTGGTCTTGCTATACTGTTTATTTTTTATCCTTGTCACTGTGGTGCCTGTGACTGCATGTAAGGTCTCAGGTTGTTTCACATAGATGTCTATCTGTTGGGTTTTTTTGTTCTGGTATTGGTTTTGAAAATCATTTCCTCCCCCTTATAACTAATAATACTTGAGGGAGTTTTAGTTTGTTTTAACCTGCAAGTGCTGATGAGTTCAGAGACTGATAGTAGATTAGGGAGTACTGTGAGGGGGAAAAGAGAGAGCAGAGCAGCTCAGACCTGAGCAATTAGAGGTTAGAGGAAGTGTGTTCAGCCATTGGTGATATAGAATGTAACTCTTCTGAGGGCAGAAATGTTCTTGTGGGGGTTTTGATATATAATTTTGAACATCTCAGGGCATTGTGAATTTTCCTTTCAAACTGAAAAATTCACTTGCTCTGGTGCTTTCATTTCCACTCTTCACCACCACTCAAAACCTCATGTTTGAATCAGCCCTGACAAACCACTCCTGAAGAGAGCAGGGAGGGAGTGGTGGCACAAAATGGGGTGAAGAATTCAGTCAGGAATGGGAACCCCAAAGGGAAACTCCCCAAAAGCCATTTGTTACAGCCTGTATTATTTATTAATTTCTTTGCATCTTTGATAACTTGTATCTCAATGGTTTTTAATATCCTAGTGTTGCAATAAGGATGAAGTTTAGCAAGGATTACCAAAGATGCAACTTGAAATGGACATTCTGAATTTTGGTTGAAAGTGGCTGGAATAGTTTAGTCAGTATTGCTAGGAACTAAACAACAGCAAAGTGAAGACTGTCAATATGAAGGAGTTGCTTTTGTTTCATAAATTAATTATCATAGCTTTAATTCAGCTGTAGTTTCAGTTTTGGTTCTATTTCAGCCTGATTTATACTTTGTGGAATTTAATACAAAGTCTTAATGTCTGTATGTCATTCGTCTGGCACATGAAAAAATCAAACCTGTTATTGTGTTAAATCTTTTATATTCTCAGTGAACATCTTCACTTACAGTTAATACTATAGGATAGGAAAAATCTGATTCATTTTGGACTGAAAGTTTGGTCTGGATGTGTAAGAATATTGTATTTTTTCCTATAGCAGAAAGATTTGCAGCACAGACCTTCTGGATCTCCACAAAGTTCGCCCCAGTGCATTTCCCCAGGTTTGTACTAAAGAATGATTTCTGTGCTCAAGGCTTATCTGTTCGATTGCATTTTTTTTCTTTAATATGTTTTAAAGGCTATACATGGTGTGTTATTGAAGTATAGAGAAGGTCTCTTTTAATAAGATGGTTTCATTTTTTTTTCTATTGGGAATGGCTTAGAGGCTCCTAGCAATCTCCTGTGTGTTTTTATCTTTTTATCTTTTTATTTTTCTTTATACCTTCTTGCTGTGTAACCTCAAAATATCATGGTGAAAAGGGATCAATAAGCTCGTTTTTCATTGATTGTCTATTCTCTGGCCTCTGAAAAGACTAGAACTGTGAACTTTGTTTTACATCAGATTTTCATAATTGTCTATTTAAAACTTGCCTGCAGCTAGTGGTTGCTAGAAATCTCTAAGACAAGCTAGCACTAATGGTCTGAACATAAATCTTTGTTGAAACAAAGTGAGGAAAAAGGATCTGGGAGGAAAAAAGAACAAGAAGAAAGAACATCTGTAGTGCAGCACAGGCTTTGAAATATCTTTTTGCTCCTGGAAAAGACCATCCCACTCATGGGTGTATTAAGTGGCATTTTAATTTTACAAGATGTTACAAGGTCTGCATTAACAGAACAGGTGAGTGTCAAACACAGCTGACTTGGATGTCTGAGCATCACTTTGGGTGTTTCAGGTGTTTTCAGGTACCATTTGCATTGCAAGGTGTCCTCTTCATGAAATGATTCTTCCCAAGAGGCAGCACAGGGGATAATTGTTATAAGGAGATAAGTGGCTGTTTGCATTACCCAGAATGGGTCTGTGCATTTAGGAGAAAATGCAGAGACTAAAATAGGAAGCAAGGGCTAATGAAAATAGGAGAAGTTGTCTGTAGGGCTGGTCTGTGTGAGGGGAGCAGCGATCGATGTGGGGCACAGCAGTGTGCAGACAGTGCTAATTGAACTCAGAAAATGGCTTGTGGGCCGTGCAGACTCTGCTAGGCAGTCAGTACTCATTTTCCTTAGTCAAAAGCAGAAGCTGGAAATTAAAGGAACAGCTAATAGCCTGGACATTGTATGTTGTTAGCCACAGCATAACCCTGCAGACTGCAGTGCCCGGCAAAAAACTCCAAAGATACTGTCTCAATGTAAAAGAAAAATTCATTTTAAGAGAGGTATAAACTGTGTTGTGTGTCCCTATCCCTCTCCCCTTGTTTTGCCTGTGGAGATTTTTAAGTCTTGTATAACTGAACTTTGTTCCTGGCTTGTGGAGCACAGAAAGAGAACTTGATGGCAAATAATTTCAGTACTTCCCCAAATGGAAACACAGGGACATTGGTTATTAAGCCTTTGTTTAAGAAATCTGACTGGGCAAATCTTTCAGATATTTGTCTCCTTTTGGGGCTCGGAGTGGGTGGAAGGGACTCAGTTTACCCAGTTTGTTGTAGACTGACAGTGTACTGTGTGTGTAGCTGGGAGGTTTCTAACCCAAACAGGTTTTGGGAAAGGTATTTCCAGCAGGAAAAGATATGGTGATATAATTTCTATTAAATGTCATTGATGACACCTCCCTTGTGGCCCCAAAACAATTCTTCTGTCAATGAAGATGAAATGAGAGACAAGCATGTATAGAGCATGGGATATGAAAAAATGTGGAAAAACCTGTTTCATGACAAGAGCCACAAATACCTTGATTTAACTGTGCTTCATTGAGCAAGGCAGAAGTGGGAGAGAGAATTATTAGTGAAGGTACACTGAGGAGAGTGGGCTGAAAAAGGGGAACTTTTAGGGCTGGGTGGACACCAATATTTTTACTAGAAAAGTGATGCATAAGCCTTATCTGGGAACTGATGGCCCCCTTGAATTGCTAAACCAGCAGCCCCCTGGCCCTGGAGCAGCCCTCTGGACATGGGACTGGGAGAGGAGCTGGGTCTGTCCCTGCAGTGACAGAGCCTGGGGTTCAGGGATCCTTGAGATCCCACTCCCATGTCCTTAAAAGCTCTTTGAAAAAGGGCAGCTACAAACCTTGTCAGGGATCAATTCTAAAGATTGTCTGGCTGAGTTTTCATCTTTGACTTCCCTAAAGTTCCTTTTTTAAAAGGATGTATTTTGTCTCCCGTTCCTTATCATTTATTACAGACATTAGTACTAAATAATTGTATCCATTTTTTATAAGTCTATTACAGGCTTCCATGTATTGTGTAATAGTGATTAAAGTTTCAAATATCTTTCCAGTTCACAGTCTGTCTAGATTTAAAAAGCATTAAAAAGCTGCAGTATTAAAATTAAATTTAGCTCTGGTATCTATTATGTGCAGTGTGTGTGCATGCAGATATAAATCACTGTGGGCAATAAGCATCACAAAGAACTTGTGGGTTTTTTTCTGTGATCTCTGATTTTTCTTGTTTGCCATGAAATGTTCTGTGCCCTTATACGGTGGGGTGTGAATAATTGTGTGTAGGTTCTGGTGTTTTACTAAAAGAGAAGATACTTTGCAATTTCCACACTAAATGGGCACAGTAGGGACCAATTTCCTGCACTTCAGACCTGCTGATTTAGCCAATACAGTAAGTTAAGTGGCAGCTTTACATTTCTAGAAGGATCACAGGTAGTATAAAAACAGAGCATCTCTGGGGCCACTTTACTGTGCCAGGTCTGAGGGCAGCCAGTGGTGAGCATGGGGAATACAAATTCAAAAAGCAGCGGCAGAAGCAATGCGATTCCAGCTCACCCCGAGCTGTCTTTTTGTGGTTCCTTTTCAAGAAAATGGAATGAGAATGTTTTTTTGGACAATGAGCTCCTCACATCCAAGATCTTGTCAGTTCTCCGTCCACATTCCGAGCGAGGGCTGAGAGCAGGCGAGCTGCAGTGCACGCCTCATTTTCTGAGTACCAATTCCATTTTTGCCTCTTTAGCCACTTCTCTGAAGGAGCAGCCCCGAAGTCTTCTCCTGGGACCGGATGGCACCCCAGCACTGTCCCGGAACCTCGGGATGACTATCGCCCAAAGAGGACATTCCCAGCCTTCACTGAACACTGCTGGAGCTGTTAATAAATTTGGGTGAGTAAAATGCTTCTCTTCAAATCCACTGGCTTCAGCTACCCCCCTCCCCCGCCCCCACAGTGTGCAAAATAAAATGAGAACTCCTCACGTTGTGTTTTCAAGCTCTAAAGTTTCCCTGAGCTTTTAATTCTGAAAGTTTTTTCCCTGAACAATGCATTTTATTTTCCTTTTTCTTTTCTGTGTTTAGTCCCTCTGTCCTGTGTCACAAAAGATATTGTATAAAATAGTGCAGTATTTGAGTGTTTCTGTCTAGATTATGGTTTTCATGGACGTATTTGTCTTGAGAACTGCTGTGAAATTCAGTGATCTTGTCTAGGTTGGGCTGGTGCTGACTGGTGTAGGAGGCAGCAGTGTTTTAAATTGCTGAATGCCTTCATTAAAATAGTAGGCAAACTCAAGGCTATCTGCTGTTTTAAGTAGCTATTTACTTTTGATGTGCTCCAGTTATGCTCCCTTCCCAGTGAAAGTGCCCTTTGTACTCTGAACTGGCTGTGGCTTGTCACCAGGTGATGTCCTTGTAAACTGTCATACCAGAAGTTACAAGCTTTGCTCATGCTGCTCTAATTAAACTGCAGTATTTCAGCGTTGGAGTTGCTAAATTGATCTAACTGTTTAAAGAGCATAGTGATATTTATTTATTGTAAGATAATTGCACTATAGTTTAGGAAAGATGTTTGTTAAAGAAGTTGGATTTTTTTTTTTATTTTAATTGTTCTGGTCTAATTTCTTTGGCCATTTAGGCTAATTTCAGGAGACATGGATGAAGGGGATTCAGGCTTTATAAAATTTAAGCAGACTTCAGATGACGTTGTCTCGCTTGCACCTTCAACAGCAGACTCCATTTTTCTGGAAGGTATGGAATTTCTGTGCTTTTCAGGATTGCAATACAGCTTCTCCCACGGGTTTGAAAGCAGCATCAAGGTGTTTTTGCTTTTGTTGTTGTCACTGATGGTAAAGAGGGATATGGTGAGAAGCAATTTTAATAATTGAAATTGAATGTGCTTTTGGTCTAGATGCATATTCTGTGTCCCTCCGGAGTGAAATAGAAACAGATGCTCATGAGTTTGAGGCAGAGTCTTGGAGTGTTGCAGTGGAACAGCCTTATGCAAAAAGGCAAAGGAAAGACATTATAAAAAGGCAAGATGTCATTTATGGTAAGAGCACTTGTTATTCTTAAAACTTCTTCTATTTCATAGTGCCACTGTTGTGAAACAAAGCAAAAATCGTTTTTGTTGGTTCCCATTTTGACTTGTGCTTGAAAGCTAAAACTGAATGAAGGTTTTTGAGTCTATTACCTGCATTAATGTGTGTAATTCCTTGTGTGAATGCCTTTAAGCATCCTGTAGGTTTCAGTAGGGCTCTGTAAGTGGCAAAGCCCTGCTGTACAATGAGGGAACAGCTCAACTGCCACTGGGAGATGTCCTTAAATAAGTAGGGTCAGTTGCTGCTGGTTTGGGATATTAGCAAGGCAAATTTAAGAGCTTCACATGAGTGATGCAAAGACTGTAGTGAAGAGGATGATCGTGGCTTTCAGAGCCTGGTCTTATGTCTCAGTGCTCACTGCACAGCACATAAATGACTTGTGATTTTATTTCTGTGCTTCCCCTTGCCCAGAACTAATGCAGACTGAAATGCACCATGTTAGGACACTGAAAATAATGCTGAAGGTGTACTCCAAAGCCATGAGAGAGGAGCTGCAGTTCTCAAATGCAGTCATCAACAAGCTCTTTCCCTGTGTGGATGAGCTGCTGGAGATGCACGGGCAATTCCTGCTCCAGCTGAAGGAGAGACGAAAAGAATCCTTGGAAGAAGGCAGTGACCGAAATTATATAATCCAGAACATTGGAGACCTCTTGGTAAAACAGGTGTGAATTAAATCCTACCAATGATGTTGACACTATAAAGCTTTTTAAAAGCTACCTGTGAGGGTAAAGTTGTGTGATGCAAAGATTGATTTCATCCTGGGTTTATGGTTCTCTTCCCAGTTAATATGGGAGCATGACTCCCAGGAATATACCTAGTCACAAATAACATGAAATGGTCATTAATTGTTCTTTGGGCATGCACATATACATGCTGTGGGATATGTGACTTGTTTGGTTCTATTTTTCATCTGTTCCAAGAGTAAAATAACATATTCTTGGTGTCCATTCCAAACTTGGCTTTCCTTCACATAAAACCAAACTTTTTTGTTCTGATCTTTTAAAAATATAGTCAAGATCCTTTGAGCTCATGGCAGCTTTAGTACCATTCTGGCATGGAGTGGATGCAACAATTTCTATCATATACCATTACCATATTTTCTTTTTCCTTCAACTTTTACAGTTCACAGACTTTTTAAGTGAAGAGGTCCAGAAATCCTTTTAAAAAATTCTCATAATTACAACCATCATATAATATTTGCTTATCTTGTGGTATTCCAAGCCCTCACATGTCACACTGCATAAATCTCATTTCTGGTACAGAAGAAATTGAAATACAGGAAAAATGTCTCAGAAACCATGTTAAACCTGGGGCTTATAGTGGAGGTAGGTTTACTCTGAATGATTAATGTTTTTCATTCTTCTATTTCCAATTAGTTTTCAGGTGAAAATGGGGAGAGAATGAAAGAAAAATATGGTGTGTTCTGCTGTGGACACAATGAAGCTGTTAGCCATTACAAAGACCTGCTCCAAAGCAATAAGAAGTTTCAAAACTTAATAAAGGTAAACAGTAACCAGAAATCTCCCATTCTGACTATGTAAAATATACTTCACTGCTTTGGGCTTTATTTTATACTTGAAGATCTCTCAAATGTGAATGAGCAGGGTCAGAGGCATATTCTCATTATTTGGGTTATTTGAGCTTCTTGTATTTTAGATCTTTTGAGCTATTTGGAGACAAAACCACAATTAGTAAGTGTTACATTTGAGGCAGGCTCTTGAGAGCATCTAGGACTGGGGAATAAAGTATTTGTTCTATTCAGGGCTCTGTCCTGCTGTGTGGCCATCAGGGTAAATTGGTTTGTTAATAAATTAAATCAATGATAAATGCTGCTGATGAGCTGCTGTAGGAAAAGCAGGGACTCTTAGTCTGGTTTTCTCACGCCATCATCTTTCCAAACCCAGAAGATTGCCTTCAGGGTGGTTTGCTGCACACTCTAACGTGCAGTTAATAGGAAAGGCTGAAGAGATACGGCCCAAGTGTAAGCTGTAACCTGAATCTCAGATGGGTTTGCAGAGGCCTAAATATTCTCATTTTCCAGTCACCAGTAAGTGATACTGTGTGAACTTTCCAGCATAGCTCTGTACTTACAGCTCATCTTAGCCAGGCGCCTTGAAAATGAGAGCCCTTCACTTCCAAGGAACTAAATCAGTGACCAGAGTTTTAAAACATGTGGCTTCAGTCCTGGTAGAGAAAGATCTTGGTGGTGTTCTCCTGCTGCCAGGTGTGTGCTGTACCTGCAGTCAGATTAACTGGTGCTTTACAGTCCTTCCTTTCAAAACAGGAATGTGTTTCTGTAGGTCAGGCTATTGTGGAGCATGCAGTGGTAAAATAAACACTAAATTTCTTCATTATTGATCTAATTTGGTGGTTGGGTCAGGTTTTAAAACCACAGAACTTCTCTATGTATTTAAGGTCTGACCCTGTTACGAAGTTAGCAACAGGCAGTCAGTTCAGATTTGGAAGTTTCCCTGATTGGCTTCACATTTAGTTAACAGTAGTTGGAAACAATACCTAAGATATTTTCCTGTGATAAAGGCAGTTTTTTGAATGCTGTGAGGAGTTTTGCTTTAGTAGAAGAGTGCGGATAATTTCATGGTGCCATGTCTAATGTGCAGAAGTGTTTTAGGGCAGAAAGCATGTGAATGGAGAGGGAATTAGAGGAGCACCATACACAGGGGGTGTGACAAGTGTGTCTTGTTTTCTAGAAAATAGGGAACTGCTCCATCGTGAGGAGGTTGGGTGTTCAGGAGTGCATCCTCCTGGTCACCCAGCGCATCACCAAGTACCCGGTCCTGGTGGAACGGATCATTCAGAACACAGAAGGTGGGATGGTTCCTGGAAGCCTCACAGTTATCTGTTGGCCCTTTTTCTGCCGTGTTTTGCATGTTCTTACCTCAGACAGACTGTTTGCTACCTGCTTTCTCACTTCTGATCTGGCTGATGATGCCAGATCAGTCTCACCTCAGAGGGTCAAGAGAATCACAGAATGGTTTGGGTTGGAAGGAACCTTAAAGCTCATCTCATTCCACCCCCTGCCATGGCAGGGACACCTTCTGCTGTTCCAGGCTGCTCCAAGCCCTTTCCAGCCTGGCCTTGGACACTTTCAGGAGTCCATGGGCAGCCACAGCTGCTCTGGGCACCCTGTGCCAGGGCCTCCCCACCCTCACAGTGGGGAATTTCATCCCAATATCCCATCAAACCCTGCCCTTCTTCGGCTTAAAGCCATTCCCCCTTGTCCCAAGTCACTCAAGGCCCTCTCTCAATCTTTCCTGTAGGTTCCATTCAGTCCACACTTAGATCACTCTGAAATTTCTCTTCTCCAGGCTGAACAATCCCAATTCTCCCAGCCTCTCCTCAGAGGAGAAGAGCAGCATTTAAAGTCTGCAATCACAAACCCATAGCAGTTAAACCTGTCGGTTCATTAGCTTTTCAGAGCTTTAGGTTATTAAAGATTATTATTAGGTTATTAGAGCTCTTAGAAAATATTGTTAGATGTCCAGTATGGAACCCTTATGCTAAAATATGTTTGGATGGCTCATGTCTTGTATTCCAAAGTCGAAAATGTGGCTGACTGCTTCTCTTTTCCCTTAGCTGGAACTCGAGATTACGAAGAGCTGACCCAGGCCCTTGCTTTAATTAAGGACACCATCACCCATGTAGATGCCATGGTAAATGAATGCGAGAAGGGGCAGCGACTCAAGGAGATCATGCACAAAATGGAGCTGAAATCATCTGGGAAATGCAAGAATGGGCTTTTGTTCCGGAAGGATGACATGGGCCAGAGGCGGCTCCTCCTGGATGGGATGCTGTACTGGAAAGCTGCATCAGGGCGGCTCAAAGGTACAGCACCAGCAAGGGCAAAAACACAACTGGGAAACAAGATTTATGTTGGGTTTTTTTTTTTTAGTAACTGTTTATTACTGATCGATTGGGTATAAAATAAGATGACAATAACCTGCTTGTTTAATAGGATATTGGAGGAAATAGCACTTGTTCTATTCTTGGCTTGTCCAATAAGCATCTCTGTAATGGTGCATGATAAGTTCCTTATGCTGTTTGCTTATTATCTGGCTGATCTGCTTCCCAATTCAAGAGGGAAGTCTTCAGATGGATGACAAAGCTTTGAGTCATCCTGACTTAGTCTCCTGTGGAAAGGCATTATCTTGTGCGAGCTCTGCTTCACACTTTGCAAAACCTGTGTCATGTCAGCCGCATGACACTTAATTCTGCATTTGCCAGAAAATCAAAGCAGTGGCCATCAGGGAATATTTGAGCAGCTTCATTGCTCAAGTGTTCAGGGAGAAGCTTCAGTGGCACAGAAAGTGCAGCCAGGAGTAGGTGGGACTCTGAATGGCTGCAGTTCCAGAAGAATCTGCTGTTGAGAGAGACATGTTCCCACTGGAGTGCTGGAGTCCATGTGTAGGATGTCTGTGTGGGTGTTCTCAAGCTTTAAATGAGCTCTGTTTAAATCAGCTGGTTCTGCATGGTGCAGCCTGGCTGGGGACAGCCCAAGTGGAAGGCAGTAATAGACTCAGTGGTGACATCCTATTCCCTTGCCTGCAGGAAATATAAGTTAAGTGATTTTTGAGTCTAGACTGGTCTTTCTGCTTTAAAATATGACTTTCTTTCCTTTTTTTTGTCTCTTACTGTAGATATTCTGGCAGTCCTGCTCACTGATGTACTGTTGCTCTTACAAGAAAAGGACCAAAAATACACTTTTGCATCTGTGGTAGGTATTGTTCTCTTTATTTAATACATGCACTTAGAGGATTTATGAAAGTGACAGTAAACACAGAAGAAACACAATTAGGGATGTTAAATACTTGTTATAGGAGGTCCAGAAAGAAAATTAAGTGAATAAACCAGCCAAGTATTATGGAATCACTTTTTCTGAAGCCCTTCTGGTACCTGTTGAATCCTTTACCCCCTCTCCCAGTGCAAACCAGTATTTCCTTGCATTGGCCAGTTGTAGCTGCCACATCTCCCGTGCTTTTCACTGTTTCTCTTCTTGTGCTGTGACTTTCCCTTTCACTGAACTTTGTTAGGCTGAGATTTTGTACAAGTCATGGACATGGCACATGCTAGAACTGCGCTTTGAAAAATACTTGCAAAGAAATCCTGCTTCTGTTTAGCGTGCAGGTAAAGAATCTGCCATCTCAGGGACATGGTAACTGTGGTCGTAGTGCCCTGAGATTTACTAGGGGCAGAGAACTTTCCTGAAATACATGGAATAAGCACTAAATGCAGGTGTTATTACTGCAGCACTCCAGAACATTCAGTGAATTCACTTGCTTTTCTAGGGCATTTCCACAGGTGTCCTCAGAGAAGTTAATTTGTACATTTTGTCCTGATCTAGTTCACTGATGGCTGTCATAGAACCTGTAACAGAGAAACTATTTTATATAATTGTTTTCTTGGATCTATTTTTTTCAAGACATTAACATTAGAGCTGAATTCTAATGGCAAAAGCTATTTTGGTGTCCTCAGGGCTATGCAAACAACTGCTTTTCAAATTACCCTTCTAATGCACAGAACAGGGTGCTGTGTGGTGGATTTTTTTCCCCTCTGGAAACGTGCTCTACACTTAGAGTCTGACCATTTTTTTGTATCTTTGTATGTATACAGTTCATTTGAAATTTAATATCACTTCTCCATAAATAAATCAAGTGAGGGAGCAAATGGATCTGCTCAGTGATTCTGTTTTTCCAGTGACCTCTGTTCGTGGCTGGAACTGCAGTACAGCTGCTCAGAGAAGATGGCAGAAGCTGGTGTTCCTGGTGTTTGCTTCACAGCTCACTTCTCTTATGGCTCTAGATTATTCTGTGAGGGTTCAGCAGTCACAAAGAGCTGCTTTATCCTGGGAAGGAACTTTCTAGGCTTCATATGTTGGAGCTGTGCTGTAGGAAGCCTTGACAGGTTTTTAGTAACGAATATCCCTCCTGTAAATGTGTTTTCACTGCAAAGGCTGACAGCTAATCCAGTTAATCCTTATTATACAATACACTATCTGTCACCTGGTGTCATTTTTATCAGGGCCTGACACCCTCTAACACCTCTGTTTTATTTCTTTTGTAGCCAACTTAAAACCATTAACATTTCCTCTTGTTCTGTCTTCTCACTTCACAATGTGTCATTAAGTTTTTTTGTTTTCTTTTTCAAATTTTGGGTTTGCCTCCTTTTGAGCAAAATTTTTTGAGCCTGGTCTTGATTTCTGGGGCTCAGTGGGAATCTTTAAATTGCCACAGGCTTTGATGTTCAGTCAGGTATCAAGACCTCTTGTTTTTGACAGGTACATTCTTCATTCTGTGTTTTCATTGATTGTAAAAAAAATGACATCAAAAGTGTCATGTGAAAAGATCAGCGTTATCTCATGATGTTACAGCTCCTGGTGGCTCTGGATAAATAGGAAGAGGGGGCAGCTAGGAAACACAATTCCTAAAGGACACATCTAGTGTACTCCAATAAATGGTATTTTATTTTGCAGGACTCTAAGCCACCAGTTATCTCACTGCAAAAATTGATTGTGAGAGAGGTAGCTAATGAGGAAAAGGCAATGTTCTTAATTAGCGCTTCCCTAAAAGGACCAGAAATGTATGAAATTCACACCAGCTCCAAAGAGGAGAGGAATTCCTGGATGGCACACATCCGCAGGGCTGTGGAGAGGTAAGGGAGGAGGGTGTGATTTCTTGCTTGTCTTCTCTTCACAGCACTCACAGGTGTAAATTTATCCTTAAAATCCGTTTGACTCTCCCTCGACTTTCTTTTTAAGTCTTCAGTGTGTAATTCTGTTTGTGTTCATTGGGAAGAAACCACTGATGAAATAAAAGCTAGTCAAAGACTTTATCCTGCTTTTATTTAAAAAAAAAAAAAGAAAGGCATTTGACTGATGTCAAATGCAACAGGGCTTTGGAAAAGGAAGATTGACACCTAGGATAAACCACAACTGAGGCAAAAGCTTCAAGTTGAATCCTGAGATGGTTTTAAATTATCTCACATGCAAATCAGACATAAATCTGTCTTTCCCTTTGGACAGCTGTCCTGATGAGGAAGGAGGATCATTTAATGAACCTGAAGCAGAGAGGAGGCTGGCTGAAGCAAGAGCTGCGAAGTTAAAAGACTTTCAAGGTAATGACTTAGTTATATATTCCACAAGCTGCTTCTCAGCATTATTTGTGATTTATGGCTGTCTAATTCTTTATCAAGATATGATCAAGTTTCTCCTTCACAAGACTTTCAAGGTGGTGTCAGATTCTGTAGAAATAGTGGTTAAAGAAGTCTAATAAGCTTTGTCTGCTCCATAGGTTTTCTCCTTAACTGTTAATTATATCTCTGCATTTGATGCTCTGGCCATAAAATGAATGATAATCTCCCAAATTGAACACAGTTCTGTGACAGTGACAAGGAAGGCAGGACTGAATTTGTTTCTTCCTTCAGAGCGTTTGAACATGAAAGATGACCTGATTCTGCAGAGTCTCACTGAGAAGCAACAAATTTATCTGGAGATGTCTGAGGTGAATGGCTTTGAAGACCATTCCCAAGGATCTCGAGCCAGGCTGCTTCTTCGGGGGGATATCTCAGAGAATCTGCAAGGAGAAGCAATTCTGAAGTCTGCAGTGACTGAAGGTGAATGGAATGTGGGAATGTGTGGGCATTCACTCAGGTGCTGGGGTGGGGATAAGCACCCAGGATCTAAGTACAGGCCCTGAAAATCATCCTGTAATAACATAATGCTTTTATGTAACACGGTTCAGACTTCCTCATTCTCAGAACCAATCTGCAAGAAAGGTCAAGTGCATTTCTGGGTTTAGGTAGGAGACCTGCACAGCTTGGATTACTTTATTTTTAAGGATCAACCAGTGGAATTTTAGGATGAGTCTGTTCAGAAAGGGTAACAGAGTGCTCTAATAATACACAGTCCTGAAATGTAATATTATAGGAAGGTTATCTGTTAAAAACAGCCTGTCTAAAGATAGTATGTTTAGAAAGAAAATAAGCCCAAAAATAGTTTCTATTAAAAAAAAAAAAGAAAAAGAGGAGAAAAAAAAAAGAAAAAACAAACACTCAAGGGTTGATAATCTTAACTTGCAGTTAAGGAAGAGCTCATCTTCCTATGAAGAGCCTGTCATGCAGAGCTACTCACAAAGGAAAATTCTTCTGTACTGCAGGACATCTCAGACTGCCTCAACTTTTAGTGGACTTGATGGTTGAAATGTTTTTTAGACTCATTAGCATGGATAACTTGTATTGCTGCACAGACATGGCTGTTTACATGACATGTTCTTCTCTCCCCCAGCTGAAAATCTCCAGGATTTTATCTTCACTCACTTTGGCAATGCATCCTCTCAGCCTGAGGATGGCTCAGGACTCCCCAGGAGAGCAGAGACCTTTGGAGGATATGACAGTAGTCCCTCAGTTTCAAGTAAAAGTAAGAAAGGGAACATTCCACATTTTTCTGATCTTTTTACTGTGGTTACTGTACAGAACATATGAACAAGGAATTGTGGTGCTCATGTAAGGAAGCTTCACCAGGCTCTAAAAAGGAAAATCAGAGCAAACCTCCAGCATGCTGGATCTTTTGCTCCTGATACCAACACTAGAGAGCAGAGTAGGGCTCTCAGTGGTATGCTGAGGTCATTACTTTATAATGGCAATTATTTTATAAGGGCAATTCTTTATCATTACTTCAGTTGCACACAGAACTTTAATTTTGTTAAAAAAGAATACGCTTGACCTGAAAACCTAGAAAATTTGAATTCAGCTGTTTGCTTGCATTATGTCATGAACGCTATTTTCCACTTTGTATCTGCACAGTCACTAGAGGTTTGTTGAATCCTTAGATAATATGAATTGTCCTTTTGGCACAGATGATTTATCAGTTAATTAATAAAATAAGAGGAAAGACCAGATACTATTTATCTCCATTTTTGCTTCATGCATTAATTGAAAAAGCAAATGTCCCTCATTGCACTGGTTGTTAATCTCTAGAACACTTCCTGGTGTCTCTGGAAGGCTCCACACATCTGTCATGTACTTTTTACAAGAGGGGGTCCATCTCCCCTTACCTCCTTCCACACTCACAGTGGTGTTGCTGTGACTGCAGTATTCCTGCTGACCAGTATTCCATGTCATGAGCTTGCAGTTCTGGGAGCTGATTATTTTCATGCAGACGTTGTGGTTGCTTCACTTAAAATAGCATAATGTAATTTGAACTTACCCTCCCTATTTATCTTAACCTAGTCTTCTCAAGTTTTTAAACTTTTTTGAGCAGTCCTATGTGTCACTGTTGCCTGATCTTCCACTTGGGATCAGCATGGAGAAGCCATGCAGTTGCATTTTGGTTCAAAGTCACCATGTTTTTCTGCTTGCTCTGACACTTACTGAGTTATCCCAGCTCCTGTGCTGGTGTGAGCTCTTCATACTCCTCTCCTCTTTCAGGTGGCAGGAAGTACAGTGGTGGTGACCAAAGGCAGTGGGACTGGAGAGGCCCTGCACTGAGTTCAGATGTGCAACTCCATGACCTCTCTTCTGATGCAGAAGAAGGATCTCAAACTGTATGTTGAGTTTATGAGGGATTTAAATGCTTTTCTTTGCATTCCTCATCATGATAGCGGTGCAGAGCAAATCTCACAAAGTTAAAAGTTCTCATAGCTGGCAGGGCTAGACTGGAACAGCATTGTCTGTAAAATAACTTGAGTATTAAGGATGTTTTGTGGGGCAACTTGGTAGCTCAGCATTTGAGAGGCAAGGCAATTCAGTTTTCCATTTGCTCATTTGGTGCTGTACAATTAACATGGGCTTTAATCACCGCACTGCTGTTTCAGCTTGGCTTACAAATTCAGTATTTTTGATGTATGTCCTTCAGTGCATGGGAGCAATCCCAGATTTTTTCTGGCAGCACTGCCAGTGCCCAACAAGTCTCCCTAGCAAATGTTGGTTTTGTCTCCCTTACAGAGTGATGGGACAAGGCTGGATGACAGCAGTGCTTTTCAGCCCACCATAGAGTCTCAGGTATGTTATTTCTGCTGTTAAGAAATCCAATGGCAAATAGCCATAGTATAATAATAGCATGTAAAATCCAGCCAAACCACCTGCAAAACTCAGTGTTTGTCATGTCTGTGGAACCCAGCACATTAACAGCTCACTGGCCAAACTTGCCTCTGAATCCCTGTGAGGCCTGCAGCTGTGCAGTGATTCAGTGCTGGGGCACGGGAGGAAGTAGTGGTTAAATAGTTCAGGTGAAGAGAAGATGATGACTTCTTGGTGGAATCCCAGGGAGATTTGCTGGGCACTGATTCACATCTGCATAAGAATAATAAACTGAAATTCCTTGTGCCTGCATACTGGCTTTTGCTATGCTAGAGTACTCTGGTGGCCATGCTTCCATTGTGTGGGTTTTTGTACAGATACAATGGATTATTTTCACTGCTTAAAAATAAATTTAAAAAAAAGCCTAAAGCATCAAAACAAAGCTCTGCTCAATTGCCTAATTTTTTTTTCCTCCCCTTCAGCTTGTCCAAAGGATACAGACACTGTTACAGTTGCTCTTCAGTCTTCAGGTAAACCACTATTTATTATCCAAGAGATCTGTTAGGCATCAAATGTAGTAAAATTTATGCAGGTGTGGAGGGGAGCTACCTTGAAAATATCCCCTGAAGCTGGAGTGAAGTGCAGAATTTAGACCTGAGACTCAAGGAAACTGCCTAGTATTTTGGAGGAAGTGTTAGAGCTGTTGTCTTAAGTAATTATTTCCTTTTTCCTGCTCACTTAATTGTTTTCCTGCTTTGAGCTCTGTCTGCTCTCAGTGCTCATTGTTCATACACATGTGTAGGAATTAGTTGTTTTTACTGTCACCTTGTAATCAGCAATACTTTGACTGTTTTGATTTAGGGTAACAATTCTAGGTGCAAGAAATGTCCAATTTGACACACATAAGCATAATTTATTTGTTTGGCCATCTTCAATATGTCAGTCACCATGGTCTGTACGAGCTGGAATTAAGATATGCTCTAGAAGAAAGACTCTGTGACCTCAGCTGGTAGATGATGTTGTCTCCTGCTCAGCTGTGCATGTTTTTTGAACCTGGGTGCCTAATGCTGGGCTTTTATCCCCTGCAGGCTGTGATATCTCAGCAGGACAGCTACATCGAGGTGCAGCGAGCCACCATGGCAGACCGCGAGAAGCAATACCGCCTGCAGTCCACCCGAGGGAATCTGCTGCTGGAGCAGGAGAAGCAGCGCAACTTCGAAAAGCAGAGGGAAGAACTGATGAATGTCCAGAAGCTCCAGAGCCAGCTGAAGCTGGAGCAGCAGCGCCTGGAGCGGGAGAGGAGCCGGCAGCAGAGGGAATTTGAACTGACGGAAGCGCGGCTGCAGGAACGCGCGGAGGAGATGCGGCAGCTGCGGGAGAGGCTGAGCCAGGACAGGGAAGAGCTGGAGAGGCAGAGGGAGGCCTATCAGCACGACCTGGAGAGGCTGCGGGAAGCCCAGAGAGCTGTAGAGAAGGAGAGGGAGCGCCTGGATCAGCTGAAGAAGCTGAAGAAGCAGAACACAGTGTCGGGCACCTTCTCCCCAGAAATGGGCCAGGTGAGGGATTGGTTTCCTCACTTCTATTCCTAATAACCCGCTTGCTTCTGGATGAAGGTTGCACTTGCTGCAACACCAGCCTGCTTTTGCCTTTCACTGGGCTCCTCAAACCATCACCTGAAGTAGCTGGTGATGGCTACTCTCCGAAAGATCAGAGCTTGGCAGTTTTCCAGTTCACCCAGATGTCTGGCAATGAGAGTATTTTTTAAAAAGATGGAAATGGAGAATAAGTTATTTTGAATTGTGGCTGACTGAGTAGTTTTCAAATTCAGGAATTGTCCTATTGCAGGCAAGTGATTGCAGAAGCTGTGCTACATCAACAGCATTTCGTACAGTTGATTTCTAAAAACATTTCTTGTGTTATAAATTTGGAGGTCTGATTAAATTGGTTCATTGCAACTTTCTGAAAGTCCTGCTTTCTCCCTGCTCTGTCATCACCCCATGCAGTCTGCTCTTTCCTAGGTGCACTCTTAAGCAGTTTGGAGCTGCTGAGGTTCTTTTCAGTGTCCAAGGACTTACACTCTTGCTCTTCCTTCTGTTCCCCAGGAACCTTTAGGCTTTGTGCACCCTGTTCTGCTTTGCACTAGAAAGTGCTTGGTGGTCTCTCCTCCTTGTGCTGGGGAAGGTGAAAACCCCTGTTTGACTTAGAGTGCCTTTTTCCTCCTGCAGAGCCAGATGATCAGTCATTCCATCAGCTTCAATGGAGAAGGGGTGGAACCATCTGCAGCTGGCTCCAAATCCTCAGTGAGAGTGAGCTCGGTGGCCGGGCTGGAGTACCTGGAGCGGCCGGAGCTGGTCCGCAGGGACAGCACCACCCTGGAGAGCCGTCCCTCCCTGAAGAACGAAGTGCCAATACATCTCCTGAGTGCAACCAACCAGATCCAGAAACCAGCTGCAGTCCAGCAGCAGATCCCCACCAAGCTGGCCACCTTCACAAAAGGCAGCAAGGAGAAAGGTGGCAAGAACAAAGCATCTCATAGGACAGACAGTTCAGGTATGTGTGATTTTATTCTGATCTCCACCAGGATCACAGGGAGACAGAACCCTGTAGTTAAACCTCTGAATGAAACCTAGAAATTAATATGCTACAAGTTAATAATGTGTTTGCTGCAGTTAACGTCTCTTAACCTCCTAAAATCCTGTTAGAAGTTCCATGTCTATAGTATTTAAATTGGAAATATAACCCAAAGGGATAATGTTGAAAATGAAGTTACATATTCCAACACAACAGAATGGTGGTGAGAGATTGTAAACCTGGATGTAAAGTCTTCATGCCTAACTGTGGTATTAAAGAAAAAGAACAAAAAAAAAAAAAAAAAGCTGCTGTGCATGAGTAAAATGTTTTGAGGCCAGCTTAGCCTTTTCTTGCTGTCTGTCCAGAGTTGTAGTGACATCAAATGCAGTGCTTTTCTTAGCACGAGTCAGTCATTAAATACAGATCTCCAGGCCAAAATTGAGATGCTGTGTGTGTTGTAGGGTTGAAAGGGGCTAATTTTGTCACAAATAGAAGCAAGTAAAAATGTAGTCACCCTGTCCTGGTGTAATTTCTGCTTCTAACTGCTGGGTACTGGAGTAGTGATCTTTGCCAATGACAGACACACTAAAAACCATTTTATCTCTACCAGTTAAAGTAGCCCCACTGCCAGCATAGGAGAATGGCCTGTAATTTTAAGTTACAAAATTATCTTTTTAGCATTGTGTTAGATTCAGACTTGGCAAGCTTGTCCATCAGTCTGCACTGCTACAGAGAACTCGGGGCCAAACCTGACAGAGAGAGCAGGGGGAGTGGCTTTGGCACATTGCAGGAACATCTGTCTCTGTTGTGCATAAAGTTTAGTGCCTTTGCAAACTTGCTTATGGTTTTGCACATTAATGTAGCCTGTATTCTCTTACTCTGCATACCAAATGCTGGTAATATAAAGTTCTAATACCACATTTCCCCAGTTTATTTTTAATAGCTCTTACATAATGGTCTCTGCAGTGGAAATTGACTTAATGGTGTTTTTCTGTAATTTTTATGAAAGGTATAAACCACAAATATATTGGTCTCTATTCTCTTGTGAGCATTAGTGGGCTTCATGCTTGTTATGCCCATGTGTAGATCTTAGAATAAAATGGAAAAAAACTTTCTGTACCAGAGGCAAAACACTGTGTACTGAATTTGGGTTTTGTAACATGTAAGGAATGTGTACTGAGAGAGAGAAGTTCTTTAGATCCAGAATAGCCATTTCATAAACTGCTTTCATTGTTGAAACTAAGAAACTGAGAGGCTGTAACACCAGAATCAGTGGGCTGTGCTGTTGAGCAGCTGTGAGACAGATGGAGAGCAGAGACAAAGGTTCATCACAGCTCTGCGTGTTAGAAGTAGCACAAATGGCCATTTGCTATTTCAGTTTTACAGACAAAGATTTTTTCTCTCTGCTGTGCTTGAGAGAAGCAGAGCAGCTTCTGGGTTTTAAATCTGAGATTGCCAGGGTTTGCCAGTAACTGAACTAGAAGTCTCAAGGAAGAGAGAAGTATTCATAGTTTAAACAGCTGAAGAGAAAATTCAGGTAGGATCAGCTCTTTGTGGTTTTGCAGCTTTCTTGGGTGTGTAAAGGTGTCAGCACAGTGGCCCCAGCATGAAGCAGTGACACTTGTGAAGTGCTGCTCACCTCAAATACTAAGTCATGAAATGTTTCCTTCAGCATCTGTGGATCAGAAGCAGCTGCTTCCCCCCAGGCTTGTTGGACGAGAGGAGGCTGTCCTGAGAGGCAGGCGCTCAGCAAGTCCATCCCTCCCAAGCAGCCAGACCACTGCATTCCAGCCAGGTACGCCTTGGCCAACCTGCCTGTCCATGGAAGTGCCTCAGACTCTCTCTGCAGTCTTGTGAATATGTCTTCTTCCATTTTCTTCCCTCTAGAACTGTATGGCCCTACAGATGCTCAGCCCGAAGCACTTTCATCTGCCTCAGCGACCCTCTTCAAGCCCAATAACGTTCAGGTCCAGCCTCTGGTGCCCTCTCAGCCCAGCCTGTTGAATGTGCAAGATGATACCAGCAAAGAAGATGTCATTTTCTTCTAATTGTTTCCATTTGAAGATGCATCACCTGACACACTGTTTCAAGAACTCAGGCCCCAGTGTGCACCATGGTGGAGACCAGACATGGATGTCTTCTGATCCCTGCCCAGTTACTACAAGCAAGGACCAGACCAGGATTATTGTCCTGCTTTGTTCGTTTCTCTGCCATCGGCTCAGAACAAGGGCACAGTAGTAACAATTTGCTTTTTAATTCTCCAGTGTATTGACACATGGCATGGCTATATCAATTCAGAGCATGTTAAAATTCTGACATTTATTGTAATGTGCTCTTTTTGGAGAATGTAACTGTTCATGGGCACCATCTTATAAATTGTTATTGGTGATGTTGAACCACCCAGATTTTTATGTAAAAAGGTTTAGTAGTAGGCCCCAAAATGGCTGCGAATTTTTAAATCTGTTTTCCCAGGTCCAGGTCAGTAATGGGTTGTGTGTTGGTAACCAGGTGACAGCAAGCCAGTCCCCTCCCAGCCAGGTGTGCCAGGCACTGTGAACCCAGTGGCACAGTCCCCGTGGCCAGGTACAGTGGAAGAGAAGGTAAGGTGAGCTTCTGACAGCGTCTTCAAGGGGCAGGAGCTCCGCCTGTTTGTGGAAGAGAAGGGTTGGACATGTAAGAATTCACAATGAGGATGAAGAGTTGGACTGAATGCACATTTCATTGGCCACCAGCGTCACTGGGATCCTGTCTCCCTGTTGGGGACAGCAGTACAGGTTCTCAGGCAAACTCATGAGTTGGTTCAGAAGGAACTTAAGAGACTTGGATTTTGTTCTTTGCTGAAAACATGTCTAAGAAGTGTTTGAATGCAGTAATTTATTGTCTTGTTTAATCCTGTTTTCTGCATCCTTTATTTGTCTGTTAATTTGTTGGGACTTTACTCCCAGTACCAGAAGATATCAAAGCTGCTGTTACTGCAGAGGCTTCTCTGCAGCATTGTGTTAAGAATGAAGGGAATAAGAACTGTTTGGTTTTAGAATTAAAAATAATTATGATAAAAAAATACTCTTAGCTAAACCTGTGTTTAGCTTTCAGCTAAACCAGCTTTGATACCTCTTGTGAAATGGGTCAGTTCTTGATCATGGAATGGTGGAGACATTAAGTGTTCTGCTGAAAAGGCATTATTTCCCTTTGTAGTAATTTGCACAGTCATTTTTTGTTGTGTTTTTTGACTCTGTGTCTCGGATTCTTTTCCCACCCTCACCCAAGGATGTGTGTTCTGGTGTGTGTTGAATGTGACTGGTCAGATAATGATGCACAGGAGAGATTGTTTTGGGGTATTGTTACAGAATTAAAGGAATCAGGATCTCGTAGCTTAAAATCTTGGATAAATACTCTTCAGGACATGATTGATAATGTTTTTTTTTAATATCTTTAACTGATTTAAAGTGACTTTTGCAGCAGTGGGTGGAAGGCCTGGTCAATTCTCCATCCAGTCTCATGGTAATGGATCCAGTGGTGTTTGCCAGTCTCCTCAAATCACTGAGCTGTCCCTGTGATTAGGCCCTGTGTGGTGTTAGTGATGTCTTTAAGGCCATAACTTCTCTTTGCTTGAGAGTTTTAAAATTATTTCAGTAGTAACAGTGCAAGAAACTTTATCAATTTTCAGCAGGAAACAACAGCAGTTAATATTTTCAAGTAGTGGTAATTTGGGTTATTGCCTTCAGATAAGAAATGAAAAACCCAAATTTAGTGGTAGGAGAAAGGTAAGCTACAAAATATTGAATAGGTCTTAGGGACAAGCACATCTGCTGGAACAATTCTTGGATTTAAGGGTCTTTTTCTTTTGTGGTGCTGGTACAAACCTGAGGCAGTGGCACTGAGTTCAGTGAGAGGAAACTCCAAACTGGCTCCTTACCAGATTGGGGATGTTCCCTCAGCCCCCAACAAATGAAATTGGACACACTTGGCTTTAATAGCAAAGGACTGCGTGGTAAATCAGCATTGCAGAACCTGGAGTGATTGTCAGCAGGAAACAGTGGGACTGTTCCACTGATGATTTGGGTTGTTGGGATACCATATCTTTGGTGATCAGAACAGAGTTCCACTCCATATTCCATTTTTGCATTCCAAAAAGTTATTTTGGAATGGAGGGGAATTCTTAAAACCAGTGTAACTCCTGATCCATGCAGCAGTGTGGGATCCAGCAGCTCTGTAGGACTGGCACTGACTTTTCCACTGGGTGATGTGCAGACTCCAGTCATCTCTGGTCCCCTGGAATTTCCCCTGGAAGCACACAGGGAAGCAGCAGGAATGCACAAGATGTTCTCTCCTTCATGATGTGGTTTGGGCCACTCCTAGTGAAAACTCGATGCCCCCATTGCCTTAAATTACCAGGTTTTTAGGAGTTGTAGCCCAAAGCTAAGTTGCATCAGTGGAGTAAATCACCTCAGCCAAAAAGGGAAGTCAGTTTTGGTGCTTGGAAGTAATTTTTGGAAACATTTATTTAGATTTATTTTGTGCCTGTCCTAAAGTATGGGAGGGAGTGTTGGAAGGGCTGGAGCAGCTCATTGGCTGCTTTCTTCTTCTGTGCAATGGGCAAATTTGAATATAGAACAGTGACATGTAGAAAATGAAGTCTGCAGTGAGGTCCCATTTATTTTAATGCTTTAACTTAAATGTAACTTTTTTAATACTTCTTGTCAGCAGTGCTTGAAATAAGTTTTGGCTGTTAACAAATGGACACAGGCCCATGACAGACCAGGCTGTTGGGTCAAACTCCAGAAGCTTCTTGGAATATGGGTCTTCAGTCTGTAACTGAGAAATGAGCTTAGAGGTCATTCTGTGTCCTCAGTGCATGTGTCTGGCTGCAGCTGTCTTTATGAGACCTGTTTGCACCCTGAGCAGAGACGGTGTCTTCTGTCACTTGGGTCAGCCTGGAGAAGGTTTTGGAACTTGTGGGTGCTGTGATACCTCATTGCTACCAGAGTCTGGGCAGGGGATCTGTAGAAGGCTGAGGGAAGCAAGTGAATTATTTTCTTCTAATGAATATGACTTTCTTTAAATTAATCATGGGTCTCTTCACTTGTGCAAAACTGAATCTGTGAAATTGTTAACAAATTGCTCCAGTTGAGTGAACTGATTTTGGACTCTTCACTCAAATCTTGTTCCTAGAAAAATAACTCTTCTAGGTAAATTAGATTGCAAAGTACTGCTGTGTCCTGGGCTAAGTAACCTGCTATTGATTCTGAGTCACATCCTTCCTATTGGACTTTTTGATCACTTCAGATAAAACTTTCCTTTTAAGTGATTTGTGAGGATTAGACAGTTCAAAATTCTGTGCCTCCCAGGTGCCTTTTGGCTTCTTTCTGAGCTGGGGTGTGGAGGAAATGCCAGCATGAGCTTTGAACTGCCGCCATGTTTGCTTGGTGTCACAGCCTTAAAATTATCAGCATGTTTGTCCTTCAGTATTGTGATGTTGCAATGTAGAGGCTGTTTCTGTGGTTCTGATTTCAATTTGAACTCTGCTGTTAAGGAGGCTTCCTCTTTCTCTTCCCATCTGGAACGTGGACGTTCCGTGTTCCAGGCTGAGGATGCCTCCGTGGCCACTAGTGCTGAGCACAGCTGCAGTGTGTGTGTTGTGGATGCTTCTCTAGATTTTAACTGTGCTGTCTGTGGATTGTAGCTGTGGCATGTCCCACGAATCGAGATCGCTGATCATCCCCCAGCGTGAGGCAGAATTGGTGTTCCTAGAGACGCTTGCTCATCCAGGTACTCGCCTTCCTGCACAGCTAGGAGTCATTCGAAATAATTTGCAGGCAGTTTTGTCTTTCTGAGTAGTGGTCAGATGATTCTGCATACATGGAGCTTGGTGTTTGTCATTTGCATTTACAATGAGAGTCGAAACTTAAACTAGGAAAGGGTTAAAAATACTTACTTCATTTTACTTCTAACTCTGCGGAATGGGAGCTGAGGCTCCCCGGTGCTGCTCAGTGGAGTCCCTGTGTGTTGTGCCCCCCATGCAAGGGAGTTTGGAGATTTTGTTGTCTTCCCCAGCAGTTCTCACATTTACCAGGAAACAGATCTGCATGCCAGGTTACACAAGTGCTGTAGGCAAAGCAAAGCCTTTCCCCTGCTCTCTCTTCGAGACCAGACCCAACATCTTCGTAACCACTGGCGACTTCATCGTCCACCATCAGCACGTTCCTCTTCAAACAGCATGTGTGTGAGCTCTGGTTCATAACATTTGTGCCATGTTTATAAATCAGTTTTTTATATTTTTGTACTGAAAGAAATTGGAGCACTTTAGAAAAGTTGATTTCAAATTCCATTTCTGTCTGTAGCCGGAAGGAGATCTCTCATGGATGTAGATCCTGTTGGTGTAACTGCGTGCATCTCACTCAGAGCTGTGAACTCTCTTGACGCTCTTTAGTCTTAGGTCTGGTTTCTAGGCCCACCTTGCACTGTAAAGATTTAATAAATAATCATGGTCCATAGTTAAATTGACCATTTTGTTGGGGAAGAGTTTGGTTTTGTTTTTTCGTTAGGGTGTAAACATTGTAAATATTTCCTTTACTGTTGATACTGCAGTAGCAACATCTTTGTAGTCTTTATTTTATTTGTAAAGTTGATGGTTAAATGTTAATATTCTGTTGAATTGTGCACTCTTGATTAATTGTAAACATGATCTTAGCACACCAAATGATGATTTTTACAATGATTGCAATGTTTCTCCACTGAAGGATTTCAGAGCTGCAATAGGACTGAAACCAACTTCTAGCAATAAAAAAAAGAACATTTAAAAACTGTCTGCCTTTATATCTATGTAATTATTTATTGCTTTCTGTTTGAATGAAGATCAAAGCAGCTGCCACTTCTCACGTGCTTCTCATTTTCTACCCTGGACAGAAATAATGTGCAATAGGAACAAAACTGTGATGCTTTTCCAAAGGAGAGGACGGAGCAGAGGAGGTGTTCAGTGCAGAACACAAATAGCTGCAGCCCTTGGCAGTGAGGTGAACACCTGAGGGAAAGATCAGCTGCTCCCAAACATCTGAACTCTGCTGCTGAGAGAGAGAACTCGCTGAAGTTGCTTACATTAGCGTGGAGGTGCTTTGCATGGTGCCAGCCTGAGACATGCCTGGCTCTGTCCCAGGCAGTATCGGTTCCCACTTGGAACAAGGATAACAAAAATAGAAACTTTCTCCCTGCTGCTCGTGCCAGTTTGGCAGCCCTCGCTGCCAGCACCATCCCATAGCCTCTGGCTGGGGCTGCTCTTCCCAGCACTGCAGCAGGCTGAGTTTCCTGCTGAAATCCCCACTGCTGGCACAGCTGGCAAGCAAATCCAAGAGCTGGAACCTCCAGTCATTTCTAGAGAGAACAGATGCAAAACCAGGGAGACAGTGGGAGAGCTGGGTGCTGGAGAGATTGGTGCTCTCAAGGAAGAGGGAGAGGTTTATCAGCAGAATCCTGCGCTGCAGCCAGGGCTGAGGAGAACCCTGAGCCAGGGGTGATGGCAGTGCCAGTGCTGTGGTCTGACTGTCACTGCCTTTGGGGTTTATCAAAGCAGCTTTGGGGGACCCTGGGCCTTTGTGTGCAGGAGTCAGTAAAACAAGGCAGCATTTGTCAGCCTCTGAAGTTGTGTCACATCTGTGTTGTGACACAAACTGGAACTCGGCTGGAAAAACAAAATTTTTTCTACTTTTCCACATAAATAATCAAAGACCAGTGTTTAAAATTTGGTCTTATGGGAACTAACAGGCTGTCATGTGAGAGAATGACGTCTCAAAGAAAGTGTGTGTAGAAGCTTTTGCTTGTGTTCTTTTTAGGAAAATATTTCTTCCATGTGTGGAGCTCCTGGGAGCTGAGCCACAGTGCCTGCTGGAGATCAGTCACTGCCTCTGTGCTTCCAGACCTCGTGTCTGTGTCACCACAGCAAGGCCAGTCACTCCATGTCCATTTCTAAATACTTCTTGGCAGCAAGAAGTGGAATCAAAGTGGTTTTGTGGGGGACAGCAGGGAGGGAGAGTCTGGGAGAGAAGCTAAGAGGAGCTGCACTGCACTCTTGTGCAGCTGTTTTCATGTCAGACCTGCAGGAATTGTTTCCAGGAAGACAAGAACAGCCTGGATCAGGAAAATCCAGGGTTAACATGGCCAAGAGGGATCCCTGCAGCACAGATTCCCACTGGGAACTGCCCAGCTGCAGCAGCCCAGACCTCAGCAGAGGCAAATTTAAATCCTGGGCAGAATTTGCATCTGTTAGAAGTTGGGTGCTGCTGCAGCCATCGCTGTTCAAAGGTGTGTAGGTGTTGCTGTGTTCAGTTTTTGCCACAACAGCAGGGCAGACATTCCTTGGGGATTGCAAACACCTTTCCTGGCAGTGGCACTGATAACGCTGTCACTCTGTGAGACACGGAGGGTGTGACTTCAGGACACGGCTGGCGCTGCCTTCAGAGCTGGTAATTTGCTCACACCGATATTCCAGCAGCTCCGCCCTGCCTTGTCTCTCTCTCCAATCTGCAGCTAATTAACCCGAAACCCAAACCACATTCTTTCTGTGCATGAATCATGCCGAGGCCATCGGCAATGACCAGCTTTATGCTAAACCTCCCTCTTTCATGTGGGTGAGACAAGGCTGATGGTTCCCATACGTGCATCTGAGATTCATCTGTGAGCCAGATGCTCGAGGACAAACATGCACAAAGGATATTGGCTGCACAGTGTGCTCCAGCAGTGGGAATGTGCTGCTCGCTGCCTTTCCCTTTCCTCAGCCCTGTGACTCAAATCCGGTTTTATTTCTCATCCCAGCGATGGGGCCAGCCCAAGGCTCAGCAGAGCAGGGATGTGGGGCCTGTCCTACATTGTCTGCTGCTCCTGTGCCCGTGGGATCTGGCAGAGGATAAAAGCCAAACCCTGCTGGAGCTGGCAGTGCTGGAGCACACGACACAGAGTCCTCAGCTCTGGGACTGTCACAGGCACTGGAGGCTCAGACAGGGCAGCATCGCTTTGTTCTGGGGCTCCTTGACTTTACACAAGGGCCTGGAGGGACAGGACAGGGAATGGCTCCCAGTGCCAGAGGGCAGGGCTGGATGGGATATTGGGAAGGAATTGTTGGCTGGGAGGGTGGGCAGGCCCTGGCACAGGGTGCCCAGAACAGCTGTGGCTGCCCCTGGATCCCTGGCAGTGCCCAAGGCCAGGCTGGACGGGGCTTGGAGCAGCCTGGGATGGTGGAAGGTGTCCCTGCCATGGCAGGGGTGGGGCTGGATGGGATTTAAGGTCCCTTCCAACCCAACCATTCCATGATTCCTCATTCACAGGACCATGAAAACTCCTTGCTGACAGCACAGTGTGGATGTGCCTGTCCTGTGTCAGAGCAGCAGCTGATGTCATTTCTCAGTGTGGAGCAGTGTCTTGCTAGACCTGAAGCCATCCCAGATGACTACACATGAAATGCAGATCTCTCAGGGGATTTCAGGTGTGCAATGTCCCTTTTCCCTTCTGGAACATTGGAAGTCATAAACAAAACCACACTGTGTGTAATTAAAACTTTGTTTTTCCTGGGCTGCCATGAATTACCATTGTAACAGTTCCTTGCTAGATGTGAGGTGGGTGTGCTGCAGAACATTTTCATGATCCATATCCCATCTTTACCAGGAAGGGGAGTTTCTCAGCCCCTGCTGTGCTTGGAAGGGAGAAAGGCCACAATGCTGCCTTGGTGCTCTGGCAGCAGGAGCTGCTGAGCAGGAGGCACCTACAAAACTAAGAAACAATTCCTTTAAAATCAACCCTGTCTGTCTTGTGGGCAGGAGGGGGGTGGATCAGTCTGATTGCAGATTTCTCTGGCTGTGGTGCCTTCGAAGCTTTGTGTGAGAAGAGGAACATCCCATGGGACAGTGATATCACACTTTGTTTTACCTTTGAGCCCAGTGATGCCCATGTGAGTTGCCTCTTCCAGATGTGACTTTGGGCTGGGGTCTAACTCCTGCAGCTGGAGATGCAGACACAAAGTGGGGGTTTGGGCTAGGAGAGGTCTGGGTTTGAGCTCTGCTGAGATTCTAAATGAATTCTATTAATTCACAAGGATTTCTACCCCAGCAACCAAATTCACCTCTAAATCAAATTCACCTACAGCTCAGTTGGCCTGAACCTTCTGGCCCTGGCACTGAAGGAGCGAGTGGATCCAGCATGGAAATGTCAAACTGGGAAAACAGGTCTGTTGGGACGGCTCGGGCACACAGCAGTGGAGCTCCCTCATTTTCCCCAGGAGCTGGGAGCTGGTTCCTGCCAGGGGAGGTGGAGCTGGAGGGGCAGCACGGGGCTCTCTGCCAGGTGAAGGAGGATGAACCGATGCAGTTCAGCCCGGGCTGGCTTTGCTGCCTGCAGCAGAGGCTCTGCAGAGCAGCCCAGCCCAGGTGTGCTTGGATTGAAAGGAGGGAGCGATGCCCAGCCCCTGCAAAGGCTGCAGCAGCAGCAGCAGAGCTGGGGATTGTTCCCCCAGCTGAGAACAGCCCAGCCTGGCTCAGATAACGCCCAGGCAGATGGATCCGTGCTGCTGGAAGCTGCTCCATCCCCGGAGCGGGAGGCGGATGTGGCACAGAGCCAGCGTTTATTGCTTGGCAGCATAAACAAAACAGCTGCTGCTGCTCAAACGCCATGAATGAAACCTCTGCTCCTCTGACTGAGCACAGTCGGACTCTGTCCAGCCCTCAGGAGTAGCTGGAGCTGTAACAAAGGTGAGGCAGCTCCTGGCTGGGTAACAGGGCTGGAGACACTTCCAGATGGCTGCTGGTCCCAGCAGAGTCCTGTGCTGTGACTTTCCCTGCTTGCAAGGCACAGCCAGGCTGGCAGCTGCTGGATGGTTGGATCTCATGATCTAAACAGCCTTTTCTCATCAGAATGACTCTCCCTGCTGCTGCCTGTGTGCACCAGGAGGGCTGTGGGCTCCTCTCCCTGCAGCCTGACCAGCTCCCGTTGGGCTCAGCCAGCGATGGAGAGGAGGCACAACAAGGGTTTGTGAAAAAAGGCCCAGCCTGGGGGCTGAAAATGGCAAAAGCATCAGAAAAGGGGGTGGAAATGAAGCTGGTGCATCTGCTCCAGCCCCCAGCAGCAGGGCAGCTCCCTTCCTTTCTATCCTGCCGGCTCTTGCCTGTGCAAGCAGCTCAGAAGAGTTGTGACACTGATTTATTTAATTCTGAAATAATGGATCACACCCAAACCATGCTTCTGTGGTGAGACATTTGTACCTTTGGTGCCTGTTTCCTCTGACCATGCTGGTTCCTGTCTCACCTCCTCCCCTTAACAGAGCTTTTCTTTCCCAGGCACTGCCTCCCCTCACCTGGAGCAGGGCCTGGAGCACAAAGCCCTTTGGGACAGAAGGGGCAGCACTTTCTCCCATTCTTTTGGAAAGTAGGGAAACCCCACTCTGTGAAGAGTGACCGGAAAAGGGTAGAGAATACCTTAATCTTTGAAGTTTTGGAGAGTTTTGTGTCTCCTTCAAAGCCAGAAGGCAGTGTGAGATCTGAGCTTTCCTCAGTGCCAAGTTACAAAGGTACAGGAAGATCTGAGCCCTTGATTTGGACTGCAGCAGGGACTGCTCCTCACTGCTCTACTAAATATGGTCTCACTGTGGGCTGGGAAAACCTGCACCTGAAACACACTGAACAGGCAAGGGACACGGTGGATTTTATTCAGATTTATTGAAACAGCTCCAGGCTGAGTAATAAACAAACAAAACTGCTGTATAAAAAAGAAATAAATGTACAGAACCAGCCCGTGGGCAAAGTACTTCACATGCTCTGACATTCCAGGCTACTGCTTGGGTGCTCTGAGTCCCAGCAGTGCAGTCCTGCAGCTGGTCAGGAGTGTCCTTTCTCCTTTCTAGTACCACTGAAACCAAAATAATCCCTCTGGTTCCTGCTCCGAGATCACACAAGTTAGGAGAAAACTTGGAGACCTTTTTCTATCTCAGGGGACAGCACAAGCTGTCATCCCAAGGAGGTCCCCCCGTGCCTGTCCCCTCCCTGGCCTGACCAAGGGGATGGATTTGCAGAAGCAATTCAAAGCCAAAGCCGAGCTGCCTTGAGCCCTGCTGGTGCTGATGGGCTCCACGCTGGCACCCAGCTCACAGACTCCAGCTGGAGGAGGTGCTCCTGCTGCCTGCATCTTCCATCTGCATCCTCAGCCAAGGGAGGCACTTGGCAAAATCAGGTGTGAAGCCTGTGGTGCAGAGCAGAGCATTGTGAGACCAGGGCACAGCAACCCCAAGCCCACTCCTCAGGCCTCAAACCCCAGAGAAATCCCAGCAATGCTGCTGATTTCCCTCCACAGCCAGGAATTTTCTAAAGGTATTACTGGATATTTTATTACAGTAAATAATTTTATTTAGACAGTACGACTCTTGCAAGGAGAAAAGGAAAACCCTGCAGGGGCTCTGATTCACTGGCATTGTTTCTGCCAAAAGCCTTTAGAAAAGGTTTAATTCCAGTTGCAAATGTTGAAAGTCAATCTCTGTGTAGCAGAAAAGCAATGGCATGAAAGGGACACCAGGGAATAATTAGAAGCAGAGAAACCCTGTGTTTATACATAGACAAGGCTTGTCTTATAAATGCAATTACCCACCATTCTGGGACTAAATCCCAGCTATAATCTTGTTCTGGCACCAGCTCACAGCCCTGGCGTCCCACAAGACATTTGGGTGCCACTGGCAGATTAAGCGTGGCACCAGGAGGAGGAGGCTGTGCTAAAAGCAGCAGCCGGAGCCGGTGGCACCACGGGGTCTGTCCCCAGCCTGCCTGCAAAAACATCGACTCCTCCAGCCTCCTGACCCAGCCACGACACCCAATCCTCACACACAGCATTCCCCAAAATCCTTGCACAGGCCAAGATGCCAGGTTCAGAGTCTTGTTATTTATACTGATTTTCTCCCTGCAGTGTTTCAGCACCTAGAGAGATCTCTCTCCTGCAGGGGTTTTAGATCCCACACTACCAGCCTGAAGTTTTGGAGCTGATGTTCACACGAGGCTGGAACAACTCCAGTTCAGAGCCACGTGCATCTGCCCCTCAAGTTTTAACCTGCTACAGAGGAGCTCTGGCTGACCCACAGCTATTTTACCTTCCAGGTCCCTCGCCACGCTCAGGCAGACAGGTACTTCCAGGTGCTGACGAAGGCGGTGGGGATGAGGGCGTAAGGCACCGTGGTGACGCTGCTCCAGGTGTCGGACGAGGGGTCGTAGCAGTCCAGGGTTTTGCAGCGCTGAGCCCCGCAGTAGCCCCCCACCACGTAGAGCCTGTTTCCCGAGGTGACAGCGCGGCAGCTGATGCACTTGGCGGTGACATCCCCAAACTTGGACCACTGGAAGGTGTCGCTGTGGAAGCGGTAAGCGGAGCTGGCCGAGAACTCCGTGTCCCCGCCGATGACGATGACGTGGCTGCCCACCACGGCGGCGGCCGTGTAGCGCCAGGGCTGGGGGCAGCTGGCGGGCACCGTCCAGCGGTTCTGGCAGGGGTCGAAGCACTGCACCTTGGGCAGCTTGTTCTGGTTGGCGCTGGTGCCCCCGAAAACAAACAGCTTCATCTTGGCTCCCACCACGGCGGCGTTGCTCACGCCTTCCCGGAGAGGAGCCACCAGCGACCACTTGTCCAGCTGAGGGTCGTAGTGCTCCACCTGCTTGAGGGACACGGAGGGAGAGGCCGGGAACGCCCCGCTCATGGCCGTGTGACCCCCCACCACGTACAGGCAGTGGTCCAGCTCGGCGGAGCCGTGGCCAAACCGCGCCACCAGCATGGGAGCGGCTTTGGCCCACTCGTCGTGGAGGGTGTCGTACACCCAGACGTCCCTGGAAGCGCCGTTCTCGGAGCCCTTGCCGCCGGTGATGTAGACCTTGCAGCCGATGGCGCAGGCGCTGCACTCCTTGCGGGGGCTGGGGATGTCGGCACGAGGGATGATCTCGCTGCTTTTATGGTCCAGCATGTAAATCTTGTCGCACATGAAGGTCTGGCCCCCGAGCAGCAGCAGGGCCTGGCTGACCTTGCGGGGCCGGGCGCAGCACCCCGTCACCAGCCCGTCGTTCTGCAGGATCTTCATTTTGCACCGCACGGCGTCGGCCACGATCTCCTCCCCCAGCTTGTGGCTGGTCACCAGCTTCTCACAGGCCACCTGCTTCCGCAGGTAGGACTCGGGCAGCAGGGCCAGGCGGACGGAGCGCAGCAGCTCGGGCAGAACTTCGTGGCGTCGGGGCAAATCGTAGCGGATCCAGCCTATAACGGCTTCGTAGACCAGCGTCTCATCCTCTACCTCCAGCTCCTCGCTCTCCACCAGCTCCAGCAGCTTGTCTTTGGGCAGTCGGAGGAAATCTTCAGTCTTGCACAGCGAGGTGAAGTTGGCCAAGGCCATCCTCCAGGACAGCTCCAGCAGCCGCTCGCAGCAGTGGGCATCGGACAGCAGCAGCATGTTCAGGCAATTCCCAGGGTAGAGATTCTTCTCCAGAAAATCAGCCGAAGCATCCCGGATATCCTGGAACTGCAGCATGTCCCCGGCCTCCAGCAGGGACTCCGCGTTCTCCTCGTTGATCAGCACCCGGGCTGAGTAAGCGTAGTCCAGCAGCAGCTCCAGCACCTCGGGGTGCAGCGAGTCGTGGAAGTTCACCTCGGCATCTCTGCTCTCCTTCAGGCCCCCGCTGAACATGGCGTTGAAGTAGCGGCTGCAGGCGGCCAGGACGGCGCGGTGGCAGGGGAAGCTCTGGTTCCCAGCCCGCAGCACCACGTCGGTGAAGAGGTTCTGCTGGCGGAGCAGGTTCAGTTGGGTGAGGAGACTGTCGGCGTGGCCCGGTTTGTGGAAGAGGTGGATGTTCATGGAGCCGGAGCTCGAGCGGGATTTCCGGTTCTCGTGGCTGCTGACGGACATAGCGCTGGGGCCGTGCTGCGGGGCAGAACCGGCGAGTCAGCACGGGCAGCGCGGTGCCGGGCCCGGCACGGCCGGGATGCGGCGGACGGCGGAGAGGAGCCGGTGGCGGGAGCGCGGTCCCGCAGCCGCGGGGCACCGACCCGAACGGGGCACCGGGAGCTCCCGGACCAAACACCCCGGCAGCGCACGGCTCCGCCGGGTCTCACCTAGTACCGGGGAGGGGGCGATGTGCGCTCCCGGTGATGCCCGGGCCCCGCCCGCCCCGCGGTCCCGCACCCGGCGCAGGGGTCCCCACCCGGCTGCGCTGTCCCGCGCCTGACTCGGTTATTCTGCACCCGGCCCCGCGTCCCACACCTGGCCCAGCTGTCCCGCACGGTTCCCCTATCTCATACCCGGTCCCGCGCCCGGTTCCGCACCCGGTCCTGTACCCGGTTCCGCACAGCCCCTTCTATGCCGTACCCGCTCCCGTAGCCGATTCCGCACGGTTCCCCCTATCCCGCACCCGGTTCTGCACCCGTTCCCACAGCCGGTGCCGTACCCGGTCCCGCCCGGTCCCTGCTATCCCGTACCCGGTTCCGTTGCCGGTCCCTGCTATCCCGTACCCGGTTCCGTTGCCGGTCCCTGCTATCCCGTACCCGGTTCCGTTGCCGGTCCCTGCTATCCCGTACCCGGTTCCGCTGCCGGTCCCGGTCCCGCTCCGCTCCAGCTCTGCCGCCGCCCCGCCGCCGCCGCGTGGCCGCCCCGTGCCGGCCCCGCCCCCGCCCGCCCCGCAGCCAATCAGCGCCCGCGGCGCCCGGCGCTCGTTCTTTGTGAATGGGAGGCGGGGCCGGCCGTGCGCATGCGCCGCCCGCTGGCCCCGCCCTGCCCGCGGGCAGCGTGGCCGTGTCCCCTCCCCACGTGTGCGGTGACCCCCGGTGACCCCCGGTGTCTCCCGGTGACCCCCGGTGTCCCCCGGCCCGAACATCGCGGCCAGCCGCGCCATGGGGCCGGGACGGCGGACCTGAGGCTCCCGAGCGCGGCGGAGCTTTGCGGAGCGAGTCACCCGGCCATAAAGGGCCATAAACGGGGCAGCCGCGCTGGGATCAGCAGCGCCTGCCCGCGGCCTTTGGATCCCGCTCTGCTGACACAGGCAGGTCGCGGCCGAACAAACCAGCCCTGCTCAGCAAATGTTCTCCCGCATGGAGCCCACCTGAGAGATGTGGAGCCCGGCCCATCAGCTGCACCGCCAGCACCAGGGCAGGGTGCTTGCCTCGCCAAGGGAAGGAACCATCACCCCGTGTCAGGAGCAAGAGACGAGTTGGGCTGATGGTCACATCAGAAAAGAGAAGAAAACGCCAAGTTCTGAGAGGATTTAGTCTGCCTGCACAAGGTCTTGTGCTAAAAATGAGCAAGTGCTGCCCTGGAGAGGCAGCAGCAGCCACCCCAGGTGTTTAAACACTGTGTGTCAGCAGGGATCAAAACCTCCTCAAGAAAAAAATACAAATTCCAGCAATTCTGAATTACCCAATCTGGAATTATCTCTGCATGTTCCAGCTTTACCTGCTGCAAATTAAGGTCAATTGTTGAGGAACTGATGAAGCAAATACACCTAGAACATCCTTTCTCTCCATTAAAATTAATGCATAATACATTAAAATTAATGTTAAGAGGTTTATTAATTTGGCATCAGGGGTTACGTGGCATTTCTTGTTTTGTTTTTCTTTTGTTTTTTGCAGTTACACCTTGTTCTGTGCTGAGCACTACAGCGAGTCTTGGAGGAATGATTCAATGGGGTTAAGAATACAAAATAAATCTGATTTATTATTAAAAACCACTAAACTGCAGCAGGAGCCAGCACAAGTGGGTGACAGGATCAGGCAACAGCCAGAGCTGTCCCCAAGCAGAAGGACTTGGGTGCTCTCCCTGTTCAGGCACAGGACTGAGAAAAGGAGAGAAATAACAAGAGTCTCCTCCAGGTAAGCCTTGAGTTGTACCAAAACCTGTCAGTCTGGCAGCAAATCCCCAGCACAGCCAGGAAGGCATCCTCAGGGACACTGGGGGTGAAGGTCCAGATAAACACCAAGGACAGGACAAAGGATAGAGTATCCAGGCCTTACTCTGCTCTTTGAACACAGGCAAGACCAGTGTTTCCCCGTGTCCAGGCCAGAAACAACAACACGAGCCAAGGTCAAACCTCCTGAAGTGCAGCATGTGCCGAGCTGGGGGCAGGGACACACTCTGAGCTGAACTGTTTGCAAAGGATGCATTTCCCTGCAGTCAGGCAGGGGCTGGGAATTATTTCAGCAAGAGGAAGGCTGGTGCCACAAGTGGAGCTGCAGCTCACACAGCACTAATGCTTTGGAGCTTTCCAGAACCGAATATAAAAAACTTCTCCCTGGTATCAGGAGGAATGATCACTCAAGGCCACCTTTGAAGCATTTGTGTCGTTTATTATTGGCAACGCCCAGAACTGTAACTGCAAACCCCATTGGTTTGATTGCTCCTTTGAAAGGTGATTAATAAATTTCCTGCTATTTTTATTTTTTTAAATTAAAAAAAAAGTCCACTGTCAGCTGCCGCAGCCTGGTGGAAGAGCTCCACCCGGTGGCATTCCACAAAGGCACAGCTGGAGCCTCAGCTCTGCGGGAAGTCTCGACTTCCAACATTTCTCCTTAAACGGGCAAGGCAGGCTAGGAAGGTTCACGCTGCTTCCAGTGGCAATTTCCTGCCCCCCTCGCCTCTACAGAAACACAATTGTCACAAACAACACCCCTGCTCTGTCTGAGCTCTGAGCCCAAAGCCCAAAATACCCGGAGAACTCCCAGGACAGGGATCCCATCCCTGGCTCAGAGGCAGCACCAAGCACCGAGCCCAGAGTGTGAACGCTCAGGATTCATCCCTGACCAGTTCTCTGTGACAGAACCGTGGCCATTGTGCTCTTTTAAGTAGCAGAAAACCTGGGAGGTTGCATTTATCTTTTGGGACAGATGGAAGCAGCTCTCTTCCCCTCAGATTTACCCATTGTAGGAGATTCTTGATTTTCAGAATTATTTCTCTGATGAAGAGTGATAAAAATTGTCAGCTGCAAACAATCCCTTCTGCAACAGGCATCTGGATTCCAGTCCCAATTATGGGATATCTTAAAATACACCCTGCCTCACTAAAGGCACTTTTACCATGTGAAAACTGGGCTTGTGAAGCTCAGTTATGGCTTAAGCAGATTCAGAATTTGCTCCTCTTGATGCCTGGTAGATTCCAATCAGGGAGGAGATGGTCCCCAGGAGTCCTACCAGCCATGGAGGGAACCTTCCTGCCCAGAGGAATCCTGGAGGCAGCCAGTGGATTGCATTGGAGAGATCTGCTGTGTTCATGAGGATGCTTAAAACTTCAGCCTTCACCTGTGCTCTCAGCTTCTGCTGGCTCTGAGGTGAAGAAGTGCTGCTGGAAGAAAAGGTGATATCAGTGACAGTCCAGAATGTCCTAATAACTGTGATGGCTACAAATGAGAACTGACAGATGTGGGTGAGTTACAGGAAAGACGGAGAGGGACTTTGGAAAAGGGCATGGGGGGACAGGAAAAGGGAGAAATGGCTCCCACTGCCAGAGGGGCAGGGCTGGATGGGATATTGGGAAGGAATTGTTGGCTGGGAGGGTGGGCAGGCCCTGGCACAGGGTGCCCAGAGCAGCTGTGGCTGCCCCTGGATCCCTGGCAGTGCCCAAGGCCAGGCTGGACAGGGCTTGGAGCAGCCTGGGACAGTGAAAGGTGTCCCTGCGATAGCAGGGGATGGGATGGGCTTTAAGATCCCTTCCAGCCCAAACCCTTCTGGCATTCCATGATCAGCCACAGAGGGAAATCATACCACTTCTGCTGGCTCAGTTTTCTTCTTAACTGGAACAAGATTCTCAAGGATCTAGAAAGAACAGAGTTATTTCTCCTACAGCACCCAACAGGAGGGTTTATTTTCCTCTTGCACCAAGTGCTTCAGTGAGGAAGAGCACCTCGCCCAGCTCTGCTGCAGCCCCCGGGGCCGTACCGCAGGATGCCCAGGAGCAGGGCACAGCCCCACAGCGCCGTGCTCCGCGTCCACCACTTCTGGGAGCCGGCGCGGACGATGCCGACATCCGCGGCCCACGCCAGGTGCTCGCAGGGGTAGTAGAGCTGGTTGGCCACGTTGCAGAGCACCGAGAGCCCCCGCAGCAGCGCGTCCTCGCCCTGCGGGGAGCGGCACATGGGGCACGGCCGCGGCGGGGCCGGGGGCGCTGCCGGGGACCCCCGGGGCCGCGCTCACCTCGGGGCCCAGCCCGTAGCTGCAGCTGTAGCGGAGCATGGCCAGGTCGTCGAAGAGGCGCAGGGCGGTGCGGCAGGAGCTGAGCTGGGCAGAGGCGGCCAGGAGCCCCCCGGGCAGCCCCGCGGGCCCGGGCAGCGCTGCCCCCAGCAGCTGGCAGCCGTAACACAGCGCCCGGACCTGCGGGGACCCGCTCAGGGGAGGTGATGCTGCAAGCAGGGCTGGGCATCTCCTCTCTTTAATCTTCTCTTTTTCTCCCTCTTTTCTCCTCTTCTCCTTTATTTAATTCGCCTCTCTCTCTTCAGCTTCTCTTCCCTTTACCCAAACCCCATCGCGCTGCGCTCCGGGACTCCCACACCCATTTCTACCCCAAACGTGTCATTTACCGGCAAAACTTGGAGTGTTTGTGGACCCTCTGTCTTTCGTCCTTCCTTTCCACCAACGAGCACTTAGGAATCTCTCAGCTGCTTCCCTCCCCTTAAGGATGGGTCGCTACAGTAGAGTCGGGTCCCGCCGTTCACCGCCCGGTACCGGAGGGCTCGGACCCCTCTCTCACCGCCCGGTACCGGAGGGCTCAGACCCCTCCCTCACCGCTCGGTACCGGAGGGCTCGGACCCCTCCCTCGCCGCCCGGTACCGGAGGGCTCGGACCCCTCTCTCACCGCCCGGTACCGGAGGGCTCGGACCCCTCGCTCCCCGCCCGGTACCGGAGGGCTCGGACCCTTCGCTCGCCGCCCGGTACCGGAGGGCTCGGACCCCTCGCTCCCCGCCCGGTACCGGAGGGCTCGGACCCCTCGCTCCCCGCCCGGTACCGGAGGGCTCAGACCCCTCGCTCGCCGCTCGGTACCGGAGGGCTCAGACCCCCTTCCACACTCACCGCCCGGTACCGGAGGGCTCGGACCCCTCGCTCGCCGCCCGGTTCCGGAGGGCTCAGATCCCTCGCTCCCCGCCCGGTACCGGAGGGCTCGGACCCCTCCCTCACCGCCCGGTACCGGAGGGCTCGGACCCCTCGCTCCCCGCCCGGTACCGGAGGGCTCGGACCCCTCGCTCCCCGCCCGGTACCGGAGGGCTCAGACCCCTCACTCACCGCCCGGTCGCGGCCCCGGTGCGTCTCCAGCGCGGCCACGAGCTCCCGGAGGGCGCCCGCCGCCATGGCAACACTTCCGGGTGCGGGGTCACGTGTGGCCGCGGGGCACGCCGGGAAGGAGGCGGAGCTGTCGCCATGGCAACGCGGCCTGGCTGCCCCGCGGCCTAGCCGGGCCCTGCCTGGGGATGGAGGGTGCCTGTTATGAATAAAAACTCTCGCAAGAAATCCAGCCCAGTTAAAATACTGTAGGTGTTCGGCTGTGTACGGTTAACTGCACCCCTTGTTTACCCCGACAGTTGTTAGTAATGCTAATTACTTACCGGTTATTGAAGTGTTTTAAGAGTTCTCTTATAAGATGTACCTCTACCCCCTTTCCCTTACTTCCCTGTTATTATGTAACAACCCTGCTCCCTACACTCGTACCTCCCTTCCCCCATCAGGAACCATTGCTGTTGCTCCCAGGGGGCTGTGGGCCATGAGGGATATGCAAACTAAGGCTCACCAAAACAATGAGCCAACAAGGAAATAAAAGGCCAAAGAAACATATCCTAGCAAGTTATGAAGGAAGACTGTCTTCCTGCAGCACCTGAGCCTGTTTAAAAGCTGTCACCATGACCACAGAGGACTGGGAAAGTGGACAACAAGCCTGAAAAAGCAGGCGTCATGGCTGCTCTTGTGAGGATGGAAACTCCAGTTTTGCAGTGTGTGCTGCAAGGCTGAATTGTGCCCCCTCCTTGGAGCTGCCAGTGTGGGAACAATGGGAGTGGCGCCTTGGGCCCCCACGCCAAGGCTGAATTCTAATAAAAGTGTAAAATGGGAGTCTGTCTCCATTTATTTCAGTGCCCGCCCAGGGATGGTGCCAGAGCGGAGCTGGCTCCTGCTGTCCGTGCCCCTCACGGCTTCTGCACCCCTCCAGTGAACCCTCCACCATCCCTCTCCTCACCCCGGTTCCCCCTGTGAAAAACAAGGTTCACATAATTTTTATAAAATTTAAAAGTTTAATAAAAAACAATTAGGAGAAAAAAACCTAAAGTATACAGATAGGGCCGGGTGTCTCTGCATTCAGCTAAGAGAGCACACCTTACTAACAAAGGATTGTCCCTTAAAAACAGAATCTTACTACATATCCATAAATTCTCATCCATATTCATACATTCTTCTTAGGATCTTTGGTGTTCTTCTGTTTAGTTTTCTCTTGCCCCCTTCCAACAGATCAATCTTCTTGGTGCCATTGAGATTTACATTCTCTGATACCAGAAATGCAATAAATTCCACCCCCAGAGCTCTGGTCACTGCTGTCTTCATCTGGATAAGAGAGTTTACAAAAGGAAAAAGAAAGTGTCTCCAGCTGTCTTTTTCAGTCTTTGGGTTATACAGACAAAAGCAGTTTTTGTTTTAATGCTATGTCATAGCTTAACATATATGTATTATACCACTATTTCTAAGTTTCATCAATAACAGAAATAAAGAAAACTATATTAATACAACGAAAATTTCCATTCTTATACACATAATATTCATTTTAATATTTGCAAAAAGCCAACAATATATGTATCTATAACACCCTGTTCTGGGGGCCTCTAGGCCGGCCCCAGGTTGATACAAAGAAATCTGGGAAACCCAACTTTGAGGAAACCCTTGTGGATGTCAGTCCCCGCTGTGCCCCCATGGTCCTGTGCTCACATGCACGAGATCTCCACATCCCCATCGTCACCCGGGAGCCAGGGACATCTTCCCCTGTCCCACCTATAGCGACCTCCCAGCCCCCGGCTGAGTGATGGGAGGGGAATATTCTGTGTGGAGACAGAAATTGGGCTCTCTCCATCCTCGTACGCCTTCCCTCAGCACGTGGATCCCACTCGCTTCCTCCCGGGCTCCAGCGGGTCCAGTGGCTGGGCAGAGTCACACTCACACTGCTGTCAGTTAAAGCTGGAACAACTACTTGGATATTTTGCTTTCGCCTTTTATAGCCGAGTATGACAGAATCCCAGAATATCCTGAGTGGGAAGGGACCCACAGGGATCAAATCCAGCCCCTGGCCCTGCCCAGACCCCCCAAGAACCCCACCCTGAGCATCCCTGAGAGCGCTGTCCAAACGCTCCTGGAGCTCTGGCAGCCTTGGGGCCGGGCCCATTCCCTGGGGAGCCTGGGCAGTGCCAGCACCCTCGGGGGGAAGAACCTTCTGAGTAAATCAAGCTTTTGAGTAAATGATCCTTTGAGTAAATCAATCTGATTTCATGAAACAGGTTCATAGCACTAAGCAGAGCTACTCCCAGCCAAGCTTTTGCTGCGCAGTCCTCTCCAGTCAGGGAGCTGAACTTGAGATCCTTGTGGGTCTCTTCCCACTTGGGATATTCAGTGATTTTGATTGTTCTACACTTGCTGTATCCTCAGATGCTGCAGTTATCCCACCTGATGTACCACATCCTTGTTCCACACTCTTGTGACTCACCTCGCTGCAATCTGGTGTCAATCCCTCTGCCAGTTCATTACGTAAAATGAATAAAATGAATGATTTCTGGGACATGAACCAGTGTCATGATCTTTCTCCATCGCTATGTTTGTTTTTAAAAGTTGTTTTACATTTATTTTTGGGAGGAAGGAAAGGATTTTGATCAAAAGCTGTGCTTATGCAACCTCAGGAAGGGATGTGGTTAGAGCTGGTCATGGAAGGCATTAAGAAAATCCTCCTCTGACGTTGCCTCCTGTTTCTCCAGCAGTTAAGAGAGAGGTCCCTTCATGCCATGGATCTGTGTTTAAGCCATTTGATTAACTAAATGTGGAACAAATCACAGTTGAATTGGTCTTTTCCTTGGCCCTAAACTTCTGGAGCAGCTCCATAACTACCATATGGAGTGATATTCCCGTAACTGCCATGTGAATTTCTTCATTTGCCTCCTCACCCTGAGAGCTGTTTTATGTTTGGGCGAAGGTTTTGAGCAAACTGCTGACGGCAGAGCCGGCCTTTTCCTGTCTTCAGGGGAAATGCCCACAGGTATCTGCGACTGCAGAGCTTTCCTGGTGCTGCCTCCTAATTTACTGCCTCAAATTTAGTTTTTATTTTGATTCCATCTGTCAGCAGATGAAAGTTCTGTCAGAACCACGCCAGCCATGCTGGTGCCACACAGGCAGCAGAGGGACTCCCCAAAGACGTGCTACAGCAGATCCAGCCTAAATAGGCTTGGATTAATCACAGGGGAAGTGGGTTTATACCCAAAAAACCTCCAGCTTCCCCTTAACTCACCTTGGAATGTGCCCCTGAGCTACTTGATATGGACCAGTGAGCACCAAACCCTCTCTGCTCCAGCCTCAGGTGGGAGCAGAGCTGTAGAAGAGAAATATTTTGAAGGGAGAGGAAGGAAAGGCAACCAAATCCCTAAGCCAGGGAATGTTGGAGGGAGGTAGAAGGTGACTGAAGTCCCCCACAGAGGGTCAGAGGATGAAAATTGTCGTGGCTAGAGCTGTCCAGCCAGAGTAAAGGTCTCTGCAGCACCAGCAGAGGAAGCTGAGCATCTTCCAGGTACCAGAGACAGAGGAAGCTGCAGCTGCCTGTGTGGGGTCACTGGGCTCAGATCTTGGGGCTGCCAGGCTCAGTGGTGCCACTTGCCCCTTTCTCAGCCCCATCCCAGTGAGCTGAAAGCTGTTTTGTCTCCTCAGATGAAATGTTTATCCCAGGGGCTGCCCAGGAGGGCACAGAACCTCTGCAGGGCTGAGCAGAGAGGCGAGCTCACACCCAAACCCAGGAGCCCACTGAAATCCAAAAGGCAAACTCCCAAGTGAGCTGTGTCCCCATGAGGACCCTGGAAGGACCCTGTCCCCAGAGGAAGGTGATGTTCTCCCTTCTCCAGCGACTGCTGACGCACTCTGAGCTGCCTACACGGCGTGGGATCTCAGAACCCTCCTTGTGCTCTGCTCTTGGCCCGTCTGTGTGTTGTCACAGGGAACATCTATTTCTCAGATTGAATGAGGACACAAGGAGGTGTTGTGACAGCAAGAATAAACACTAGGAGATTAGCCCAAAGGCGTGGGTGGCACATCCCTCAGGATTGCAGGACCCACGGAGCGCCTCTGGGCAGGCACTGGGGTGGAATGAAGAAGGTGGGGTAGGGGGAAGCAGAGAGGAAGGGCAGGAGATCAAACAGAGCGAGAGGCACCATCAGGGCTGTGTGGGGGATGGAATATTCCCTAATTATCTGTTTGGATTTTGGTGTCAAGGCCTGCAATCAAAGGTCAGTGAACAGTGGGACAGCGAGGCAGCTCTGCCCAGGTTGTGATGAGTGGGCTGTTTTCCTAGAGGTGAGCTCTGTGTTTTTGTTGAGTTGGTCACTCACATGGGCTTCCTGACTGCTGAGCTTGCACTAACTCTGTTTGGGATCTAGGTGTGTCCCAGAGGGGTCAGTGAGAGCTGTTCATCCCCCTCCTTTGGGGGCTGAGCGAGCAGGGTGGCACAGCTGCCACTCCACAAACTCTTCTCAGCCTTTTCATGCCCCTGGGTTTGATTCCTCGGGACCCTTTGGGGCTAGTGAAGTTTCACAGCTGCTTCAGTCTGTGTGTGAGCAGTGCCTGGGCCCACGAGCCTCGTACTTTCCTTTATGGATTTGATTCTATTTTCAGGAATGGGACAGTCTCTGCTCCACACGTGCTTCAAAGAAGCCGTGCACTCACCTCTTCCAAGTGCACACAGGCACTCACATCAGTCCCTCATGCCAGCACGTTGTTAAACACCTCCAGTCAAACACCTCAGTTGCATCATTTGATGCATAAACAGGGACTTGCATCTGCTCCAGGTCTGCCCCATTACTTTGATGTGACCCTGAGGTGGCACTGCCACCTGTGCTGCTGCAGGAACAGCCACGGGGAGAAGGGAATCACCCTTGGAGGCTGGGAGAGCTGCTGCCGGGAGTCCCTGTGATTATTCACTTTCTTTTTCACATGGATTTTAGCGCAACTTCAGACACAGAAAGCATGGAGCGAGGGCCTCTGCCTTCTAAACTCCTCTCCTATTCCAGCAGTGCCACAGGAATGGCTGCACTGGGAAGGTTTTCTTGTGTGAAACCCAGCAGTGTGGCTGGTGGTGTGTGACACCCCTCCCTGCCAGTGCAGCCACCGGCACGTCCCCGTGTCACGTCGCCAGTGTCTGTGACTCAGAGATAAGATGAAATCATGTTTTTTTTTTCTCAGTTGGTTTAAAAACACGTCCCTCGTCACCGCGGCCCCGTCCCGGCCACATCGTCAGCCTCACACACATGAGGTCAACGCTAAAGCATCGCTGCAAAACAAGGGCTCAGGCCAACCCTGGGGAAGGCCTGCAGGGTGGGGCCAGCTAGGAGCCGGGATAAATTCAGGGATTTTGGTGTAGCCTTTGCTCTTCCTCCTTCCCCTGGAAAGCTGCAGGGGAGCTCCTGGAGCTCCTGTGGCCATGCAGCTGCCGGGGCGGGTGCAGAGGCTGGTGGTGAGGCTGGAGCACGGCCTGGCCCACGGCAGCGGGGAGCTGCTGCACGGGTGGGTGCAGCTGGAGCTGCGCGGGGCGCTGCGGGTGCGGGCGCTGGAGGTGTGTGCCCGGGGCCTGGCCACCGTGCACTGGCTGGAGAGCCGCAGCATCGGCCTCAACGTCGTCTACCGGGACTACACGGCCTACCAGACCTTCCTGTACCGCCGCCACCAGCTCATCCCCGGTAAGCCCATGGCGCAGGGTGCGTGTCTGTGCCAGGGCAGGGGGTTGGGACCCCCTTGGATGTGTCTCTGTACCAGGCTGTGGGGTTGGGATCCCTTGCATGGGTCTCTGTACCAGGCTGTGGGGTTGGGATCCCTTGGATGTGTCTCTGTGCCAGGCTGTGGGGTTGGGATCCCTTGGATGGGTCTCTCTGTGCCAGGCTGTGGGGTTGGGATCCCTTGGATGTGTCTCTGTACCAGGCTGTGGGGTTGGGATCCCTTGGATGTGTCCCTGTGCTAGGGTAGGGGGTTGGGACACCCTTGGATGTGTCTCTGTGCCAGGGCAGGGGGTTGGGACCCCCTTGGATGGGTCTCTGTGCCAGGGCAGGGGGTTGGGACCCCCTTGCATGGGTCTCTGGGCCAGGCTGTGGGGTTGGGATCCTTTGGATGTGTCTCTGTGCCAGGCTGTGGGGTTGGGACCCCTTGGATGTGTCTCTGTGCCAGGCTGTGGGGTTGGGACCCCTTGGATGTGTCTCTGTGCCAGGGCAGGGGGTTGGGACACCCTTGGATGTGTCTCTGTGCCAGGCTGTGGGGTTGGGATCCCTTGGATGTGTCTCTGTGCCAGGGCAGGGGGTTGGGACCCCCTTGGATGTGTCTCTGTGCCAGGCTGTGGGGTTGGGATCCCTTGGATGTGTCTCTGTGCCAGGCTGTGGGGTTGGGATCCCTTGCATGGGTCTCTGTGCCAGGCTGTGGGGTTGGGACCCCTTGGATGTGTCTCTGTGCCAGGCTGTGGGGTTGGGACCCCCTCAGGCTGTAGGTGTCCCTGCAGAGGATCCTCTGCCCTCTGTGGGGGTTGCTGACCCACACAGGTCTGTTTGCCCCTCTTCTCACCTCGGCTGAGGGTTTCTCTCTCTGCTGTTGGTCTCCAGGAAGCTTCTGGCAAACCCAGGGCTGGGGAGCACCAGAGATTTGTGGCTTTTGTTGTGTTTGCATAGGGAAGAGCAAACACGAGTGTCTGCTCACAAGTGTGGAAAGAGCACTTAGTGCTTCAGCCAATGTTTGTTTTTGGGTCCCTGATGCTGGGACCGCGTGCCCAGCTGGCACGTTGCTTAGATCTGCTGCAAGAGCACAAGCCACTTGCATACCACAAGCCATTCTTTGTGTGCTTGGGATGAAATGATCCAGAGCTGAGGGATATGGGATGTCTCAGCTCTCCATCCACTCATTAACTCTGGCTTTTCTCAGGAACATGCATGCCTTTTATCCTCCCCTCCAGTAACAGTGTCACAGCCATTCCTCTGTGGCTTTTCTTCCCCCTTTCCCTGTTTCTCATGGCCTTGTTACTACCTGTGGCCTGGTTGCCCAGGCCTGGAGATGGCTGTAGGACTTATGCCGAGGGCATTTCATTGTGTCAGTGGCCAAGTGCAACCCAGAGAGCGGTGCCAGCCCAATCTGGCAAATGTAGACTTTGCAGGAATAAACTGGAGGGATGGAAAAAGGAACTGAGTTGGTTTCCTGGAGGTGTTCCTGTCTCTGGACTGCATTGGGAAGGTAATTTTCTCTATTTCTGGATGACTGTGCTCTGCCATCTGCTCCAAACACCTGCACTTCTCTGGAGTTTCTGTCTTTTGGCAGCAGCTCTTCCATGCTGTGCCTGAGGTTGTCCCCTTGGCAGCTGCACCTCTATGAAGTGTCCAAATTACAATTAAGCCCTTGCCCTGGATCCTGAGCGCTTGGTCATGCAGAACTTGGTTGGTGTCCCATTAGCTCTGAGGTGACAAGGGTGAGTTTATCCCCCATTATCCCTGCAGGAAATGTCTGTAGGGAAGCCACAAGCTGCTGCCAGCACGTTTGGATTCTGCTGCTGGGATTGTGTGTGATAGGAGCCCCTGGAGCCATCTGGGGAAGGGCACTTGGCCAAGGGCTGCAGGAATTGCAGGAGCTGCTCGGCCTCGCAGGCACCCTGCACACCTGTAGCTCAGAGCTGATGGTTCCTGGCCCCTGTTACTGCACAGGGAGTGCTGAGCTGGACTGCCTGGGGAGCAGAAAGCCACACCACAGCTTGGGGGCTGGGATTTTATTGTCTCTGTCCGTACACAGATCCCTTTTCTGCCTTGTGAGAGAGACACGTGTGATCACCAGGGCGTTTTAAGGGAGTGAATAGCAGAGAGGGGCTGTCCTGCAGCCAAAATAACTTCCTCTGGATCTCTCTGTCCCCTGTTCTGTCCCCAACAGCAGCGTGAGGGCCTTCTGATGTCAGCTGGTGAGAAACGTGCCACCATCCGCCAGTCAGTCCCTGTGACTGCTCCTTTCTTGTTGCTTCTCCACGAGATCAGCTGTGTCTGCGTGGTGTTTAAAAAATGCAGGTTTTGTCATGGTAACAAGGCAGTGCAGAGGAGGGAAGCCGGGCACAGATAAGCGCTCTCCCTTCTGCTCTCCCCTCAGCTGAGTTTATCTGCAGTTTCCTGGCAGGGTGGTGAGCGCTGGCACCGGGGTGCTGTGCTGAGAGACAAGAAAAAAGTGTGCAAGAAGGATGTTCAGGCAGGGCCTTTAAACGTGTGTTGTGTAATCATTTGAGAGAGGAGGAGAGGAAAAGGCAGGGGGCACAAGGAGAACCCTGGACTCTTCTGTGTGAGGTGATGGGAGGGCCCCGTGTCGTGCAGTGATCTTTTCTGTCCAAGGATCCTGCAGCACTTCCCAAAGGTGTAGTTCCTGCCCTGGTGAGGGACAAACATCCAGAAGCCATTTTATTTTCATGGAGACATCCAGAAGAGTTATGGCATCAGGGCTCTCCTTTGTTTGCGGGATGGCTCTCAATCATCACCTTAATCCTTGTCCATACACAGCAGTCCCCAGTCTGGCAGGGATGGAGCTGGTTCCTCAGTCTGGGAGCATGTGCTTGTGCCAGGCTCTACATTGTCCCATCTCACCCCCATCCCGGCTGCTATTTACCTGTTTACCTGCTGCATTCCCTTCTCTGGCGCTCCAGGGCCCCTCCTGTGACTCCGGGCTCGGAGGGGAGAAGGCAGCAGGTCCCAGCAGCTGGTCAGGGAAGGTGCAGCCCCCCATGAGCCGGGCAGGTGTCAGCTCCTGCCGGGAGCGGCTCCAGCCTGGCCAGACTCTAGATGGGGCTGAAGAGTTGGAGATCGTGCCCCGAGTGCTGTGCCCGGCCTGGCCGGGTTTGCCTTGGGCACCCAGCACCGCTCCTGAAAGGAAAACCCTCGGCTGTGCTTCCACAGCTTCTGGAGATCCCGGGAGGCAGGAGAGACCCTCTGTGGGTGCGTGGGTCCCAGAAGGGTCCCAGAGGGGTCCCAGAGGGGTCCAGGGGGGGCTGCCCTCCCTCCCCACGTGGCGGCAGCGAGGGACAGCCGGGGGCATCGCGTGCGCTGCCACGGGAGGGAGGTTTGGTTTGCAGGGATCCGCATCCCGTGGGCGAGGGCTGAGTCACGGCCCAGGGGTGTGTGCCGACAGGCGGGAGGAGGAGGAGGAGGAGGATGCCAAGCAAAGAGAGGGGGCCCAGCCAAGGCTCCAAACCCTCTCAAGAGCCTCCCCACCTCTAATGTCACTGCAGGGACAGCAGGCGCCTTCCCAGAGCCAGTGTCACCAGTTAACTCGTGCTGTGACGTGTCTTCCTTCCTCCTTTCCCTCTCCCTCTGCAGCGTTTGCTATGATTCATGTTTGCCCGTGGCAGCAAATGGTTGTGCATATAAAACAAACCACAGTCCCCTTCCCCTGGGGAGGGAGACAGACAATTCCAGTCCACCACTGGAAACAGCTAAAGCAGTGCCAGGCTTCAGCCCAGCTCAGTTTTTAAGTGGCTGCGATCAACTGAGTTCAGCACAGCAGGTCCTGCCTGGCATGGCTGGGAGCAACTCAAAAATCCCCAAAACTTGGGCAGCCAAGTGCTGAGTAACATTTTTAATGCCTGTTCTGTCTTATCCCCTACCCGTGCCGGGGGTGCAAGGCTCTGTGCTCCGTAAACATGACAACCATCATTAAAGTGGAAGTTTCAAAGGCTTCAATTAACCCTTTTGGGGGGCACAGATTCCTTTCTCCCCACTTTTACAACATCTTGGGGTGCTGCTGATGGAGATGTCCACCTTGGGAATCACCAGTTCCCAGTTTCCACACTTTCACCCGGGCTGAGCACAGGCAACCGTGGATGGCGCTGATGGAGCGACACCCTGTGCTGCTCCTGCCCGTGCAGGTGGAATTTATCACTGGGTTTTGGACACCAATCCCAGCAGAATCTGGTGGAAAACTGGTGCTCGCCTGGTTAACAAGCGCAGGGAAGAGGATTGCTCACGCTGTCATTGCACAAGCTGAACCCCAGCCAGTTCTGGATTTCTTAGAACTAAATGATGTCCCAGACATCACCGTGTCACCAGTTGGCTGGGCTGTGTCAGGAGCCCAGATCCAGCCTGCCCTGAGCCCTGGGAATGGCTCTCGGGAAGGGAAGGATGTGGGTCAATGTGTGGCTGGAAGGAGAGAGGTTTAGAGGGAGGAATCCCCCCTGGCCACAGCCCATGGCTGTGACCCTGGGAGTGGGGGTGCTGGATGAAGATGGGGTGGGATGTCAGGATTGGAGCTGCAGGGAGAGTTTCAGGGGCAAGAATGGGGATTTTGGGAGGAAAGGATGGGGATTTTGGGGGGCAAGGATAGAAGCTGACGAGTGAGCTTGAGGGACAAGGATGGGAGCTGGAAAAGAGCTCTGGGGGACAAGGATGGAGGTGAAGGGGAAACTTGACAGGCAAGGATGGAAGTTAGAGGAGGGCTTGGGGACCAAGGATGGGGAGTTTGGGGGGCAAGGGTGGGGATTTTGGGGGACAAGGACGGGGATTTTGGGGGGGCAAGGACAGAAGCTGGAATGGAGTTTGAGGGGCAACGATAGGAGCTGGAAGGGGATTTTGAGGGTCAAGAGTAGGAGCTGGAAGGGAGTTTTGGGAGGCAAGGATGGAGTTAGAGAGGAAATTTGTGGGGGCAAGGATAGATCCGGAAGGGATTCTGGGGGGCAAAGACAGAAGCTAGAGAAGGGCTTGGGGGCCAAGGATGGGAGCTGCAGGGAGTCCTGGGGGGGCAGCAGACAGGGGGTCACCCCCGGGCAGTGCTCAGCCCCCTGCCCAGCCCACGCTCCGGCGGCGATGTCTCGGTGTCTCGGGGTAAGTCGGGGAGCCCCGCGGGGAGCGGACACGGCACCGCACGGTCCAACCCCCCCGGGGAGCTCCGTCCAGCCGCGTTCCGTGCGGAGGGGCCGATCCGCACATGCTCCCTGCCTTGTTTTGCAGGGCCCGGCGGGGCCGGCCCGGCCCGGCCCGTCCCGCCCCGCCGGGGCCGCCCCCGGCCGCGCCGGGCGCTTAAAGCCGCGCCGGGCCGGGCTGAGCCGCATCGCGCCGGTCGGAGCTGAGCCGCGCCATGATTTTCGATCGCCTCAAACGCTTCTCGATCGTGCTGGAGGGCGCGGAGCGGGACGGCCCGGCCGCCTTCAGCCCCGGGCAGGCGGTGTCGGGCCGCGTGGTGCTGGAGCTGGCGGCGGCCGCACGGCTCGGGGCGCTCCGGCTGAGGGCCATGGGCGCTGCCCGCGTCCACTGGACCGAGTCCCGCAGCGCCGGCTCCAGCACCGCCTACACGCAGAGCTACAGCGACCAGGTGGAGTTTCTGAGCCACCGCGACACGCTGATGGCACCCCCAGGTACGGCACGGCCTGCCCGAGGGGCTCCTCCGGGGCTCGGCACCGCCCGGGCGGCGGCGAGGGGGGCCTGAGGGCACCGGGGGCTGCAGCAGCGGGGCTGTGGGGCTGCCCGGACACCCCGGCTCTCGGGTGCTCCGGACACCCCAACCGGATGAAATCTGGGTGCCTGGGACAGCCGCCGATGCTTGGGTGCATGGCACCCCAAAACTGCAGGAATCTGGGTGCTGGGGACAGCCTGGCTGCTGAGTGTGTGACACGCCAACAAGCTGAAATTTGGGGGTGTGGGGTGCCGTAGGGTCTGGGAATGGGCTGTGTGGGTCCCTGCAGACACCTCATGTTCTGGGTGCACCCCGAAATCTTGGGGTTTCGCTCAGCTGCTGTGCAGGGCACCTCGCTTAGGGACAAGACTCCCCCTCTCCTGTGAGCTGTTCATGGCAGGGAAGCAGTGTGGGAAAGCTGGAGGTTCAGGAGCTTGTTCTGAGGTGCAGGGATTGACCTAGATAATCCCCTGAGGTCCCCTCCACCCCTGGGATGCAAACTCTTGAGGGGCATGGGGGCTTGGCTGGCCACTCACCCTCAAATTGGGCATTTTGGGCTCTCACTCCAAAGCTGTGGCTGGGGTGGCTGCAGGATGAAGCAGAGCCCACCTGGGGAAGCTGCCCAGCTCTCTGAGGAGGTGCCCCTGGGCCGTGTGTGTCTGCAGACACATGGAATGCAGACAGTGCCCAGCTCTTGTGTCACAGCTGCTGCAGCTCAGCCCTGGCAGAAACATTGCTGTGCCCTCGTGCTGCTCCTTGCTGGGAGCTGCACATCTCTGTGACCCACCCGGGGAGGAAGTTCTGCAGGAGGGAGCTAATCCTCCTCAATCTGTTTTACCCACAGACAATGGTGAGGCCACTGTCCTGCAGGCAGGAAGGCACGAGTTCCCCTTCACCTTCCAGCTCCCCGAGTAAGTTGGTGTTTTTGGGGGGGAGAGGACATCTTGAAAATCAGGTTTTTGTGAGCAAAACCCTTCTAAAATTGTTTATTGCTCTTGCCCAGGACCCTGGCCACCTCCTTCGAGGGGAAGCATGGCAGTGTGCGCTACTGGGTGAAGGCCAAGCTGCACAGACCCTGGTCAACAGTGAAGAAGGCAAAGAAGGAGTTCACTGTGATTGAACCCATCGACATAAACACCCCTGCACTGCTGGTGAGCTCCCCCTGCTCCACCCTGGGGCTCTGACATCCAAAACTCAGCCAGGAAGCCCACGGGGAAGGTGTCTGCCTGCCCTTCAGCCTTACAGTGCAGGCCTGGTTTCCAGAGGGAATATTTTCCCCCTGTAACTTGTGCCCTCCAGCATTACCTGGGCTGGGCAGAGGTCAGCTGTGCCTCTTTGTTTTTGGAAACTTTAAGGCATTGCAACAGCTTCTTGCATCAGATACCTGAGAAATTGCTGATGCTCCCCGGCAGGTTCTTGGTGCCAGGGAGGTGATTGCTTTGAGTTTCATCCTTAGTTACTAAATAGCCTAAATATTTCCCTTTTTCCAGGCTCCCCAGGCAGGTGCTAAGGAGAAACTTGCACGTGCCTGGTACTGCAACCGTGGCCAAGTATCTGTGACTGCCAAGATTGACCGAAAAGGCTACACCCCAGGTGAGCCCTTGAACCTCAGTGGGCCCTGGGGCAGACCCCAGAGGAGGGGGTTTGGTGAGCTGGCAGGAAATCAGAGAACTTTAGATGTGAGCAGTGTCCTTGGGATGTTCCTCCTGGATGAAACCCTGTGCCTGCCCTGTCAGACAGCGTGGCCAGCCCTCGGTGGGCCTGTGCAGCAACTCCTCGAGGCAGTTCTGGGCTCTGCCTCGCCTGCTCCAGCGTGTGTGTGTCTGTTCTGGCAGGTGAGGTCATCCCCATCTTTGCTGAGATCGACAACTGCACGAGCCGTGCCGTGGTGCCCAAGGCAGCCATAATCCAGACCCAGACCTTCATTGCCCGGGGCACCAAGAAGCAGAAGAAGTCGGTGGTGACCAGCATCACCGGGGACCCCATCCCGGCCGGGAAGCGCGAGGTGTGGCACGGCCGGGCGCTGAAGATCCCGCCCGTGGGGCCGTCCATCCTGCAGTGCCGCATCATCCAGGTGGAATACTCCCTGAAGGTGAGTCAGCTCTGCAGGAGCTCAGGGGACATCCCTGCCCCTCCAGACTGGGAAAACACCACCAGCTAAGCTTCCCTGCTGCTCTCTGTCTCGGCAGGTTTGCGTGGATATTCCTGGGACGTCCAAGCTGCTCCTTGAATTGCCTCTTGTCATCGGGACCATCCCGCTGCATCCCTTTGGGAGCCGCACCTCCAGTGTCAGCAGCCAGTACAGCGTCAACCTGGACTGGCTCAGCACCATCCCAGAGCAGCTGGAGGGTGAGCATCTCCTTCTCCCTGGGATAAACCCCCTGGTCAGCAGAGTGAGATGCAAAGTTCTCAACTGGGCCAGTTTTACTTTTTTTTAACCCAATTTTTTGGTTTTGGTGCTGAATCTCTTGGGTTCCTTCCTCAGGGAACTGGGAGGGTTTGGGAAATAGTGGGTTTTACCTGCATGTCCCCCATTTATGGAGAGTGTTTACTGTTCCCTGATGGTTCTCCTTTCTCTCCAGCCCCTCCTGAGTACTCAGCAGTTGTGTCCAGCCCAGAGGCTGAGCAGGGCCTGGCTCCTCCGTGCCGCAGCGAACTCGGGGACATCCTGGAGGGTCCCTTCTTCGCCTACATCCAGGAATTCCGCTTCCGACCACCTCCACTGTATTCAGAGGTGATTAATCCCTCTGGGCTGGGAGGTTGGTGGAGGCTGGGATGTGCCACTGCTGAGGTTTTTGACTCTGGGCTTGGCTCTGCAGGTGGATCCAAACCCCGCATCGGAGAGCATCCGCCCGCGCTGCATGACCTGCTGAGAGAAGTGCATCGGCTGCGTGTGACAGCGTGACAATCCCTGGGGATGGCAGCTTGCACCCTCACAGCACTTGAGTCTGGAAACGGGGACGTGAGACCCCGACTGCACTCACCACCCTCACCACTCCTGTTGTGACTGTCCCTCGGGTGCCGTGGCAGGGTTGGAGAACACGAGGGGCTGGCGGTGTGGAGCGGCTCCGTGTGTGGCCGGGCAGGACACGTGGGGTTCAGAACTGCCCCAGGATTTTGGGGTTAGAACAGGGAATACGAGCTGAGATTGCTCTCTCCTTGCCTGCAGTGCCGTGCTCCGAAAACTTCTGTCAGCTCCTGGTGTGGAAAACAGGAGCTTGAAGGCATTTCTCAGGATTACTGGAGAGTGTTTGGATGGTGCTCAGGGTTGGGCCCTGGGGCATGCAGGTGCAGCCCTTTGCCTGTGGCTCACCAGGACTGCAGGTCCCCAAGGCAGTGAAAGGTCCTTTTCTGGCTGGATGAAGCAGAGGGCTCAGCCACTGCTGATAATCTTTGCCACAAGCCTGTGGGTACCTGTGGGGGGAGTGGTTTGAGCCACTTAACCAAACTCTAAAGGCCTCCAAGGGCTGATACAAGGATTTGGGGGATGAATTTATGATCTGTGAAAGTGTTTTGGTGCCATTTACTGAGAACAGGAAAGCTGGTTCTTGAGTGTCAGCACCAAACCTGCACAGCATGCTGGTGCCTCCCCCCAAGATGGGGCTGAAACCAGCCCCCAAACTGTGGTACCAGCACGGGGTGTTGGAGCTGTGGCTGGTGGCCAAGAAGGAGAGAGGGAAGCCCAGTCTAAGGCTGGTGGCAGCTACATGGGAGATGTGGAGTTGGGATGAATCTGTCAGGGCTGGGAGTCCTTGATGCTGTACCCCTAAAGGAGTCAGGGCCCTGGTGGGGTGAGGACCCAGCAGCAACCTGTGCTCATTGGGGTGGGAAATGGTGTGGGAAGGGCGAGCTGGATGTTGTAGTGAGGAGCCAGGGGCTGACCCCGCTCGCTGCAGGGGGACCTGAGCAGAGTTATGGGGCCGAGGACCTTTGCATTCCCTCACTGAGACAATCCCTGGCCATGCACAGCCAAAGCCAGTGTGCCTTGGGCTCTGTGCTGGGGTTGCTCAGATGAGTCTTTTCTATCTGTGAACACTTTTGTAATGACCACTCTTTGTCTCTACTCTTTTTGTATGACTTTTTGGTGGAGAATTTTTTGTCTGAAATAAATTCTTTAAACCAAGCTGTTGCCGGGATAGTTTTCTCTTCCTCTTTCTGCTTCCCGTTGTCTGGAGCCATGCTGTGGCTGTTGGGATGTGGGAGTGCTCCCTGTCCTCTCCTCACTGCCCTGCAGGCACCCAGCTGCACCCTGCCCCCAGTCCTGCACTGGGATTAACTGGGTCACTCGGCCAGCACAGCTCCCCAGCAGCTTTGGTCCCTTGAGCCTCCGGCACTTCCACATCTGTGCAGTTCTGGCACTTTTCCCCTTACCTGGGATGCAGGGCTGCCAGCAAACCTGTTGTATTTTTCCACACTTGCTTCCTGTTTGTGTCCAGGCTCCCGGAGGACAGACACAGTCTCCTCCATCCTGAAAGCCTGGCAGGGACCCAGCTGGGAGCTGGGACACTCCTGTGTTGGCTCAGCCAGTCCCAAGGAGGGTTGGGATCAGCCCTGTGCTGGCTGGGAGCTGCTGCCCTGTGGGAAGAGCTGAGAGGCTCCTTCACCTGCTTCCTGGGGCTGGAATTTGGTTTTTCACAGCACTTCTGTGCTCTGTGTCTCCCCTGGGCACGGCAAGTCTTGGTGCATGCAAGGCAGGTTTTGAATCAGGGCTTTAATTTTCTCTTCCATGGACTGTGCTGCTTAAAAATACTGCCCCTGGAATGTGATTTTTTTTTCCCCCCCCACTTTATTTTTTTGTTTGCTGAGCTGCTCAGCCCCGCAGCTGCACCAGAGCACGTGCTCCTGCCCTGAGCCAGAGGAGAGAACTTGTCCCCGTGTTTGCCTGTGAGAACCTGGTGCTCCTGCAACCTTTATTCAAATCTGGTTTTTATTTGGCATCCCTGATGCTCTGATTAATTTTTCCCGGGGGAGGATTAACCGGCCTCGCAGGGAATTTGTTTGTATCCCGGTTTGGGGGGATCGTGTCTGGATCTGCCGCTGGCAGCAGCAGCAGCGGTGGCCGGTGCTGCGTGGCCTCGGGGGTTTTTTGGTGACATCAAAGGGGACACGAAGCACAGCGCTGCAGCCCCAGGTGAGGATGGCCCCGAAGGCAGCCCTGTGACCAGGCTGATCCCATCCAGCCCCAGCCTGGCACAAGGGAGCCATTCTGAGCTGGCAAACGCCGAGCAGCAGGGCTGGCCGGGGGCTGATGGTCAGCCCCGGATCATCTGCCCCGGCTGCACAAGGGGATGTTTATTCCCCGGGCCGGAGGGGGAGGCGAGCACCCAGCACCCCGTGTCTGTCCTGCTGCGTCTTCCTGGGAAAAGGCGTCACACGGTGACGGGGACAGGCCATGCCGGGCAACCCAACACCGGTGGGCAGCGCTCCCGGTGCCCGTGTGGGAGCGATCTCTCCAGCAGGAATTCTTGTCTCCAGCGCCTCCAGGTTTTTCTCTCCAGGTTTTTCTCGTACAGTCGGGCAGTAGCACAGTGAGATTGGGGGGGTATGGCCAAGCTGGGGCTCCTGCCAGGAAAGGGCTGTACTCCTGAATCCTGAACCCCGGAGGGGCTAAAAATACCTCGTCTGGACATTTGGAGCCAGGGCACGGAGCAGACCCTTCCAGGCAGCGCTTTCACAACTGCTGGCAGTGCTGCCGGTGCTCCCTCCAACCTTCTGTTGTTTATCTGCCCCGGCTCCAAAGTCCTGATTGAACAGCCCGGGCTGTTCCAGGTTTATTGGCACGGGAGATTTGGGGCTCCCTGGGGGTCCGCTGAGCTGGAACGACCCCGTGCCCTGCACGGCGATGCCGCGGCAGCACCAAGACCCGACCCCGGGCAGGAGGCGCGTGATGCAATTACAGTGCCGGGATTATTTATAGCTCTTGGCCCCGTGCGCTGGAAAATGCTGCCCAGACCAGCCGTCAGAATCTGCTCCTTGCGAGGGGCACGGAAACTCGCCCCCATCCCCTGCTCTGCTCCTCTAGCCTGTCATTTTTGCCTTTCAATCCCAAAATTGTTGGAGCTCTTTGCCTCGGCCGCAGGGCTGCTGGGAGCCCACTCCCCTCTGCAGCTCACGGCTCTGCTGGGACACTCAATGCGGCCCCTTTCTGCAGCATTTTGGGGGGCTCCCCTTTCCCCCAGCCCTCCCCGGAGGATGCTCGGTGCCATCCCGGTGGCCCCGCAGCTGACGCTGCTGTCCGGAGGCCCGAGGGGTCAGTGGCGGGGTCCAGCTCGGCCGTGCCGCGGGGACAGTGACACGCCAAGCTTGTGGCTGGGGACAGAATGTGCCGGGGCTGGCGCAGCCCTGCGAGGGCCGGGATTAACTGCGCCGCTGCTGCCTCCGGCCCGGGCGCCCGTCCAGCTCCCAAAACAAGCACCGCCTTCCCCAGCCCAGCTGGCCTGAGCCCTGCGGGGTGCAGCTCACCCCAGAACCTGCCAGAACCGAGGGGCACCCACCGGGGGCTGATCTGTGTGCACGGGGCTCGGGCAGTGATGAGAAATCTGATTTTGGCCGAAGCAGAGTTCCCCGCGCTGGGGTCGGGGTTCGGGCACTGCCCAAATTCAGCATCTTTGCTCCGGTGGGACTCCGGGCTCGCAGCCCTCGCACCCTGCGGAGCAGCAGTGTCTGGAGCACCGGGACCTGCCCAGCCCAGTCACAGGGTCCCCGAGCACCGCGGGGACAAAGTCCCCAGCAGCACCAGGCCTTGCTTTGGGTTTGCTCCAGCCTCCGGCGCTGCGGAAGCACCAGGGCTCGGCCCTGGCAGCGTTTTTGAGCTCTGGGACTCTGAGGCTCCCCTTCATGCGGCAGAGCTGTGCCAGGGCTCCGGGAAGCAGCCGTGCACCCCGACATGCCGGGGCGGCATCGCGGCCGCCCTCCGCCCGCTGACTCAGCCGCCTTTGCCGGAGCTGCTGCCGCCCACGGAAACCGCAGGCAAAGTCCCCGCATCCCTGAGCCGGGGCTTTTCCCTCCGGCTCGACAGGAATCGCAGCTTTTCCCCAGCCTGGTGCGGGCAGCGAGCCCCTCCGGCTGCGGGGGGAAACTGCGGAGAAACCGCAGAATTTTTTTATTCCAAACCTTTTTTTTTTTTTTTTAAATTCCAAAAAGCGGGGTCTGGAGCAGCCTGGTGGCTGCACGTGCCACACGTCCCGTCCCCTGTGAGCATCGCGCCAGCAGCAGGGTGACATCACCGGGACACCCCACAAACCTCGAGGGTGGCCGGTGCTGCCCGTGTTGTCTTTGCAGCAAATCGCCACCTTTATTCACTGTATCAAAACCAACCCCTTGTTTTTTTGGGTCTGACCCACCTCATTTGGGGTCCCTCACTGTTGGCACTGCCCGGCCCCTTGCGCAGTCGCTCCTCGCTCCTTCCCTTCCTCGGGCAATGGAAAATTTTTGTGACTTTTTGACTTTCCTCCCGTTGTTTGGGAGCGAGGAAGGGGCCGGTGCCGCGCACAAACATGTCTATGTATAAACACCGGGGACCGTGCCAGGGATGGAGCCGCCGGCACCGGACCCTCCCCACGGAGCCGGGTGTCCCCTGTCCTGCCGGGACCCCAGAGTGGCGCTCAGTGACCCAGAGCCGTCCCCGTGGGGACGCAAATATTTTGGCTTTGTTAAAAAACAACAACAACAACAACTCTTAAAAGAAAAATCCCCGCCACCTCCCGGGTCATCCAGCGGCTGCACGTGATGTGTTGGCACACAAACAGGGAGCCTGGGGACGGGGCACGGCTCCCCCGCTGGGGTCTGCGGGTGACACGGCCGTGCCCTGTGCCAGGGATGTGGAGCCATGGGATTTTGCTCCCAGCGCCGCTGTCAGTCCCAGGAGCCGCTTCACAAATCGTAGAGAAGTTCCCGTCCAGCCCCGGGTGGGTGCGCGGTCCCCAGGGGGATGTGGCACGGTGACATCCCCCACCCTGACCCCCGCAGGTGAAACCTGGCTCGTGTGGCACCAGGGAGGAGCGAGGGGCACCGCAGTCACTGCTGAGCTGCTCTGGGGGTCAGTGGGGACACAGCTGGCCACATCTGAGACGCGGCGAGTGCGGGGCTGTCACCTCCCTGCTCCTCAGGGGTGATGGGGCAGCCTTGTCAAACCCCACGGCTCTGATCCCTCCTCCCACCCCCCAGCCTCAAAGTCTTCAGAAACCGGGTTGTGCTCCTTTTTTTCTTCCCTATTACCCTGCAAGAAGCAGCAAACTAGAGCTGATTTCAACAAAAAACCACCTCAGACCAAGCTCGGTTTGGGGAGAGAAGGCTCCAAGGCAGCTCGCAGGGATGCCCACACATGGGCAGCAGCCTGCAGCGAGCCCCCTCCCCATCTCCCAACCTCATCAGCAGCCTGAAGCCGGTTATCTTTAAACGCGAAGGGTTATGCGGAGCAGGGAGAGGGATTTTCCTGCTGAGCAGCTGTGTAAATGCCACCGCATCCCGGCCCAGCGATGGAGGCAGCGATAGCCCGAGGGGTCCCGGCTGGTTGGGCCGGGCAGTGCCGGTGGGGAGGGCGGCTGCGGCGCTGCCGGGCGGTCCCGGAGGGGCTCCAGCCGGTTCCCTCCGCTTTCCCGGCGGTTTTGGTGTGTGAAAAAAATGAGGGAGAGTCAATCTGCCTGCAAAGAGCTGGTAAACACCCTGGGAGGGGATCTGCGAGAAGGGGGGTTGCTCTTGGTCCCGTGTTTATCGCTGCAAAGCTGGGCTGGCAGCTTGCTGGGATGAGACAGATGGGGGAGGCTGCTGTAAAAAGGCGATTTTTTGGGGGCTTTCTGGTTATCGAGTTGTCCTTAGCTCAACTCTGGCCGTCTGCTTGAGCAAAATATGTTTATGCTGCAAAACCTCTGGCCGGCTCGGCTGCCAAGGGGGCAGGGAACGCGAGTGGCGATAAGGGCGCAGCGTCCTCCCCTTTCGGATCACCCGATACCCAGGGGAGCGACCGCCCGCCTCCCGACACCCCGAGATTATGATTTCTTTTACTATTATTATAAAGTTTCCGTTGAAATAAAAAACAAAACAAAACAAAAAAAACCCAACAAAACCCAAAACCCCAAAACAAAACAAACCCATAATTCAATGGCTGTTGCTTTGCAGCTGCCAAAGCCTGGAAAGCTTCGGCCGTGCCAGGGGCTGAGCTGCCCTGCGAGCAGCCATCCGAGAATATTCAAACTGCAGGGAGGAAAATGCCTCCTGCCACGGAAGGAGATGGTTTTTCAACCACCTCTCCCGGCTGGCGAGCTGGGGCTCGCAGCATCCCGGCAGGGATTTCAGTGATCTGAGCATCCAGTGCCGCCCCGAGGGCAGCTCTGAGCCCCTCTCGGTGGTGGGGAAAGATGAAATATTCACTTTCGCTGCTGCTTCAAGCCGTTTTTCATGGCTGGGTTTGGAAACAGCCGTGGCCCGGGTGAGGCTGTTGCAGCTGACGTGAGCAGGAAAGAGCCGGGGCGGCCCCGGGGCCTGTTTGCGAAGTAGAACCGAGTTGTTGTTGTTGTTGTGACACCGAATGGTTGCAAAACGCCGGCTCTGAAATACCCGTGACTTTCAAAACAAGCTGGGCCCAGCTGCGGCCGGCGGCTCTCTGTCCACATGTGTCCGTCTGTCCAGCTGTGGGCCCTGCAGCCCCTTCCCTGCTGGGATGCCTGTACCAGAAATGCTTCGGGGTTTTTTTTGGGGGGGTGGAGAGAAGAATCCCAGAAGCTTTTTTTAGGGAGGAAAAGCCTCAGCTCCCCAGCTTCAGAGGTTTCCTACCGCAGGGAACTCTCAGGTATCCTGCCCAGGGGGGCTTGGCTGTGCTTGGGGGGTGGTTGAGATGAGCTGCCTGCAGCCCTTGAATTCTGCTTAAAATATAATAATAAAAATCCCAGGGATCAGTTTGTTTGCTTAGGGATTAAGTCACCTAATCTGCCTGGCAGCGGGTGGCATTGTGGAGGTGGTGGCAGCGATGGCTTTTTGCCCGGCAAATAATCCTGCTCCCGGCCACGGCTGGTGGTCAGGCTGGGCTCAAACTCCTCACTGGCATCAGCTCTTCTCCAGGATGGGGTTTAGGGAGCAGGAAATGGTGCTGGGTGCAGGGAAAGAGCTGGCAGAGGGATGTATGGACGAGGGAAGGGGCTGGGAAAGGGATGGATGCATGAGCGAGGGGGTTGCAGAGTTGTGACCTTCTCCTCTGCCGTGTTAATGCCAGGGTGTGGCTCTGCAGGGCTGTTTCCCCGAGGCTGGAAAATAGGTTAGACCTCTCAAGCTGGGAGCAAAACGTCTTAATGTGGTGGTAAAATCTCATTCTGGGCCTGCAGGACTCTCTCCTTCCTCAAGGGCTCAGACCCCCCAAGTGCTGATGTGTATGGGGCTGTAGCAAATCCCTCTGGCTATTGTATGTTCTATCTCTGAAATCACCCCCAAAATCAAGAGGAAATGGCTTCAAGTCACACCAGGGGAGGTTTAGGTTGGATATTAGGAAAAGTTTCTTCATGGAAATGGTTGTCAAGCGCTGGCACTGACTGGAGTCACCAGGCCTGGGGGGATTTAAAAGCTGTGTGGCTGTGGCACTTGGGGACATGGGTTAGTGCTGGTGCTGGATTAGTAGCTGGACTCGATGATCTTAGAGAGCTTTTCCAACCTTTATGATCCTGTGATTCTATAAAATCAGGGAGCCAAGAGCAAATCCCCAGGCTGCCACCATCTCCCTGCAGCTCCTTCAGGCTGCCCCACCTGCCTCCTTGGGGTGCAGTGCTGAATTTTCCACTCCACAAGAGCAGCTGGAGCCAGGTCAATCCATGTTTCCCCAGTGCCATTTCCTTTTGGGAACACAGCACAGGGACCCTGTGAGAATAGGAATAACAGAGGGTTTTCCCTTTAGGGCAGGGATGCCTCACGCTCGTGCCAGCAAATGACATTGTCACCGGTGGTGTGGGGACAGTGCTGGCACCACTGGGTGTGAAAAGGGGACCCCATGGAGTGATTTTGGGGTTGATGCATCCTAATGGCACTGGGCTGACCTTCGTCTCCCCTGCAGGGATGGATTTTGGCTGCTTATCCCAGAGCTGTCCTGGAAGGATGCCCTGCTGGGTGTAACGAGTTGTCCTCGTGCTGTGGGTGGCAGTGGCTCTTGCCAGGCTTTGCCCGTGCCCTGTGCCACGTCTGGGTGCTGTGCTGGGGTAGAGGAACAGCAAGGTCACATCCTGGCTGCAAGAGCTGGCCTGGCAGCTCTCCTTGGGTCACCAAGCTCAGCGTGGCGCCTGGGGACTCATTTGGAAACCAGTCCTGTGAAATTTAAACTAATTAGCAAGTCCTGAGCCGCTCTCTAGCGCTAATTGGCAAGCCTGGCTTGATTAGTTTTCCTGGGCACATCCATGGCTCCACATGGCACCGCGTTCCTGGCAGAGCAGTGGCCGGCTTGGGACACGTCTGGGGGAAAATGCACGGGGACACTGCTGAGGACAGAGCCATTGGTGGGGACAGGCCCTGGAGCCATCAGAGGGGCTGTGAGCAGCACCAGGGATGGGATGGATCCCTGGGGAGTGACCCCATGGGGGCACTGAGGGGGGTCTCGTGTCCCCTCCCTGCCCAGGGTGTTTTTAATGCAGCAGCAGGGCCTGGCTGTCCTGCTGTGAACTCGTTCCAAGAGCTGGAATGATTAACTGGCATCAGCGCTGGCCCCGAGCCGGGCCATGTGTTTACTGCTGCCACCCAACCGTGCTGAGCTTTCAGTGACCCTCGCTGTTTTCCCTCATCGTTCTGGCCCCCAAACCCGGCTGTAAACAGGGGCCGGGGCTGAAACCCGAGTGTGCCTCCTCTCCAGTAACCAGATACTTCCTCCACATGCGCCTGGAGTGCTCTAAAGTGAGCCTGGCGTCTCCCAAATCTCAACAAAATCCCTAAATCTGATGTCTGCGCTGGGCTTCTGCTCGGCAGGATGCCAGACCTTCCCCCTCCAGCCGATCCCCAGGGATTTGGGGGGCTGGAGGCGCAAAGTTGCCGGGCACAGGGGTCTGACACAGACTCCTGACACTCGCGGGGAGGGAACGATGGATTTGCTCTGCCAAGAAGTTTGGAATCGCCGTGGGGACGTGGGGCTGGTGCCACCTCGTGGTTCCAGCAGCAGCTGAGCCGGGCTGGACGCGCGGTGCCGGACAGCGGTGGCACTGCTGGCACGGAGCTGGGGGTCCCGCATGTGCCCATCCGGGTGAGACCCCCGGCCATGGGAGCGACAGCACCGCAGCCGCCTCATCCCTGGAGCGCTGGGAATGGCCAGAAATGCATCCCCAGCCGTCCCTGGCCGAGGTCTGGCTGAAGGAGCCGCCCCGGTTCTGTCTCCGCTCGGCACCGCCGCGGCTGCACCGAGCGCGATCTGAGCGAAATCCTTTGCGAAACGCGAGTGGCACCACGAGCAGCAGCGAGACCGAGCATCAATGGCAGAGACACCGCGGCTGGATTTCCCCGTGTTACTAAACCCACGGAGCTTTTTGGTTTTTTAAGATTTTTTTTTTTTTTTTTTTTTTTTTTTTTTGCCATCTCAGCAAGTAAACACCGCCGTGCCAGGCAGAGAAAACCACAGATCGCTTTTCATCTCCAGTCCTGTCCCAGATAAGGCCCGAGAAGGCGGCGTGGCCCCACTGGAGGGGGCTGAGGAGGCCCCCATGGACCCCCATCCCGGCTGCCTCGCTGCGCCCTCCACAGCGCCATGGATTGAACCTCGCCTCTAAATCCTTGCTGTAATCTGCGCGGGTCAGGCCAGGAAAAACCATCTCAGCCCTGCTGCTTTGTGCAATTGTTTTAATTTTTTAATGTTTGTGTTTATTTTTTTAAATTTTTTTTTCCTTTAGTTTTTGCACATTTTAAAAATTTTTTGCAGGTATCTGGTGTTTAGTGCTGGGGCTTTTTGAGTCCCCACCACGGTACTGGTTCCAGAGGCAGTAGCCGGCTGGGATGAAGCTCTGCTTCTCCTCCCCATCCAGCCGTGGAAATACCCTCGGTCCTGGCCAGACGCTGCAGCCGCCTTCGCTTGGGTTTTGTCGCTGGTGAAAGGTTGAGGCTGGAAACAGCGTGGCCAAAACCTGTCCCGGTGCAATGCCGCGTCCAGAGGCATCGCCTTCCGTGTCCTGGAAACCAGAAAACCCCCTGAAAGTGCCGGTGCCACGCACGGACTGGGCACTCAGCATCCCACACAGACACTCCGCATTCCACGGGACACCCCCGCGCCCTTCCTGCTGCTCCAGCCCGGTCACGGCACGGGATCCCATCCTTCCTCATCCCTGATGATGATGGGTTTGTCGGAGATGAGCAGGGCAATGGGGATCAGCGGCTGGTGCATCCCCTGCCTCCCCTCCTCTTCCTCCTCCTCCTCCTCCTCTCCGGGTGGGTGTCCGGCGCTGGAGGGTGGAGATCCCCCCGGGCTCAGCGTGTCCTGCCTGCGGTAGGCGAAGGGCAGCTCCTCCCCGCAGCCCTGCGGGGACGCCACCGCTGCCGCCGCCTTTTCCAGCGCTGGGCCGGCCTGCGACACCTCGGGGAGCAGCACCGCACTCTGGGTGTCCGTGTCAGGCGTCTCCGCACCGGGATTCGGCTCCGTCAGCAGCAGCTCGGCTGGGCTGAACCTCTCCGAAGGCTCCAGGAGGCCTGTCCGGGGCTGGCCCCAAGGGTTGGGTGGGTTTGGGGTGGAAAATCCCGAGCCAGGGCTGTGCATGGGCGTTTGGGGCTGTGGGATATGCCCCTTCCTGCACCTTAAACCTCACCTGGCTCATCTCGTCCGCCAAGAACTGGATGGCTTTGGTGCCCACGGGCTTGGGAAGGGGTGGGAAGAGGAGGCGGCGAGCCCTGGGGAGGGAGTGGTTGATGAGGGGTGGGTGACAGTGGGGGTGGCTTTGGGGACGAGGGTGCTCTGTCACCTCTTTTTGCTCAGGTGGTAGATGGCAGCTGCGGCGGGGACACCAAGCGAGATGCCCAGGTAATTCAAGTTGCTTCTCCACGCTGCTCGCCGGGGACCTGGGGACAGGCATGGCTGGCTGGTGGCACTCCTGTCCCCAACAGGGACACAGGAGACGTTTTAGGGTGAGGGAGAGCACACAGTAGAGAGAGAGAGAGCACCCCATGGGGACTGGGGGCTCTCAGCCATTACCCAGCCCCTTGGTCTGGAAGTGCCACCAAGCACTGCAGGTCCTGTCGCTGTCCTCTGTCACCTCCCAAACACCCACCCTGTAGGCTGTGCCAGGCTGGAGGTTTTGGAGGGTGTAGTTTGATGCCGTGGCATCCACTTCACTGTCTGGGGAAACAAAACCGACCGTGGGGCGGTCTGGGGGGCCGCACCCTCCTCCTGCCCCACGGGGATCGGGGGTCCCCACTCACAGCTCGCGTTGTCCCCCTCAGCCTCGTGGCAGATGAGGTACTTGGCCAGCGCTCCGGGACAGGCGGCACGGGGGGACGGCTTCCACCGGAGCACAACTGCGGCCTCCCCGGTGCTGATGTTGACGGGCACGAGCAGCGAATCTGCGCGCAGAAAACCCGGGGGATTATTTCAGGAGCGCCCCTTCTGGAGCGCGTTCGGGCGCGGATGCTCCGTGCTCGCTCACGCACCGTTGCTGGAGTAGCTGTGCCACAAGGCGAAGGTGGCCCAGCCTCGCTCCGTGTCCCTGCCGTGCACGGCCAGGCGGTGACAGCCCGGCGCTCCCAGCGCTCCTGGGGACGAACCGGGGGTGCTGCTCAGCCCCTCTGACCCCGGGTGTGGGGACAGCGAGGGGCTTGGGGCGCTCCCTTGCCTCTCTGCACGTGGATGCTGTGGGCAGGGAATTCCTGCTGGGAGCAGATTCCCTGTTTCGGAGGCTCCGGCAGCGTCTGCTGCTCGAAGCAGAAGGCATCGCCAGGGACCGGCGCTTCCCACCGCGCAGTCACGGTGCTGCCGGCCACGCTGATCTCCTTGAACCTGAGATCTGGGATGAAACGGGGGAAAATCGGGCTAGCTGGAAAAAATAAAGCCCTGAGGGCTGCCAGGGGAGCTCAGCATTTCCAGAGCGGCGGGTACCTGCGCGCTGCTCTGCGGGCACACGGAGCTGCTGCGCCGGCCCCGGCCCCGCCGCATTGAGCGCGGTCAGCAGGATTTCGTATTCAGCCCCGGAGAGGGTGAGGTTGTGCTCTGTCACCTCCCAGCCCAGCACCACAGGGTCCTCCTCATCTGACTCTGCACAGTCACACGCCAACATGTGGACGTCCAGCTTGTAGGTGACATCCCTTTGCTCCTTGAGGACTGGCTGGGAAGGAAAAGGGGGGGACTCGGGGGATGAAATCGTGGGGGACACCCAGGAGGGCCCCAGGGATGCCGCTGTACCTGCCAGCTCAGCCTCAGCACCCGCTGCCCGTCTCTCCCCAGTTTGCCCAGTTGATGGCTCAGCACCGGGCTCCTCAGGATTTCTGCAGGAGGAACAAGCCTGACTGAGCCATCGACATTTTAGGGAGCTGTTGGGATCTCACCAGGCTCCTCTTCCTCACCCTCGGGAACAGAGATGTTGCTGCTCCAGTCACTCCAGTAGCTGCTCCAGTGGGGAGGCTTGTGCCGGAGCTGGACCACGAAGGTGCCATTGACCCCCAGGGCACAGGTCACTAGAGAGGGTGCCAGGGTCAGATGGGGGGGTCACTTCTCCTGTCCCCAGCTTTTGGCCATCACAGGATGCTGGCTGGGGAGCATCCCCAACAACCCCGCAGGATAAACCAACCTGAGTAATTTTCACCTGTCCCCATCACAGTCTCACATGTCACCTGCAGAGACAGCCGGGCATGGAGACACCCACCCAGTAAAACCAGTATTTTACTGGGACATCAGTGCTGCCCTGTGATCCCCAAACACCCCAGGGGCTGGGAGGGCCAAACAGTGCAGGGGACATGTTGGCCAGGGACCCCCTCAATCCTGGGACCCTCCTGGCAGCAACTGAGAGGGATGGGGGGTCCCCAGCTGTGAGAGCTGCGCTGGGGACAAGCATCCAGATTTGATCTGTTGTCGTCATTAGTATAATCTGGGGTTTTGTCTGTGTAATCCCAGAGAATCCTGTTAGGGGCAGCAGCAGGATCCCACGGCCAGAGGATGAGGCAGAGCTCATAACGCAGTGAAACAGATGGGACACAGCTGGGTTTGGGGGGGACACTGACATCACTGAGCCCCCACACTCCCTGGGCTGCCACGGTGACCCCTGTCAGTCACTGCCAGCTCCAGCAAAGAGCATTTTTACCTGTGTCCAGCTGCTGTCTCCCCCCCTCCAGAAGCGAGCCTCATGCTGTGCCGGCTGCTCCAGGCCTTGGCACCGTGGCCGTGGCACCTGCACCCTCAGCTTGCCACCAGTCTTGGAGAAGAGCATCTCATCAGGAGGTGGATCCAGTTTGACTGGAAAGATGAGGTGCTTTTGGGTGGTCTGGCAGGTTTTAGTGCCGGTGCTGGCTGCCAGCCTGGTCCCCGGGGCACTCACCAGCCTTGTTGAGGTGAAGGGTGTGGTTGGGGGTCTTGTGGATCTGCTCCCCCCAGCGTGCCTCCACCCAGACCGTGGTGTTATCCAGCATGTACAGCTGGCGATGCGGGGGGCTGTAGTTGGTGGCCGTGCCCACCCCATACCGGCTGCACTTGCGGTTCTTCTCAAAGCTGGGGAGGGAGCGGGCACAGGGAGGGATCCGGGACAAATCCCATGGGCTCCCTCTCCCCGCCGCGCTGCCCAACTCACCAGAAGTTCAGGATGTAGGAGGTGTTGCCGGCGGGGCCGAGGGGAGGCCAGGAGCAGTGGAAAGGCTTGCTGGTGCATTTCTTCCAGCAGGAGATGTCGTGGGCTGCCACGGTGCCTGCGGGACAGGGCAGCGGCTGGAGGCTCCTGCATCCCAAACTCCATCCCGTGCATGGAGGGAGCGGTGGTGTGGCTGTTGACCGCTTGCCAAGTTGTTCAAATGGGGAATCAGAGCAGCTGCAGCAGCGATTCTCACCCCAAGCCCCCCGTGTTCCCCCTCCCCGGTGATGCGGCGCTGGCCGGTGCCATTTGCCCCGACTCCTGCCCGCTGCCAGCGGGCATTCACCATCTTTACTCCCTCCCTGTGGTTTTGGACGAGTATCTCCATCTCTCTCCGGGAGCTCCCCAGGTCTTATCGCCCCCAAATCGTTCATAGAAAGTCTTCTGAAGTTATCTCTCATCTCCCAGCACCGCAGGAGCACTTACCGCCCTGCGCCAGCGCCACCAGCGCCGCCAGCAGCCACCCCAGCATCGCCCACCCGGGTGTCCCACACCGGATCCGGGGCTCCGCTGCCCTTCCCGGCTGCCCCATCCCCCGGTACCCCTCGGGTGCCCCTCTCGGGCGTGGCGACAGCCCCGGTGCTCAGAGCAGCTTCCCGCGCTTGGGGTTTCCTCTTCTACCGAGGACGTGCCGTTCCCAGGCAGCGCAGAGCCCCAGATGTGAGCGCGTGCCCCACTTTTACCAAAAACAAAAGAGAAAGCAACCAGAATATCCCCCTTTTTTTGCCGGCACGGCTGCCGGGATGGGGCCGGCTCTGCCCCGCGGTGGCGGCCCCGCCACGTGTCCCGGCACGGCGAGAAGCGCAAGGTAAGCGAAAGATGAGTCTTGGGGTTTTCGGTTGGGTTTTTTTGGGTTTTTTTGCACACAGCGCATTTCTAGTCCTCTGTCCCTAACTGGGTGAATCTCCAGCGGCTGCTCCAAGGTTGGGCTTCTCTGGGTTATTTTTTTTGGGGAGGGGGGTCTGTTGTGTTTGTCCCAGAGCCGCTCGTTCCCTGCGCCGCGAGAACAAAGCGGCACTGAGGCAGGAGAGCGCGGTGGCCCCGGGGCAGCAGAGCCGTGTGACGGGGCGGGTGACCCGGGACGGTGGAGCCGGGTGGCACCGAGGGCCGTGCACAGAGTGCCCTTGTTCCCGCAGAAAGCGGCCCCTTGTGTGGCCCTCGCTCGGGGCCGGAGGGCGGCGGTGGCGGGAGTGTCCCCGTGCTGGGACAGCGTGGGCACGGCCGGGCTGGGGGCACAGAGGGTCCCCCGGCACCTCCTGACGCTCCGTGTGCCCTCCCTGTGTGTCCCCCTGCCCTGCCCGGGCTGGGGGTACACACCGAGCTGTGCCGTGCCAAACTGGACCGTGCTGGGCTTTGCTATGCCACGGCAGAGAACAGAGCTGGGCTGGGCCGGGCTGGGCCGGGCCGGGCTGGGCTGGGCCGGGCTGGGCCGGGCCGGGCTGGGCTGGGCTGGGCTGGGCTGGGCTGGGCTGGGCTGGGCTGGGCTGGGCTGGGCTGGGCCGGGCCGGGCTGGGCTGGGCCGGGCTGGGCTGGGCTGGGCCGGGCCGGGCTGGGCTGGGCTGGGCTGGGCTGGGCTGGGCCGGGCTGGGCTGGGCTGGGCTGGGCCGGGCTGGGCTGGGCCATGCTTAACCAGGCCAGGCCGTGCTATGTCATGCCAAGCTGTGCCATGCTGGACCATGCTGTGCCAGGCTTGGCTGTGCTGCCCCAGGCCATACACTCCAGGACAGACCTGGGCTGGACCACACCAAGCTCCCAAGCAACCCCACGCCCTGCTGTGCCAGCCCCAGGCCATGCCATGCTGGGCTGTGCCATGCCAGGCAGACTGTGCCAGCCCCAGGCCATCCTGGGGCTGGCACAGCACGGCTGTGTACCAGAGCTGTTGTGTTGGGCTGTGTCAAGCCAGAAAGACGGTGCCAGGCCTGGGCTGTCCTGTGCTGTGCAGGCCCCATGCTGTGCCATGCCACGCCAGACTGTGCCATACTGGGCTGTACTGAGCCAGGCAGACTGTGCCAAACACAGAATGTAGCGTTCCCTGTCAGCCCCACACCCTGCCATGCCATGCCAGCCCCGTGCCATCTGCTGTGCCAGCCCCATGCTGTGCCAGCCCCATGCCTTCCTGTCTGATGTTGTGCTGTGTCATTCCAGCTCTGGGCCATGTGGGTCCCATGCCATGCTGTGCCATCCCGAGGCCATGCCAGCTCCATGCTGTGTTGTGCCAGCCCCATGCCATGCCATGTCAGTTTTGTGCTGTGCCAGCCCCATGCTGTGCTGTGCTGTTCTAGCATTTTGGTCCCATGCCGTGCTGTTCCAGCCCCTTGCCGTGCCAGTCCTGTGCCATGCAATGCCAGCCCTGAGCTGTGCCAGCCCTATGCCATGCCAGCCCCATGCTGTGCCATGCCAGCCCCATGCCGTGCCAGCCCCACACTGTGCCATGCCAGCCCTGAGCTGTGCCAGCCCCATGCTGTGCTGGCCCCATGCCGTGCCAGCCCCCTGCCATGCCGTGCTAGCCCCATGCCGTGCCGTGCCAGCCCCATGCCGTGCCGTGCCAGCCCCATGCTGTGCCAGCCCCATGCCGTGCCAGCCCCATGCCGTGCCAGCCCCATGCCGTGCTGTTCCAGCCCCATGCCATGCCAGCCCCGTGACGTGCCAGCCCCATGCCGTGCCATGCCAGCCCCATGCTGTGCCAGCCCCATGCTGTGCCGTGCCAGCCCCATGCCGTGCCAGCCCCGAGCCGTGCCGTGCCAGCCCCATGCCGTGCCAGCCCCATGCCGTGCCAGCCCCATGCCGTGCCGTGCCAGCCCCATGCCGTGCCATGCCAGCCCCATGCTGTGCCAGCCCCATGCTGTGCCGTGCCAGCCCCATGCCGTGCCAGCCCCGAGCCGTGCCGTGCCAGCCCCATGCCGTGCCAGCCCCGTGCCGTGCCGTGCCAGCCCCATGCCGTGCCGTGCCAGCCCCGTGCCGTGCCAGCCCCATGCCGTGCCGTGCCAGCCCCGAGCCGTGCCGTGCCAGCCCGGGCTCGGTGCTGATGCGCGTCCGGTGACGCGGCGGGGCCGCTGGGCGGCGCCCCGGGCGCACCGGCGGGGCGGACCGGGCGCACCGGGCGGAGCGGGCGCAGCGGGAGGCGGCGGCGGCGGCGGCGCGGCGGGATGGACGAGCCCAGCATCCTGCGGCGCCGGGGCCTCCAGGTGAGCACCGGGCACGGGCACCGGCACCGCAACCCGGCGGAGCGGGGGCGGGAGGGAGCGCGGGGAGCCCGGTCCCGGTGAGCCTGGGCTGGGGGTGCGGGTCTGAGAGGGGTGGGCGCTGCGGGGGCGCGGGGGGCGGGCGCTGTGGGTGAGAGGTGGGCGCTGTGAGTGAGAGGTGGGCGCTCCGGGTGGGAGGTGGGCGTTCGGGGTGAGAGGTGGGTGTTCCGGATGCGGGTCCGCAAGGGGTGGGTGCCCTAAATTGAGCCGTGGGTGCTCCGGGGGTGGGTGTGCAAAAGGTGGGTGCCGTAGGTGGGCAGTGGGTGCTCTGGGTGAGTGTGAAGCGGGTGCTGCGTGTGCAAGAGGTGGGTGCTGCGAGTGGGAGCTGGGTGCTGTGTGTGAGTGTGCAGGAAGCCGGTGCTGAGAGTGGGAGTGGGGGGCTCTGCGTGGGTGTGTGTGAGAGGTGGGCGCTGCGGGGGCCACAGGTGGGTGCTGTGTGTGAGCAGCGTGTGACAGGTGGGACAGGAGCCGGGCACCCCCCCGGGAGCCTGGCAGGGTCTGAGCCCCAGCGATGCCATGGGATGTTGGTGGGGGGTACCCAACTGTGTGGGAGCTCCCGTGGGAGCACCGCGATGCCGGTTTGTGCCGAACCGCTGTGCCAGCCCCTCTCTGAGCCCCTCCATTGCCCGGCGTTCCTGCTCCCTTAGGCAGAGGGACACCCATCCTCCTGCCCATCCTGCCCCCGCAGGAGCCCCGGCTCTCTCTGCCGCGCTCGGCGGGGTGATGACCGGGGACCCCCCGGCTCGCAGAGTTGAGTGCTGAACCGGATTTTCCGGGTGACCTGACGCCTCCATCCCCATCTGCAGTATCCGGGGGGCCAGGGCGGAGCTGTCGGGGCGGTTGGAGGATGGCACAGGGCTGCCTTCATCCGAGCTGGCAGCTCCGCTGGCAGCTGCGCTCCGCTGCACGCTCAGCCCGGGAGGGAGCCCTGTGCCGGAGCTGCCTCCCCGCGGATGCGGACGGACAGAGCCATGGCCGCGGGCTGAGGGGCTCTTGGCTGTGGGTGTCGTTCCTGGCAGCCGTGGGAGCCGGCTGAGTGCCCACATGCCCGTGGCAGGAGGGCTGGGAAGGGGCTCCCACCAGGGACCTAATCCCAAAGCCTGAGCAGCAGTGCTGTCCCCGATGCCGTCCCAATGCTGTCCCCGATTCTGTCCCTGATGCCATCCCTAATGCCACCACTGATGCCATCCTCGGTGCTGTCCCCGCTGCGGTCCCTAATGCTGTCCTCACAGGGATCAGCTGATGGTTAATCCTGGCTGCCACTGGACCTGCTGGAGGGAGATGCAGAGTGCTGGACAGGTGGATCAGGCACCCTGTGGGAGCTGGCTCTGTGACACTACCCCACATGGGTCCTCAGGGCCATCGGGTGATGCTCTGGGTGTCCCTGGGGACTCAGAGAGGCCGGAGAGCCCCTGGCAGTGGAGGGAATTGGGTTCTCTGCACTCTGGCACCCTTAGATGTGTGTGGGTGAGCACGGGGGACACTCCTGTCCCACTGCTCCATCTGCACACGGCTGAGCAGTAAAACCCTCAGCGTGACCCTCCTCTGCCTCCTCCCCTGCACAGGGGCTGGTGGCCAGCAGCGGCACAGCTCCAGGTGTGGGTGGCGATCCGGGCTGGGTGACAGCAGGGCTGGGTGAGGGTGCTGGGGGCTCCCGCTCCATGTAAGGACCCCGTATCCCCTTATCCCACGGGCCTGGGCTCAGCCCGTGCTGGCTGCACAGGGACAGCCACAGCCACGCCGTGTCCCTTGTCCCAGCACCCACAGACGTGTCCCGTGGCACCCGGGGCAGACACACACCCGTGGGCCCCGAGGCTGCCGAGTCCCTGTGCACCCAGGCATGATGTCACCCGTTGCCATGGCAATGCTGCTGCATCACTGCGTTGCAGCGCGCCCCGATCCCGGGATTTCCACAGGGGCTGCGTGGCGTGGGCAGTGGGATGGGGCATGGGTACCCCGGGGATTGGGGGGTGTATGGGTGCTGCTGGGGGGCCCCCAGATGGGTGGCAGCAGCTCCAGCCCGCAGGGGGGCCATTCCTGGGCCAAAAATGGGTCGGGGGTGCTCAGGGGTACGGGACCGGTGGGCACAGGGTCAGGACAATGATGGGGCATTAACCAGAACTTGCAGCTGCCACACGTCCCTGCATCCCACGGTGTGCCAGGGCACACACACCGACCTGTCCACATTGTGCCACTCACAGTGTGCTGGTGGAATCTGTGACACTCTGTGGGGTGACAGGTGGCACAAGGGTGGGCACCAGAGCAGAGCTGGAGCCGGATGGTGCCCAGCGCACCAGGAGGGTGGCACTGGCCTGGGTTCCTGTCCCCAGCTGCCCTTTGGCCCGTTGCACCACCTGTGAGCAAACAGTTCTCACAAGAAATATTCCCAGAGGCTGGAATAATAACTGACGTAGGAGCTGCTCCCCTCTCCCAGGGTGGGGGGGAACGAGGTGGGGACAGGGTGAAGCTCCCATCCTGGGGCCATGCTCCAGATGGGCTCGTGGGTGCTGCTCCCACTGCACTGCCCTCGTGCCATGGCTCCTGGGCCTGGCCATGGGGCCACCAGCCCTGGGGACACTGGAAGATGTCCCCTTGTGCTGGCCCGGGGAGGGTGGTTTGTCACCCTCACCCTGGGCACTGTGAGTGTCCCCGGTGCTGTGGTGACAGCTGGATGTGGCAGTGGGGGCTCTGGCAGGTGTGCAGGTGTGGCTGGCAGGAGTGGGGGTCCTGCAGGTGGGCACCCCCCAACTCCCAGGGCCACACTCTGACCCCACCTCGTGCTTGTCTCGTTGCAGAAGGAGCTGAGCCTGCCGCGCCGAGGAAGAGCGTAAGTCCCTGAGCTGGGCCACCCAGGGCGTGGGGTGGGGTGTCACCGGGAGGGTCACACTTGGGGACACAGCACTGGCACCGCAGGTGGCAGCAGGGATGGCTGATAAACGGCACCAGGCCTTGTTGTCCCCAAATCTGGAGTGGCAACAACATGTTCTCTGGCACTGAGGGACCTGACTGCATCTCCTCGGGTGTACTGGGATGTGCTGGGGTGTACTGGGGTGTGTTGGGGCAGTGCTGGGATGTGTTGGGGTGGACTGGGGTGTGGTAGGAGGCTGCTGCAGAGCTGCCCCTGTGCTGGGGCCGTGCTGGGGATGTGTGGCAGGAGCATTGGGGCTGGCTTGGGGAGGCACTGCGGCCATACCGGCACGGCTGGGGCTGTACCGGGGCCGTGCTGGGGCTGTACCGGGACCGTGCTGGGCTTGCGGTGTCTCAGCAGCGGCAGCGCCCCGGCACATCCCGGGAGCGGTGCGGATCGGGGCCGCCGCTGCACCGGGTGGGCCGGGTCTGTGCGCGGGGCCGGGGGCTGCCGTGCCGTGCCGTGCCGTGCCGTGCCGTGCCGTGCCGAGCCGTGCCGTGCCGTGCCGTGCCGTGCCGTGCCGTGCCGTGCCGAGCCGTGCCGTGCCGTGCCGTGCCGTGCCGTGCCGTGCCGAGCCGTGCCGTGCCGTGCCGTGCCGCGGGGGCGGGCCCGGGCCCGGCGGACCGAGCAGGGAGCTCCGTCGGGGCCGCCGGTGCCGCCCGCCCGCGGGAGCCGCCCAGCGCGGGGGCAGCCGGTGCGGCGGGAGCGGAGCGGGAGAGGGAACGGGAACGGGAACGGGAACGGGAGAGGGAGCGGAGCGGGGCGGCGGCGGCGGCAGCATGAAGTCGCGTCGGGACAGGCTGAAGATCCCCTCCCTGACCTTGGAGTGAGTCGGAGCCGGGGCGGGGCGCGCCGGTACCGGCATCGGCACCAGGGGAGGGCGGCGGGACCCCGGGCCATCCCCGTCCCGCTGCTTCCCTGTCCCGGCACCTGCCCCATCCCGGCCTATTCCTATCCCGCTGCATCCCCACCCCCGGGCCGCAGGTCCTGGTCCTTCCTCCCGCAGTCGCAGCCCCGAAGCCTCCCGGTGACAGCCCCCGCGACAGCGCCAGGCCACCCGCTGTCTTTCCCAGCCACAGGCTTAGACCCTGCAGTGTCCCTGCTGTCCTCTGCCCTCCCCCTCCAGCTCTGCCTCACTTTCCTTTCCTGACCCCCCCAGCCCATGTCCCCTCCACTCTGGGCCCCCGGTCCCACTCCAGACCCAGGGGACGGTGGCACCGAGGGGCCACCAGCGCCATCCATCACCCGCTGACACCGCGCCGGCACGTCTTGCCTTGCAGCTTGTCTCCGAGCAGCCAGAGCCCGACTCTGCTGAGCCCCTGCAGCCCCTGCAGCCCCTGCAGCCCCTTACTAACCCTGCACCCCTGGAGGTAAGACCCCCCCAAACCCTCCCTGGGAACTGTGGCCACCTGCTCCAGGGAATGAGGGGGGAGAGGTGGAGATGGGGACAGAAAGGTGGGTCCCCTCCGCCAGGGATGTCCTGGAGCACCCTGAAAGGGAAATGACTGTCTTTGGGATACATGGAGTTATGTGGCTGGGGTCTGCACACCCCAAAACCAGCCTGCCTGTGCTGCTGGCTTTGTTCTGCTACTGACTGGTCCATTTTGGGGAGCCCCAGTGGGAATGTTGTGGCAGCAGCTCAAGCTCAGGCCCTGAGCACCTCTGTTGTGAAGGGGGACTTTGAGAATGGCCCAGGGCAGAGCACTGCCATGGGAGCAGGGTGGGAGCAGGGATGGTGCCTGGAAAACATCTTTTGTCACCTTTTCTGCTCCACCGTGGGTTGAAGGTGAGGAGAGGCTGCTCTGGGGGAGGGAGTTGGTTCCCCGTGTCTACTCCCTCTACCTTCCCCCAAAATGCCACAATCCCCTCGTGGTGCCCGGCCGGTGGAGGTGCTGGCCGGGCCCTGTGGCCTGTGCCCGGGGACAAGGTGCAGCAGCTGTGCTGGCACCGGCGGTCACACCCCGCCCTGTGGCACCCGGGGCACGGAGCTGCACCTGCCCGGTGCCTCCGGCGGTGTGCCGGGGAGAGCAGCTGGATCCGGTGGGGAGCTCTGCTGCTGCTCAGCAACAGGCAGAGCCATTTGCGGGCAGGAGGGCAGGAGCTCGGGCGCTGCCCGTGCCCCGCCTGCACACGGGGCCCCGCCTGCTGGACCCCTCTGCTTGCCCGGCCTGGCCACCACTCGCCCCGCAGTGACCGCAGCATGTGGGAAAAGCAGCGTGGCCTTGTGAGTGCTCAGCTGAGGCCTCGTGGAGAGAGATTTTGGGATGCTCACGGTGGGGATGAGATGGTGACAAGAGGACGGGGACAAGGACAGGCTGTGCTGGTGTCTCATGGCTGCTGGGCAGGACCTAAGGGGAAAGGTGCTGAGACCCTGGCCGACCCAGCAGCACCAGGATTTCTGGCTGTGGCACTGGCCCGGTGAGTGTGGCAGTGCCATCCACACAGCTCAGGAGGTTCTGGTGGCCCTGGTGTGCCACCACACAGGAGGACGAGTGTCACTGGGTCTGTGCTGGGATCTCCCCGGCTGAACGGGAAAGCCACCGTGGGTGGGAGGTTTCAGGGCACGGCCAGGACGCTGCAGGGTGGGTGCCCTGGAAGGACACATCTCATGGGTGGTAGGGTGCTCACAGGAAGCCCCAGGCTTCAGGGCTGCCCCCACTGACTTCAGGGATGATATCTGTGCCCCTCGAATGCATCAGTAGCAGATGTTGAATCTTCATGGTAATCCTGACCCCATTTTGGGGTGCTGCCCCATTTCTATGGTAACCCGAAGCCCGTCTTGGGGTGCTACCCCATCTCTGGGCTAACCCTGATCCCATTTTGGGGTGCTGCCCTGTCTCTATGGCACTCCTGATCTCTTCTTGGGGTGCTGCCCCACCTCCAGGCCAACCCTGACCTTATTTTGGGGTGATGTCCCATCCCTACCATAACCGGTTTGTGCCTCCGCCGCCCTGCCGTGGTAACCCCCTCACCCCCCACTTCCTCTCCTTTGGGGGGTGATCCCCCCATCTCCATGGAAACCCCGACCCCGTTTCGGGGCGCTGCCCGTTTCCATGGTAACCCCGTCGCCGCCGGGCGGGAAGGGGCGGGCGGCAGCGGGAGGCGGCGGCGGGAGGCGGCGGGAGCCCGGCCCCGCTCCCGGCCCCGCTCCCGGCCCCGCTCCGGGCCCCGCACGGTCCCGCGGGCGCCGCTCGGTGCCGGGGGAGCCGCTCGGTGCCGGAGAACGCGGCCGGGCCCCGGCGGGGCCGCGATGTCGGACCCGAGCTGCTGGGGAGCCGCCCCGCCCGGTTACCGGGGCCAGCGGGCGGCCGGCGCCCTCCTCCAGCGCTCCAAGAGGTACCGGTTCCGCCACCGGCACCGGGGGACACCGGGGGGTGGGAGCGGGGCCGGGGTGCGTGGTTTGGGGGGGACAGGACACGGCACCGTGCATGGGGGTGGGCACCGGTGTGCGTGACCGGGCGGGGGGGATGTGTCTGCACCGGGGGCACACGCGGTGTGTGGGTTCGGGGGTCCTTTCCCCGCGGTGTTTGTTTTTGGGGGGATGGAGCAGAGTGTGTGGTCGGGGGGGGGGGATGTGTGTGGTTTGGGGTGGTGTCTTAGCGCTTGGGAGGCACAATGGGGGGGTGTGTTTGGGGGGTTTTGGGGGGTCTGTGTGCATCGTGGGGTGCAGCAGGAGGGGAAAAAATGCGTGGGGGGTGGGCGCCAGATTGTGTGATGTGGGGGGGCTGTGCACCAGGGCGTGTGGTTTTTGGGGGGGGTCACATGTGGCTGTGTGGGTTTGGAGGGGCTGTGCACCACAGCTGCATCTTTTTGGGGGGTGCTGTGCACTGAAGCAACACCCTCCAGATCCCGAGTGAGGTGGGGTGGGGTGGTGGGGACCCCAATGCCACAGGGGACGTGGGATGTAGGGTTCCAGGGTATTAGGGGATGTTTTGGGGTGCTCTGTACCCGTCCTTGGTGTGGGTGGGTTTGGAGGGGGTGTCCAAGGTGGACACCAGTGATGGGATGGATCCCATGTGGCACATGGCCTGAGCCAGGGTGAGGATCCCCAGGGTGAGGGAGGGGTGGGAAGGGGACACCCCCTTTGGCAGCAGGGCTGGGGCAGTGGTGGGGGGTGCATAAATGGGGTGCAATGGGGCTGCCCCAGGTCTCCAGCTGCAAGGCCAGGCCTGACCCAGGCAGGCTGGTGGGGACACATCCCCGAGGAGGGGGACAGGAGGTGCAGAGCACCCGCTGAGCCCCCCAGCTGCGGGTGGCGGAGGTTGGAGCCTCCATCCAGCAGGTTTGGGGTGCTGTAGCTGGCCCAGGCATCAAACCCTGCCAAGGCTTTGTGTAACTGAGGTGTTGAAGCCGGTGCGGAGGCAGAGCAGAGAGATTCCCATTGTTGCTGTCTCTCAGTATCAGTGTGAGCTGGCACAAAGCAACACGGTTGCTTAGCAAAGGTATCCATCCCATCCCAGCCCTCACCTGGGCTATGGGAATTCCTGCTCCCAGTGCATGAGGATGGGCAAAGAGGGCCCTTAATAATTAAGAAAAGGCACTGGATGGGGTTTTCCAATCTGGGGTGGCCAAGCTGGGGGGGCTTTGGCAGAGATGTGTAATTGGAAAGATGATCTAGGCAGTCATCTGTCTCCAGCTGAGCATGATGAGGCTGTAATTCTCATGAAGGGCAGAGGATTTGCTCTTCTTTCATTGGTATTCCTAGAATCCACAGTGAGGACTGGTCTGGCCTATTTAACAGAAAGCATATGATGTTATTTAGTGGGATTAAGAGGTTTGAGGGATCCTAATTTCCCGTGGGGGATGCAGAGATGGTCAGTGCAGGGCAGGAGAGCCGGTGGTTCGATGCTGATGGGGTTCTCCTTCTCCGTGGATGCTGCCCGTGGCTGTTCACACCCCAAACAGCACAGGAGAACAGCCCAGCAAACCCAACAGGTACAATTTCTTACCCACCAGCGGGAACCCATGGCTCAGGGACGTGCAGGGAGGCACCCCAGGGTGCTGGGCAGGTTCTTGAGGCTTTTTTTGCAGTGCAAAGAAATAAATAAGTCGATACCCAACTCGTTACTCTGTGATTCCCTTTGAGGATTTAGGATTTTGCTCTTTGGAGGTTCCTGATGTGTTGCTTGGTGCTCCAGGGTGGGTTTGTAGGAGAACCCACAGTGTTTTTGGCTGGGGTGGGATGAAGGGCCAGAGGGAGCGTGTTGCATTTCACCATCCAGACCCTGATCCTCATTCCAGCCCTCTCCCAGCCCCATCCCTGGAGGCAGCCGAGTTCAGTGCTGTCACAAGTCGTGGAGGACAAATGTCATGGAGAAACTTGGGATGCAGCTGCTTGGTTCAGCGAATCTCAAAGTTAAACATGAATTTATCCCACTGGAAAGCAATTTTTTTTTTTCCATGGCACTTCCCCAAATCTCCAGGCACATTAGAGCTGTTGGGGGGTACGGAGCCAGCAAGGAAGGGAGCTGGGAGCACAGACACGTGCTCTCAGTCACGCAGCAGGAGCGGAGCCGCCTGCTCTGCCCTTTGAGATTGTGCCTATTCCCTTATCACTCCCGACCTCGCCCTGCTCCCTCCACCCCGCACCTACTTTGTCCCAAACCCGCTGTTTTCTGCCTGGGATTCCCGGCCTGCAGTGCCCGGTGCGGGGCTGGCAGCTGCCGCACGCTGCTCCGATGTCCTGGGAAGTTTTGGGGGCGGATCCCCGCGGGAGAGGAGCGGGAACTGCAGCTCCTTTGTGAACTTCCCTGCCTGACCCTCGGTGTTGCACAGCCCTGACCCCCAGCCACCCATCCCTGCTGGCAGAGCCCTTCGCCACGGACACATCGGGGTTTGTGCTGTGCGGCCATCCCGCCCTTCCCGAGCTCCAGGAGCGCTTGGACACCGCTCCCAGGCACAGCTGGGGTTGCTGGGGTGTCCTGTGCAGGGCTGGACTCGATGATCCTTGCGGATCCCTTCCAGCTTCAGGACACTCTGGGGTTCAGCCGAGCTGCCGGGTTCAGCTGTGCGGTGCCGGCGGGCGCTGGGAGATGCCGGTTCCTCCTCCACCCGACGGGTGACACGATTTTGCTCCGGGCTCTGGGGTCACGCTGGCTGTCACACACTTTCCATATCCCTTGAAACAAGCGCTGGATGGCAGCGGCAGCGCCAGGGCCAAGGCAGCCTCAGCACGAGCGGAGCGGGAGATGCTGACAGCGATTTTCCACTCCATTTTTGGTACCTAACGTGCAATTAGGTGATGGAGGCAGAGCGGGCAGCAGCCCCAGCGCCTGCCATCGGGGCTCGGCAGCTCGTCTCTGCCCTGGGGCTGGTTTCTAGCCCGAGGTTTCCGTGCGGGAAGGATGGGAAGCAGCTGTAGATGATGTGTCAGGCTGAGGGGGGGTTACACTGGCGCAAAATGGTTGTGGGAGCCGAGGGTGGAGCGCACGGAAACAGGAAACGTCGGCCTCGCTCTGTGTCACCATTACTGGAACTTGCTTCGCTAAAGGTTTGTTTTCACTTCCAAAATGAAAGCAAGGGAGGGGAGGCGAGCCCCTGGTCCCCCGGGCTGTCCCCTCTGCAGGACACACACACACCCCCCGGTCCCTGTGGCAGAGCTGGCAGTGAAGCAATGTCAGAGCTGGCAGCTCTTTGCAGCCCTCCTGGTTCCTCGACCTCCTCCTGTGCCACTGCGGTGCTGGGGCAGGGCTGCTCACGCTGCCTCAGTTTCCCATCCGGCAGCAGCTGAGGCTGTGGGTTCTGGCTGCGAGTTCACGGCTCTAACTGGGGCTGAAGCCTGTGTTTAAGTGAGAAAATCAAACACCAGAGGCAGGAAAGGGAGATGGGTTAGATGGGATGCTGGGAAGGCATTGCTCCCTGTGAGGGTGGCACAGGGTGCCCAGAGCAGCTGTGGCTGCCCCTGGATCCCTGGCAGTGCCCAAGGCCAGGCTGGACGGGGCTTGGAGCAGCCTGGGATGGTGGAAGGTGTCCCTGCCATGGCAGGGGGTGAGATGAGTTGATCTTAAAACTCCCTCCCAACCCAAACCATTCTGCTATTCTGTGATTCCAGGAAGGGATAAATGTTTGGGGAGGGGAAGTTTTCCATCTCCCCCCAACATCTCAGCTCAGCCTGGGTGCTGAGAGGGAACCTCTGAGCCCTCCAGGGTCACTGCAGCTCCAGGTGAGCTCAGAGCTCACAGGATGTGTGTCCCAGAGACCCCTCCAGGCTGCAGGGAGGTGCAGAAGGGTTTGTGGGGCCCCAAGCAGCTTCCCTGGTGGCTGAGACCTTCAAAGGAGTTGGGGCTCTGTCCATGCATGTGGAGCTCTGTCCATGTGTGTGGAGCTCTGTCCATGTGTGTGGAGCTCTGTCCATGCGTGTGGAGCTCTGTCCATGTGTTTGGAGCTCTGTCCATGTGTTTGGAGCTCTGTCCATGTGTGTGGAGCTCTGTCCATGTGTGTGGAGCTCTGTCCATGTGTTTGGAGCTCTGTCCCTGTGTTTGGAGCTCTGTCCATGTGTGTGGAGCTCTGTCCATGTGTTTGGAGCTCTGTCCATGCATGTGGAGCTCTGTCCATGTGTTTGGAGCTCTGTCTATGTGTGTGGAGCTCTGTCCATGCATGTGGAGCTCTGTCCATGTGTTTGGAGCTCTGTCCATGTGTTTGGAGCTCTGTCCATGTGTTTGGGGCTCTGTCCATGTGTTTGGAGCTCTGTCCATGTGTTTGGAGCTCTGTCCATGTGTGTGGAGCTCTGTCCCTGTGTGTGGAGCTCTGTCCATGCGTGTGGAGCTCTGTCCATGTGTTTGGAGCTCTGTCCATGTGTTTGGAGCTCTGTCCATGTGTTTGGAGCTCTGTCCATGCATGTGGAGCTCTGTCCATGTGTGTGGAGCTCTGTCCATGTGTTTGGAGCTCTGTCCATGTGTTTGGAGCTCTGTCCATGTGTGTGGAGCTCTGTCCATGTGTGTGTGGAGCTCTGTCCATGTGTTTGGGGCTCTGTCCATGTGTTTGGAGCTCTGTCCATGCATGTGGAGCTCTGTCCATGTGTGTGGAGCTCTGTCCATGTGTGTGGAGCTCTGTCCATGTGTTTGGAGCTCTGTCCATGTGTTTGGAGCTCTGTCCATGTGTTTGGAGCTCTGTCCATGCATGTGGAGCTCTGTCCATGTGTGTGGAGCTCTGTCCATGTGTGTGGAGCTCTGTCCATGTGTTTGGAGCTCTGTCCATGTGTGTGGAGCTCTGTCCATGTGTGTGGAGCTCTGTCCATGTGTGTGGAGCTCTGTCCCTGTGTTTGGAGCTCTGTCCATGTGTGTTTGGAGCTCTGTCCATGTGTGTGGAGCTCTGTCCATGTGTTTGGAGCTCTGTCCATGTGTTTGGAGCTCTGTCCATGTGTGTTTGGAGCTCTGTCCATGTGTGTGGAGCTCTGTCCATGTGTGTGGAGCTCTGTCCATGTGTTTGGAGCTCTGTCCATGTGTGTTTGGAGCTCTGTCCATGCATGTGGAGCTCTGTCCATGTGTGTTTGGAGCTCTGTCCATGTGTTTGGAGCTCTGTCCATGTGTGTGGAGCTCTGTCCATGTGTGTTTGGAGCTCTGTCCATGTGTGTTTGGAGCTCTGTCCATGTGTTTGGAGCTCTGTCCATGTGTGTGGAGCTCTGTCCATGTGTGTTTGGAGCTCTGTCCATGTGTGTTTGGAGCTCTGTGCATGTGTTTGGAGCTCTGTCCATGTGTTTGGAGCTCTGTCCATGTGTTTGGAGCTCTGTCCATGTGTATTTGGAGCTCTGTCCATGCATGTGGAGCTCTGTCCATGTGTGTGGAGCTCTGTCCATGTGTTTGGAGCTCTGTCCATGTGTGTGGAGCTCTGTCCATGTGTGTTTGGAGCTCTGTCCATGTGTTTGGAGCTCTGTCCATGTGTTTGGAGCTCTGTCCATGTGTATTTGGAGCTCTGTCCATGCATGTGGAGCTCTGTCCATGTGTGTGGAGCTCTGTCCATGTGTTTGGAGCTCTGTCCATGCCCTGCTGGCGCTGGCTGTTCATCATTGTCTCACCTGGAGGGACCTGTTGTGAATCACTGTCCTTTACACCCTGGATTCCACATCTGCCCCTTCCTTCTGTTTTTGGGATCTGTAGAGAATCCCTTTGCTTCCAGTTCACCCCCTCAGTGCTGTGGGTGTTTGTGGCCGTGCTGGGATGTTAAAAGGTGTCCTTTAATTTGTATTATCTCTGTGGGTTCCTGTTCCCAGCTTGGTGAGGAAACTCGGTGTCTTTGCGGAATCTGCAGCCAGAGGAAGCGGAAATGAAGGAAAGGGGAGGGTTGTCCTCGTGCTTGAGCTTCTGCTCTGAGCCGTGGATATTTGCAGTTTCCTCTTGGCAGAGGGGAAGAACTTAAATGAGCCCATCAGGTTTTAAATGTGGGAGTGGGGTACAACAGGAGTGGGGCTGCAGCAGTGGGAATTTTTGAGGCTGAGCCACTCTTGCAAGGCAGCCTTGGACTCAAGGCTGAAAGGGAAGGAAAAACAAAATTCCTGTGAGGATTGAAACCTTGTGAGCCGGGAGGGTGGGGATGGAGATGGGGATGTGAAGACCCAGTGCCTGTGGCCTTGCAGAGATGCTCTGTGGGATGCTGGGCTATGGTGCCAGGATGGGAATTTTGGGGATTTTTGGGGAGTTTTGGGGTGTCAGGGTGCTGGTGTTGCTTTTCACCTGGTGCTGCTGCACGTGGCTCCCTCCTGCTGCCATGGCCAGGGCAAAATTCCCACAGATTCCTGGTGCCACTGCAGTCTCAGGGGGTTGGGACCGTCCCCTCTGCTGTGACATGGGACCACCAGTGGGAGCTTTATGGGAACTGGGGGCATTTTCCATGCACTGGAGCAGGTCAGGTTGTGGCTGTGCTTGGCACTTCCTCCTTTTACATCCCTTTTTCAATTCCTGCCCTGGGGCTGTTGCCCAAGGGGCCTCCTGCCTCTGCGCTCCCCAGCCAGCCAAAACCAGAAGTGGGACCTTGACAGGGCAGTTCTTTGTTAAAAATAACCCTGTCTGCCCATCTCCAGCAGCGCTGGGCCTGGGGATGGAGCTTCCCTGTGACAGGTCTGTGATCAGTGGGGTGACAGCAGCCGTGTTCCCTGGCACAGGAATTCACGTGCAAGCAGATACTCACATGCCTGAGCTCATCCAGCTCTGGCTGGCATTGATTCCCTGAATGAATTCCCTCTCTTTCTTCCCCAGTTGCCGAAGCAGCAATAGGAAGAGCTTAGTGGTGGGCACCCCCTCTCCGACCCTCTCACGGCCTCTCTCCCCTCTCTCTGTACCAACAGGTAAGGGATTCTCCCAGTGGATGGCTTCAGCATCTCCCAAAATTACCCAAATATTTTGGAGGGCTTCAGCACATTGTTAGCAGCAGTGGGCTGGCTCCTGTTTGCCAGGTGCCTTTTCCAGGGGGGAAATAGGTTGGGAAGTGACTTAAACACTTTCCCCTGAAGGAGCAGCCTGAAGCACCCTGGACATTGTACTGGGGTGGGTTTTGGGATGTGTTTTCCCCCTTTCTCCCTGCAGCTGGGAGCAGTCCCTTGGACAGCCCACGGAACTTCTCTGCCAGCACCTCCATCAACTTCCCCTTTGCTCGCAGGTGAGCTCCCAACCCCAGTCCCAGAGCAGTAAATATTCACTGGTAAAGATCATTCCCCCACCAGGGAACTGTTCTGTTGATCTCAAGTGACTTGTTTTGCTTTTATTTTTGCTTTTCTTCTGCCTGGTTTCTGGCCTGGTGTTGTTTTCTCTGCCATGACTGGTTCCTCCCACCACCCCAGCCATGCTCCTCGGACTGACAGGCAAGTACAGGGGTGGGCATGGGCTGCATTTTGGGGAGGTGTCTGCTCCACATCATCAGGGACCTTCTTTTCTAAGTGTTCAAGGCTGAGCTGGGCAGGGCTTGGAGCAATCTGGTCAAGTGGAAGGTGTCTCTGCTCATGGCAGGGAGTGGGACTGGGTCTTTCAGGTCCTTTCCAATGCAAGCCCATCTGGGACTCTGTGATTCTTTGTTTGCATCCCTGGGTGGGAAATTTTGCACCAGGACTGGGCTCCCTGCAGCTCCAGGAGCAGAAATATCTCAGTTCCCATCACACCACCCCTGGCCATGTGTTCAGCCCCATCTCGGACTCCCAATGGATTCTCACATGTCCAGGGATGGATTCTCATCCAGGCCCCCACAGAGGCAGATCCTGCTGCATCCCCTCCCCAGCCCACGTAGCCCCAGATGCAGCCACCAAATCCTGTTTAACTAATTAATTAATTGCACACATGGAGGGCGGGTGGCTGATTTTAACCCATCGATCGTCGCCTGGAAAAACACCGCAGGCTCTCGGGTGGTTTGCACACTTGTACCAGAGGGAAGAGCCAGGCTGTGGGGTCAGGAGTTTGTGAGTGCTGGAGCTGGATGTGGCACCCTGCCAGCTCCTGCTGTCCTTGACCCCACACGGGAAATGGCAGTGGGAGGTGAAGAGCCTCGTCTTGACCTGGACGTGTCCCCATCCCTCGGGAACATCTCTGAGAGGAAGCATTCGCCTGCGTATGAGCAGTTCCCTTCCTGTTTATGGCCAGGCTCTGCTCCCCGGCGCCTGCTGTCTCAGGATGAATCTTTGGGAATCCCAGTTTCTCACCAAGAAAATTCCCAGAGGGCAGAATTTTGCTCTAATTAAAGATCAGACTCTCGCGTGTGGATTTTTTTGCCCTGTCTGAAATGGATTCGAGGGAGCCCCAGCTCTGTTTCCTCGCAGTGACCCTGCTGCCTGCCACTGTCCCTGCACACTGTGGCTGCAGAACAGCCCCCCTCACCTGCAATCCCCTCATTTCACCCAATTTCAGTCCAGTCTGAAAAGAGGCCTCAGGGCTTTATTCCTCAAGCCATGCCTGTGTGCTGTTCCCCAGCTTTCGGCTCTGATGTTGTTGATTTGCATTTAGAAATTGGGTTTTTTTCCCTGTATGTGATTGTCACGTCTGCACTCGCAGGGCTGATGGCAGAAGGTGGTCACTGGCTTCGTTACCCTCCTCTGGCTATGGGACCAACACCCCCAGCTCCACGGTCTCGGTAACCTTTGCTTTCTCGTGCAGTCGATGATAAGATCCTAAAACCCCTGATTTTTGGTGAAATGCCTCACAATCTCCACGGTGCTGGGTTCTAAAGGACCATGTGCTTTAGCTGCATCCCGCTTCCCAAATGAGCTTTTAAGAAAGGCATAAGGCTTGGCTGAGGGCTTGCAGCATCCCTGGGGGTTACAGTGTCCCATTACAGCATCCCTGGGAGTTACTGTGTCCCAGGGTGACAGTGTTTGTGGGGTTACAGCATCCCTGGGAGTTAGTGTGTCCTAGGGTGACAGTGTTCCTGGGGTTACAGCATCCCTGGGAGTTACTGTGTCCCAGGGTGACAGTGTTCCTGGGGTTACAGCATCCCTGGGAGTTACTGTGTCCCAGGGTGACAGTGTTCCTGGGGTTACAGCATCCCTGGGAGTTACTGTGTCCCAGGGTGACAGTGTTCCTGGGGTTACAGCATCTCTGGGAGTTACTGTGTCCCAGGGTGACAGTGTTTGTGGAGTTACAGCATCTCTGGGAGTTACTGTGTCCTAGGGTGACAGTGTTCCTGGGGTTACAGCATCCCTGGGAGTTACTGTGTCCTAGGGTGACAGTGTTCCTGGGGTTACAGCATCCCTGGGAGCTGCAGCATCCCTGGGTGTGACAGGACTGAGCTGCCTGGGATGCTGGAGTTACACGGGATGGGGCTCAGTGGAGCCAAACTGAGTGGGAGAACAGGGGATTTGGGGCTGGGAGTGGGCAGTGCAGACCTCCCCAGACTGCTCCTCTCCTCATTTCCCACTCCTGAGCCCAGCCCATGCTGCCTGTCAGTGCTTCCAGCCTCCTAAGAGGCTCCAAGGGATATTTCCCTCATGGGCTTGCTGGTTCCCACCCCACCACCGGGAAGCACAGACCCATCCACTGATCTTCACCCCTCTCTCTCTCTTCCCAGTCATCTTCATCCTCCCAGGAGCGCCTGCACCAGCTGCCGTACCAGCCCACCCCCGACGAGCTGCATTTCCTTTCTAAGCATTTCCGCAGTACGGAGAGCGTCACGGACGAGGAGGGCAGGCACTCGCCCTGCCTGCGCCCACGATCCAGGAGCCTCAGGTGGGGCACCTGCCGTGGGAAGGAGCTCCCAGGACAGCACACAGGGTGCTGCCACATCCAGGGAATCCTGTGCCCTCTCACAAGCTGCTGCTGGGGTGTCCTGGTCCTGCTAAATCTGTCCCAAACGCTGATACGGCTTTTCCCCTTGCGGGGAAGTGGAGAGACTTTGGCTTGAGGTTGTAGGTGCCTCATCCCTGGAAATATTCAAGGATGGGGCTCTGAGTGACCTGGCTTGGTGGAAAGTGTCCCAAAGTATTCCATGATTCTGTGATCCTAAGCTCCATGGCCTGGTTCTCAGCTTCTTCTCAGCTGTTGGGACGTGGCATTGCTCTCCTGGCAGCGGGCAGTACCTGTCTCCTGGAGCTGAAGCTGGAGAAAGTGGGATTTGTTCCACAGTAGTTGGTTTGCAGCCTCTTGCTCAGTTGTCTGAGTGATTTTGGTGGTGAGGAAGGGATCACCAAGCAGAAACCCAAGCAGTGGCCATTCTTGTATGACTTACCTGCTGTTAAAAAATACAAAACCCATTTTTGGGCTGGGATCAGAAAACATCACCTTTGCTTGCTGGGACTGGCCTTTGCCTCTGCAAAAAAACCAAAAAAACACGAGGAGTGCAGGAGAATGGGCATTTGTGAGCTGGAGAGAGGAAAATTTGGAGAAGGCATGGAGCCAGTGGCATTGTGTGAGCTGACCCTCAGCTGTACCTGCTGAGCTCCACGTTGCTGCTCCAAGACCAGACCCTGTGCAGTGAGCCACCCACACTGCCCAGCACCAGAGGTTTGTGCTTTTTGCAGGGAATGTTGGGTTAAATCCTCTTTTCCCTCTGAAAAATCTCCTGACCCTCTTTGCTACCAGAGACAGAGCCACAGCCCTGCACGTTGCCAGCCGAAATTTCATTAAAATCAGATTAATTATCTGACAGAGGTTTGTAGGTGGTGAGATTTGCAATGAGGAGATGCCAGTTCTGCAGCTGGCACAGCAAAGGCTGGGGCAGGGCTGGGGCAGGGCTGGGGCTGGTTTTAATCACCACATTTATTATTTTATAGTGGTTAATGAGTTGCTGGCTGCTCCTGTGACTTGTTTTGCATAACGGGATCACCAGGCAGAGCCCTGGGAGGGGCAGTGTTGGGTGAGGGAAGGAGGAAAACCACGTTTAATGAAGGTTGCTGTGTCCACCGTGAGGTTTGGTTGGGTTCTTTGTTTGCTGGTGAGCTGCAAAAATGGCAACGATGGCAAGAAATTGTGGGACCCAGAGGAAGGGAAGGATAATTTCATTCTTCAAAGCTGGGTGGATGATGGAACAGCCTCTCAGTTTTGGATTTCCAAGTGACTTGGGGTTAAGCTTCCCTAGAACACATCTCAGGGACCTCCAGTGGTCGGGATGCTGCTGGGAGTGCTAGCCCAAGGCTGATGGCTCCACTTGGATGAGTTTTAACCACTTGGAACCAGGAATTAGGAGGAGGGACCAAATTGTCAGAGGCAGTGATTATTTGCATAGATGTAAATGACTTGAACCTCGTGACGCCGCCTTTCTCCTCCCTCTGCAGCCCTGGACGGACGAGCGGAACGTTTGATAATGAGGTGGTGATGATGAACCATGTCTACAAGGAGAGGTTCCCCAAGGTAACTGCATCTCCAAGGACTTGGGGGATGAGGGTGTTGGTGGCTCCATGGCATCCTGGCAGCACCTGCTCCAGAAGAACCTCTCCTCCCTGTGGGAGTATGGAATGCAGGGGTAGATCATGGGGGGCGTTGGGGACAGCGGAGACAAAACAAACCTGGTTTATCATCCACACAAGTGCCCCATCACACAAGCAGGCAGAGGTCTCTGGAGACTTTGGTGGAGCTTTTGCAGTCTGTTGGAAGCTGGCTCCCAGGTGGGGCCTTGATGTGTATGTGGATATTTGAGCTGCAGGAGGTGGTGGGATGAGATTCTGGCTGGCCAAACCCAGTGCAGGAGGTAGGGTGAGATCCTGGATGGTCAAACACAGTCCAGGAGGTAGGGTGAGATCCTGGATGGTCAAACCCAGTCCAGGAGGTAGGGTGAGATCCTGGATGGTCAAACACAGTCCAGGAGGTAGGGTGAGGTCCTGGATGGTCAAACCCAGTGCAGGAGGTAGGGTGAGGTCCTGGATGGTCAAACCCAGTGCAGGAGGTAGGGTGAGGTCCTGGATGGTCAAACCCAGTGCAGGAGGTAGGGTGAGATCCTGGATGGTCAAACCCAGTGCAGGAGGTAGGGTGAGATCCTGGAGGGTCAAATCAAATGCAGGAGGTGGTAGGATGAGATTGTGATCATAAAACCCTGTGCAGGAGGTAGGGTGAGATCCTGGATGGTCAAACCCAGTGCAGGAGGTAGGGTGAGATCCTGGATCATGGCACGGGGACGTGTGCTCCTGGCCATCACCATCCACTCTGCCTTGCAGGCCACAGCCCAGATGGAAGAGCGCCTGCAGGACACCATCACAAACTTCTCCCCAAGCAGCACCCTGCCCCTGGCTGATGGGGTGCTGGGCTTCATCCACCACCAGATCATCGAGCTGGCCCGAGACTGCCTGGCCAAGTCCCAGGGAGCTCTCATCACCTCCCGCTACTTCATGGAGCTGCAGGAGAAACTGGAGAAGATGCTCCGAGATGTGAGTATGGGGCAGTCCCTGCCTGGTGCCACCTCGTGAGGCCACCAAGAGACACCTGGCTTCTGTCTCCATTGCCAACAGGCTCAGGAGCGTTCTGAGAGCGAGGAGGTGAAGTTCATTGACCAGTTGGTGAGGAAGCTGCTGATTATCATCTCCCGCCCTGCCCGACTTCTGGAGTGCCTGGTAAGACATGGAAGTTCCTGTCTTGTCTTTCATGGTCTGTGCCAGCCTGGAGAGGAGCCAAAGCCTCCAGGATGCCCCTGGATCCCTGGAAGTGTCCAAGGCCAGGTTGGATGGGGCTTGGAGCAACCTGGGATGGTGGAAGGTGTCCCTGTTTTCCTTTGCTCCCTGCCCATGGCAGGGGGTTGGAATGAGATGATCTTTAAGTTCCCTTCCAGCCCAAACCATTCTGTGATACTGTGGTTTTCAGGGCTTTTTTTTTTGGTTGATTTGCTGAATTTCTAAAGCAGTGACCTTGTGCTGTGGTTCTTGATGAAATTTTCATCTCCCTTAGTTTTCCTTCCAAGGCCAACTCACAGAGCTACATTTTTTTTCTGTCACCCTTGGCATGGAGAATGACAGGGGAATGATGCATCCAGGGCCTGTTCCAAATTACAGGCATCACCTACAAGGCTTTGAGGAAAAGTTTAACTCTGCAAAATCTCTTTCCTCAACTGTGCTTGGTTTTCCCCATCCAGGAGTTCGACCCAGAGGAGTTTTATCATCTCCTGGAAGCTGCAGAAGGACACGCCAAGGTTGGACAAGGAATAAAGACCGATATTCCCCGATACATCATCAGCCAACTGGGGCTCGTCAAGGACCCACTGGAGGGTAGGGAAGCACTTGGCCTGGGGGCTCTGAGGTCTGCAGAAGGATGTGGACTCCCAGTTTGGCCCAGTTTGGATCTGATGATCACGACTGAGCAGTGGGAGGTGTCAGGGAAACCTGTAGGACTGAGCTGGTGTCATGGCAGGGAGGTCACAGCAGGACCAGGACGATGGCCAAGTCCTTCTGGCCAGCCCCACATCCCTTATTATTGCTTCCGACACGTTCAGCAAAGCAGATTAAGCTCAAAAACACTTAATCCATGGCCCTGGGGGGGGAATCTTAATCCCTGGAGAACGCAGGAATGACTATCAAAAAAAAGTATTATATAAATGTTTAACCTCATGTTGAACCTCAACGTCATGACCTGAATTTCTCCATACAATAGCTCGAGCAAAACACGTGGCTAAATCCCTGCGGGGTCTCTGAGTTTGGAGGGGGAGTGGTTGGGCAGGGGGTGATTTTGGTGGGTCTTGAGCATGAGGAAAGTGAAAACCATCCCTGTCATCTGCAGAAATGGGGCAGCTGGATCACTTTGACAGCGGGAACACCATCACACCGGAGAACGATGACACCTGTGAGGTGAGTGTGGTCCCACCTGCATGTCCCACCTGCTGCCTCCAGCTTCCTCCTGCCTCACCCCACACCAGAGCTCCTTGCAGCTCTCCTAGACTGGGAGATGTTCATTTTGGATTGTCCCCAGGGGTGACTGATGTATTCAAGGGGAAGATCTTACAGTCCCTCATTCGGCTTCTTGGGTGGACAGAGCTCTGTGTAGGCTCTTGATCTGCAGAGCATCTCAGGCTTCTGCTGTGGGCTTTGTGACTGGAGAGGGCTCTGGCAGAAAGAATCTTTTGGAGGTGGTGCTGGGTGAATTCCTGCCTTTATTAAAAACCTGTGTCTTCCTCAGAACCAGCCTTCGCTCGCGGTCCCACGGAGGAAGCCCTGCGAGGGGGACTTTGAGACCATCAAGCTGATCAGCAATGGGGCTTATGGGTGAGTTGGGGAGTTCCTATCAGTTGTCTTCATCTGTAAATGATTCCAAAGCCCTTCACTGAGCTCCACGGTGTGGGGTGGTCAGTGCTGGTGGCTGGAGGACCTGTGTTGATGTCCGGCCGTTCCTCCAGGGCCGTGTACCTGGTAAGGCACAGGGAGACACGGCAGCGCTTTGCCCTGAAGAAAATCAACAAGCAAAACCTTATCCTGAGGAACCAGATCCAGCAGGTGTTCGTGGAGAGGGACATCCTCACCTTTGCTGAGAACCCCTTCGTGGTCAGCATGTTCTGCTCCTTCGAGACGAAGCGACATCTCTGCATGGTCATGGAGTATGTGGAAGGTGAGAGCAGGACTCGGGGCTGGACAGTGCAGGGAGGAGGGGAGGATATCAAAGTCTGAGCATCAAGAGCACCACCTGCATCTCCTGCACTGCTTTGCTCCAGAGGGAAGCGCATGGAGATGATTTTGTGGTCCTGATCTCCTTGATGAAGGTGGTGGCCATGGCCATGGAGAGCGTTTGTGCCCCGTGCCTGGGGATCAGCTGCTCAGAGGGGCTGGCTGGGAGCCTGCTGGTCCTGCTGACCTCGCTGCCTTCCCTGAGCCCCCTGTGTTCCCACAGGGGGGGATTGTGCCACCTTGCTGAAGAACATGGGCCCGCTGCCCGTCGACATGGCCAAGATGTACTTTGCTGAGACCGTTCTGGCACTGGAGTATCTCCACAACTACGGCATCGTCCACCGGGACCTCAAACCTGACAAGTGAGGATGTGGGTCACACCTGGGCAAGGGTGGAGGTGGCTTTGGATGGGGAAGGGAAAGCCAAGAGGGAAGGGCAGAATGGGTTCCCCAGACACTGTTTCTGTGCCACTGCATCAGGACCAGAGGCCCTGGGGTGCGGCTGGTCCATCTCAGGTCTCCCCAGAAGCAAACAGCAGCATTGGGGGATGTCTGTCTTCTCTTGCAGTTTGCTGATCACCTCCATGGGCCACATAAAGCTGACAGACTTTGGTCTGTCAAAGATTGGCCTGATGAACATGACCACGAACCTCTACGAAGGGCACATGGAGAAGGACACGCGGGAGTTCATGGACAAGCAGGTACGAGGTCCTGCTCCACGTGCCTGACCTGCCATCACCGGGGTCTCAGATAACCTCGGGATTTGTTGTGAAGGGCACTGCAGAGGTGTCAGCCCCTGCTTCCCACACAGGTGTGTGGCACTCCAGAGTACATTGCCCCCGAAGTCATCCTCATCCAGGGCTACGGGAAGCCCGTGGACTGGTGGGCCATGGGCATCATCCTCTACGAGTTCCTGGTGGGCTGCGTCCCCTTCTTTGGAGACACCCCCGAGGAGCTCTTCGGGCAGGTCATCAGTGGTGAGTGTCAGGGGCAGGTTTGTGTTCCCAGCAGCCAAGGCTTGTCCTTTAACACATGGGAGGTTTCATTCCATCCTGGCACACCCGGCTGAACAGTGAGGAGGCTCCTGTTCTTCCCACTTTGGGAGGGCCCCTCCCCTGCTGTGGCTCCCAGGGGACTTTCCTCTTGCCCAGAAGTGCCCAAAGCCTTTCAGCCATCCCATGCCCCTTTTCCTTTTTCCCTGCAGATGAAATTATGTGGCCAGAAGGGGATGAGGCTCTCCCTGCAGATGCCCAGGACCTGATCACACGGTTGCTGAGGCAGTGTCCCCTCGAGCGCCTGGGCACTGGTACGATGGCAGCCCCCTCAGGGTGACCTGGCACCTTGATTCCCATCAAATGTGCATGACTTTGTGTCCAAAGCATGTTCTACCATGCTGAGGGTGCTCAGAGGAGATCTCCTGCTTGGGGTTCCCCCCAGGAAGGCTGCACATGGCTCCTGTCCACCTTTTCTGAGCCCTTTGCTCTGTGTGAAGGAGAGACTGTGCTGTTTGGGGTGGGACTGGGAGCATCCTGGATCCTGTCCCATGCCCCTGACATGGGTTTCTCTGCCTGGCAGGAGGTGCACATGAGGTGAAGCACCATTCCTTCTTCCTCCATCTGGACTGGAACGGGCTGCTGCGGCAGAAGGCTGAGTTCATCCCCCAGCTGGAGTCAGAGGATGACACCAGTTACTTTGACAGTGAGGCCAAATCCATCCCTCTCCCACCTCTGCCAATCCATTATCCCAGCTGCACTTTGGATGCTCCCACGGGGGATGAAAATCTCCTGGGTGAAGCTGGTCACTTTTACAACCCAAGCCACAAAACAGATACAATCCTCTTTCCAGGCTGCTCACCCTTACCAGCTTCCTCCCCCGAAAAGCCTCCCCTGGGATTTGGGACTGGGCTGTCACGCTGTGGGTGCAGGGAGGATGTGGGGTGCAGGCAGGGTGACATCCCTTCCCCCTCTTGCTTTCAGCTCGTTCTGAGAGGTATCGTCACTTGGATTCGGAGGATGAGGAAACCAACGACGAGGAATCATCGGTGGAGATCGGGCAGTTCTCCTCCTGCTCCCACCGCTTCAGCAAGGTGCTGCTCTTGCAGCATCCAAAATGCTTTGGCACCACAAACAGTGTGGCTGTGCCAAGCGTTGGTGTCTTGGCTGACACCAAACTCCCAAATTTCTGCTCCTTGCTGATGGCTCCTGTCCTTCCCAGGTGTACAGCAGCTCAGAATTCCTGGCGGTCAACTCTGCCCTCAGCCTCTCCTCCTCTGAGCGGAGTCACTGCGATGACAAAGAGGAGCGGTGGGACCGGCACTCGGGAGATGAGGACAGGAGCCGGCCAGCGGGCACTGAGCCCCGGTGCGTGGCCAGGGGGGACTGCACTGCTGGTGTGGGCTCTTGCCAGTGCCCAGGGCTCGTGTCAGCACCAAGGGTTTGTGCCAACCCTGAGGGTTTGTGCTGGACCAAGGATTTGAGCTGACATCAGGGATTTGTGATTGCACTGATGGGTTTTTGTGTTACTTCTGGGGATTCAGTGAGGTCAGTGGGATGTGTCCTTGGGGTGCTGAAGTGGCCCAGTGCCACCCTCCTTGCCCACCTTGGGTTGTCCTGAGCCCTCCTGCTCTTCCCACGCAGCCTCCGCTCCTGGACGTCCGGCAGCTCCACACCGTACACGTCCCGGCACGAGCGGAGCCGCAGCCCCACCGCGCTGCCCAGCACCCTCAGCCTGGACACCATGCCCAAGTTTGCCTTCTCCTCAGAGGATGAGAGCCCTTGTGTGGCATCCTCCAAGCCAGAGAGACCCAAGTTTGTGGTGGGAGACTCAGACGCGGGGACTGGCGGCGCGGTGAAGCAGTCGGCGTTATCCGGTGCGTAGGCTGCGGGCACCAGTGTGGGGTTCTCTGGGGACATCCAGGGTCCTGCATGGCACAGGGTGGCTTCTCCACATCCCCAAACTCTCCCTCCTCCCCTCTGTGCAGCCGATCTCGTCAGCCTGAACCGCATCCGCCTGCGGAGCAACAGCACCGGCACCAAGAACTCAACTCCCCGGAGCCTGGAGCCGAGCGGGGGCCGCCGGCTGAGCACCCAGAAGGATTTGCCGGAGAGGCAGAGAGCCTCCCTGGGCAGCCGTGTGCCCAAATCTGCCTCCGTCTCAGCCCTGTCCCTCATCATCACCTCAGGTTTGTGTGCTCTGGGGTTTATCCTGCTGCATGGCCACTGTCACATGGTTTTGCCGGACTGAGCGGTCTCCTTCTGCTTGCAGATGACTTCGGTGGAAGTGCCCTGATGAGCCCCATCTCCCCTCACTCCCTCTCGTCCAACCCCTCTTCCCGGGACTCCTCCCCCAGCCGAGACTCCTCGCTGGCCATCGCCAGCCTGCGGCCGCCCATCATCATCCACAGCTCGGGGAAGAAGTACGGCTTCACCCTGCGAGCCATCCGCGTCTACATGGGCGACAGCGACGTCTACACCGTCCACCACATGGTCTGGGTAAGTGCCCTGGGGTCTGGTGGTGCCAGACACTGCCTTTCCCAGTGGGAAAACCCCAGGAGGAAGCTTGCATCCAAATAAAATCGCTGTGTTTGGGTTGCAGAGCGTGGAGGAGGGGAGCCCCGCGCAGGAGGCCGGGCTGAGGGCGGGCGATCTCATCACGCACGTGAACGGCGAGTCCGTGCTGGGTTTGGTCCATCGGGACGTCGTGGAGCTGCTGCTGAAGGTGGGTGACCAGAGCCACTCTGCTCTCCCAGGACATCAATTCAGCAGCTCCCTGGCATTGCCTTTGCTGGCAGCAGGAGCTGGCTCGGATCTGCTGCTGCAAAGGTTTGTTTTGCATCCCCCAGAGTGGGAATAAAGTGGCCCTGCGGACCACAGCCCTGGAAAACACCTCCATTAAAATCGGCCCTGCACGGAAAAACAGCTCCAAGACAAGGATGGCGCGGAGGAGTAAAAAAAGCAGGAAAAGGGATGGCCAAGACAGGTAGGTAAAACCAGGATGAAATGGCATTTGTCCCAGTGTGTGGGGTAGTGGGGAAATCCTCCAGATCTGCCACACTGGGATGTCCAGTGGGGTCTGGTCCTGCTGCCACCAGGTCAGCAGATTTGAGATTAACAGCTTTAAGGAGAAGCCAAAGTTATTCCTGTCCCCCCAGCAGGAGGAAATCCCTTTTCAAGAAGATCTCCAAGCAGTCATCGGTCCTGCACACCAGCCGCAGCTTCTCCTCCGGTCTCCATCACTCGCTGTCCTCCAGCGAGAGCCTCCCGGAGTCCCCCACGCACAGCCTGTCCCCGGGTCCCACGACGCCGTGCCGCAGCCCCGCTCCCGACCTGCCCTCAGGTACCCCATGGGGGGATATTGGCTCGGGGCAGGGCAGGATGCTGCGTGTCCCTGGGGGAGGCCGTGTCCCCCCACCCCTACAGTGACCTTTTCTCTTTGTACGGCAGATGCTGTGTCCCCTCAGAGCACCTCTCCCTCCTCCAGCACCCCAACGTCACCCGCAGGCCACGTGCGCCCCAGCTCCCTGCACGGGCTGGCCCCCAAACTGGGTGGGCCGCGCTACAAAGTGGGACGTCGCAAATCCACCAGCAGCATCCCCCCCTCGCCCCTGGCCTGCACCCCTTCCTCGGCCCAGCGCCCGCCTTCCCCCCAGCGCTCCCCGTCTCCGCTCCACGGGTACCCCAAAACCCCCCATTCCTTCCAGGGCAAGACCCTGTCCCCCCCCACCATCGTCCGGCAGAGCTCCCGGCCCCGCAGCGCCGACTGCCCCCGCTCCCCCCTCCTCAAGCGCGTCCAGTCGGCCGAGAAGATCGTCACCATCCTGGCCGAGAAGAAAACCGGCGGCGGCCGCAAGCTGGGGCTGGAGATGTCCACGCTGGATGGGGAGGCCATCGGGGAGGGCGACGCGCTGCCGTACCCCGGGGAGCACGGGTACCACCCCGCCAGCTCCCGGCTGGGGGAGAGGCACGACCGGGACCAGGAGATGGTGGTGATGCGGCGCCTGAACCTGTCGGAGCGCCGGGACTCCTTCAAGAAGCAAGAGGCGGTTCAAGAAGTGAGCTTTGATGAGCAGGAGACGGCGGCAGGAAGCGAAGACGGCGGCAAGAGCGAAGAAGGGCAGGGCACGGCAGCCCAGGGCGGTGGCAAGGCTGGCACGGAGCCGCCGCCGAAGCCGAAGCCCAGCACGGTCCCGCAGATCGCGGTGCAGGGCTCGGAGAGCGACGAGCAGGAGCCGGCGGTGGCCGAGTGGGAATGCCAGGGCTCCTACCCCATCAGCAGCGCTGAGCAGCCCAACAGCAGCATCTCCTTGCCCTGGTGGGATGGGTGCGAGCACCAGGACCGTGGCTCCCAGCAGCAGCGGAACTGCGGGCAGGGATCACCCGGCCACTGGCAAGTGGAAGCACAGGGCCAGGAGCCGCCGGGTGCTCATCTCCCGGCTCCCCGGGGCATGTGGAGTGGGGCCAAGCACCCCTGAGCCCCACACTGGCACCAGGGATGGTTCAGGCTCCCTGTGGCATCCCAGTGCCTCCCCAGCACCCCGTCCTGTGCGGCAAATCCATGAGAGAAACGTCCCCGGAGCCGCTCTGGACCCTGGCCGGGCCAGCTGTGCCCCGGCACTTTGCCCCCCTGGAAGGCTTTTTGTACTCCCTGAAAGATGCTCATATTTTTATAGAGACGCAGGAGCTTTTCCGGCAGAGGCGTTTCCCCAGCTGGGCCCCAACCTCTGTGTACAGAAAGGACTTGATGCAAATATTCCTTAATTAATTTATTACTTTTTATAAGCTAAACGGGCAGTGCAGGACTGTCGCAGGGGCCAACCCAGCTCTGGGAGTCCCAGCCTTTCCCGTGCGTCTCCCAGCTCCCAGCCCACTGTTTTCTAACCCACTTGCTTTTCCCTACTTTTAAACTTCAATTCTAGCTGGAAACTCCCTGGATCTCCTAAGAACCCCATAATTCTAATATTTAAAATTTAAAGAAAACCCCAAATCCACAGCAACATCCCCCAAATGCTGGTGCTCCAGGCTGGGATGCGGAGGTGGGGGATATTCTTTGCACATGGATCATCAGATGATGAGCATACGGATCATTTTATAAGCTTATAGGAGATATAAAAAGGGTTTAATTATTTTATTTGGAGATTTTATAGCCACCTGGCTCCATTGGCCCTTCCAGGTGAGGAAAAAAGACGTTCCCCAGATGGGAATATTAATGGGATTTTTTAGGGTCAGTTTTTGCTCTTTCCATTCCTCTCACACAAAATCCCATGGTGTTGGTTGGTCAGTGCACAGACACCTACAAAATCCCAATTTATCTTTTTTTCTTTTTTCTTTTTTTTTTTTTTTTTTTTTTAAAGTCTCTCCAACCCAGTGAGCACCTGTGCTGCTTCACTTGTAATTTGGGAATTTCATCCCTTTCTTTCCCCCTCCGTTGCTCTTTATCCAACAAACGACAGCTCGACCCAGCATTTCCTCCCCATTTCTACCATTTTCTGGGATATAAATGTTTCCATTTGTTGATGCATGTTCCGGTTTTCCCCCTGCCCGCCGTGGTTTGGTGCCGTGGTGCTCCGAGCACCGTGACGGTGACAGGGGGACATCCCTGGTTTGCCGACCCCGCTGCCACCAGGCATCACCGTGCCCCCGGTGGATTTTTGGGCTGCGTGTTGGATTCTTTTGTGCACGTGTGGTTTGTGCCAGGCTCCGTATCCCGCTTCTCCCGTTCAACTGGTGCTGTTAAACCCCCCAAAAACGAGCAACCAGAGCTGCTCCGTGTTTCCTTTGCTTCTTCTTCCTCCTCTCTCTGTATTAAGGTCTCGGAAAGGCAGCGGGGTTTTGGGGAGACACCGGGCACCCCCTGCCCACTGGCACGGCGGGATGGGGGGGATTGGCTGCGCCCCAGTGGCGTGGATAAGGTGGGAAGAAGATTTTTTTAATGGGAAATGTCTTAAAAGCCAAGGGGACTGTGTCTTCCTGCTCAGTGCCCGGCTCTGTTCGTACCTTCGGGAAGTTTTATGTTGGATTAAAATCGTTCCTTGCGCTGAGTGTGGTGTCCAGTGGCACTGGAGCGTGCAGGGCAGTGAGTGCCCGCTCTGGGGGCGATGGTAAGGGGTGAACGAGGTCCCAGCACGGGTGGGAGGGGACGGGAGGTGGCCCTGCAGTGGCACTGGGGTGGCTGGCACCCAGCCTGGCTCCGGCACCGGGTCCCGGCTGTGGGTGCTCGGTGCGGTGCCGGTGCCCGGAGCCTGGTCCCACAGCCCTGGTGCGGTGCCAGCACCGTGAGCTGTGCCCAGGGCAGAGCCCCGTGCTCGGTGCCATGCCCCAGTCCCAGGTGTGCCCCATTCCCAAATCTGTGCCCCATGCTCTGTCCCCGGTGCAGTCCCGGTGCAGTGCCCCTTGTCTGGTGCTGTGCCCAGTGTCCAGTGCCTGGTACCCAGTGTCCAGTGCCCGGTGCTGTGCCCTGTTCCCGGTTCAATGCCCGTTCAATCCCAGTTCAATCCCAGTTCAATTCCGGTTCTATCCCGGTTCAATTCCGGTTCAATCCTGGTTCTATTCAGGTTCAATCCCGGTTCTATCCCGGTCCTATCTCTGTTCATTCCCGGTTCTATCCCAGTTCAATCCCGGTTCAATCCCGGTTCAATCCTGGTTCTATTCAGGTTCAATCCCGGTTCTATCCCGGTTCTATCTCAGTTCAATCCCAGTTCAATCCCGGTTCTATCCCGGTTCTATCCCAGGTCAATCCCGGTTCAATTCAGGTTCTATCCCGGTTCAATCCCGGTTCTATCCCGGTTCAATCCCGGTTCTATCCCGGTTCAATCCCAGTTCAATCCCGGTTCTATCCCGGTTCAATCCCGGCTCAATCTCGGTGCCCGATGCTCCTCTCGCCACCAGGGGGCGCCGCCGCGCTCTCCCTTCGGGCTCCCTCGGCTCCTTCCGGAGCGGCTCGCGCGAGGGGCGGGGCCCCGATGGCGGTCGGGCCAAGAAAGGGGCGGTGCCGGAGTCTTCGGTCGGCTCCGTCCTCTGTCGTCTGCTGTCGGTTATTTCCGGGATAGATTCGGGCAGTTCCGTTCTCTCTCGGCTGCTGTCGGCTGTTTCCGGGGCGGGTTCGGAGCGTTCCGGCGCCGCTCGGGCCTGTCCAAGGCTCCGCCGGGCCGGAGGCAGCAGCGGGCTGGAGGCGAGCGGCGGCGGATGGGGCCGGCCGAGAGGTGCGGCGGGGCCGGGATCGGCGGGATCGGGGGGATCGGGGAGAGCGGGCCCGGATCGGAACCCGGCCCAGGGTGGGTGTCAGGACCCCATCACCGTGAGGCGCCCCGGGGCTTGCCGGGGAGCACCGGGGTGGGTCCTGGGCCGAGGCTCTGTTCCTCATGGGGCAGCCTCGAGGGAAAACCTCGGACCCTTCGGGAGCTGCCGGCTCAGGGGTCCCGCTGCCAGGGCAGTGCTTCCCGTGATGCCAGGGCTATGCTTCCCGATTCCCCCAGGGCTGTCCCTGTGTCCTCCCGGTGCCGGGGCTGTGTCCCCCGAGCTGTCCCTGTCCCCCCCAGTGCCCGGGCTGTGTTCCCCGATCCCCCCCGAGCTGTCCCTGTCCCCTCCCAGTGCCGGGGCTGTGCCCCCCGAGCTGTCCCTGTCCCCCCCAGTGCCGGGGCTGTGCCCCCCGAGCTGTCCCTGTCCCCTCCCAGTGCCGGGGCTGTGCCCCCCGAGCTGTCCCTGTCCCCTCCCAGTGCCGGGGCTGTGCCCCCCGAGCTGTCCCTGTCCCCCCCCAGTGCCTGAGCTCTGTCCCCCGATCCCCCCCGAGCTGTCCCTGTCCCCCCCCAGTGCCTGAGCTCTGTCCCCCGATCCCTCCGGATTGTCTGCAGCCCAGCAGTGCCATCAGAGGTTCCCCCCGTGCCACTGTCCCCACAGTGGTGACAGTGCAGGGACACCCTCGGCACGGGACGGTCCCCGGTTCCGAGAGTCCTGGGCACCCCTGGGGAGGTGAAGCCAGAAAAGATCGACCTCTCAGGGTCCCAGCTCTGTTCCTCCTGCCCGGGGGCAGTTCGGCCCCAGCAGTTCCCAGGCTGCAGCTGGTGTCCCAGGGATGTGCCCAAGGGTGGCTTTGATGTGTCTTAACATCATCCCCCAAACCCTGGCTCTGGGATGAGCCCCCCCACTGCTTCCCCGGGAGGTTGGTCATTGCATTTCTTCTCTTCCTGTGGATGTTTCTCAGCCCCTTGAGGAGGAAGATTCCCGTGGTCATGTACCTCCTAAACTGGAGGTCTGTGATCGATGGGAGATAAAGCCAGCGGGCAAAACTGCTGAAAAATGAGAGCTGTGAAGAGCTGGAGTGGCCCCAGCGTTGCCTTTCAATGGAGCCGTGGCTGCCTCTCCTCCCATTAATGCGCGGCTTTGATTTCCCAAGCAGCTCTTGGAGCCGCTGGGGAACTGGCCCTGTGACTTTCTCTGTGAGAGCAGAGAATGGAGACAGCTGAGTAAATATAGCCTAAATCACTGCTTTCCTGGCCATTCCCCCACCCTTCCCTGCCATGCCAAGGGCTGGTGTGTCCCCGAGGCTGGACTGGGCTCTTCTTTAGCCTTCCACGATGTGGGAAAGTCCCAAGCCATGGTTTGGTTTCTTTGGTGACCCTCTTTGACGTGCGCAGCTCGTGCTTCCATCTGCCTGCGCCGTTTGTGGCACGGGCTCGATCCTCCTAAAGCTGATCTCTGCCCCAAAACCCAGTGTTCCCAACTCGCTGGAACAAGGTTTTGAGCACACAGGAAAATCCTCTCTGCCTGCAGTTGGGTCTCGCTTGGACAAAAGCGCTGGGTTGGAAGGGAAAGCGCGGCTCAGCTGGAATGTGGCGAGGAGCAGAGTGGTTTGCGGAGCCAGTTTGGAGCCATGTCAGAGCTCTGAGTGCCGGGGTGTGTTTACAATGAAAAAGAGTATTTATAATATCGAGGGCTCTTTTAATTCCTCTGGGAATCTCTGGAGCCGCAGCTTGGAGCTAAAGTAGCTGGGTAATGGAAGATGAAAAGCAGACAGGAAGGGATGGTGGATTTCTCAAGTTGGAAGGTCTTGGCTCTCTCACCAATATCCAAATCATGCTGGTCTATTAACTTGGGTGCTTCTTACCTTGTCGGTTACTTCATGTGATTGCTGAGCTGTGCAGAGCTGCTAATAAATCATATAAATTCCAAATACCCTGGGGAATGTGATTTTAAGCAGATAAGTTAGCAAGAGCAGTTGGATTTTTTTTTTTTCATGTACTCAGGTTTTTTTTAGAACTGTGATTTTTTTGCCAAAATACAGCTCCTGGGTTTCTATATCCCTAAAGCCAGCTCCGTGAATGCTCCTAAAATGGAATTAGTGTGTTCTTGCTGCATGGGGGATGGTGTAAGAGCAGCCTGGCAAGGCTGGTGTTGGGTGCTGAATCCTTCTCTGCCCAGTGCCAGTAAATAAAAGTCTCAGTTCAAATAAAAAGCTCTCGTAGGCAGGAGGAGAAAGTTTGTGAGGTGGTTAAGAAAGAACAAGCTTCAGCTGGAGCAAGGAAGTTCAGTGTCAGGAGAAGCCTGTGGACAGTATGAGAAATCTGGGGGTAGGTGTGCAGACTGCCTGAGGTGCTCTCATGCTGTCCAGCCTTTGAGCAGGAGGTCTCTGGGACCTCCAGTGGTCTCCCAAAAGTGAGGAAGGTGTTGGTCATCCTGGTTTCTTCAGCTCCTCGTGTCCCTGCTAATCATGACATTGACCTTTTCAGTGAAATATTTCAGATATTCCTTCACTTCCTCGGGCTTTGGTGAATAAAACGAAATATTTAATGAAACTCAGGCATGAGCAGTAAATGCTCTGTGTCCCTGGCAAAGGGTGGCTTGTGGCTGTGGGCAGGAGCTGCTGCTCCTGGGGATCTGCTGCTGCCTGGGAAGCATTTCTGGGGAAGAGAGGAGGTGAAAACGGCTTTGGCTGTCCCATGCCTGGCTGGGGCACTGCTCAGGCATAGCTCCCCTCCTCCCCTGCAGCTTTTCCCTGTTTGGAAGGAAATACCAGCTGGCTTGGCAGCACCGTGGCCAGCCCCAGCTCCAGCTCTCCCTGCTCCGCTGGCCGCTTCCCCAGGGGCAGCTGCTGGAGCGTGTCCAGCTCCGCTTCCCGCCCGCTCCAGCTCCCTGCAGGCTCTCCCAGCTCCTTCCCCCACAGCTCCTCGTGGCACTGCTGCCTCTTCCACAGCCTCGCTCATGGCTCCAGCCTCCCGAGACATTTTTCCAGTCATTGTTCCTGCTGGGGAGGCAGTGGGCTCTGGAAGCTGCCTGGGAGCGCAGGGATTTGCTGGGCTGTTTGTCCTGACTGTAAATCAGGGGTTGGCAAGCTCTTGCCCTCTCTGCCTCTGCCACTCGGTGTTGTGGGTGCTGCTGAGCACAGGATGACCCGTGATGTGCTTGCCATTGCCAGCTTTAGGAGCTGAGGCCATCAGAGCTGCCCTGGCTGTGTGGGTCAGAAGGATGTGATGCAGCAGCAGATGTCACCATGGCAGGCGATTCCCTGTCCGTTTTTATTCCCATCCATCATTGCATTGTTCTATTTTCTCATGTTATTAAAGGAAAAGTTTCTTCTTTTTGTCTGTAACTTGCAGTTCAGTCTCGATATGGTGTTTGTTTTGCTCGCTGAGGATCTGATGTAACTTGGAGAGATTGGAGCTGTGTACACTGTTGTGAGCATATTCTTCTTTTAAATATTTTTATGCATTCTTTCCCTTCTCTGGTAGGAAAGTAACTCAGTCTCGCTTCAAGTCAAGCTGCACTTTGAACTGCATTTGGAACTGGGTTAAAAAGCACAGGAACCACATTTAAAATGTTAAGATGCTTTTATTTATGTGCTGGGCACAGACAAAAAGACTCGTAATGTGTTTTTTGTTTCAAACCGATGTGTTAAACAAAGAAAGTATTGACAGCAGTTAATGAATCGAGGGATTGTTTCTGGGCACTGAGATAGATTTACCAAAGGTATTTAGCTGTCTGATGCATGGGATTTTCAGAGCAGCCTAACTAAGCAAGTGCTCGCCAGCACAGACACGAGGTTCCTCTCTGAGAGCCGAGCAAACCTGGAGCTGGGCCCAGCAGAAATCTTTTGGCAAGGTGCTGCCTCTCTCCAGCTCGGAGGTGTGCTTCCAGCCGACAGGCTTGTGCGTGTCCCGGCCTCTCGGCACTGCCTTCCCTCCAAGGAGCTGTTCCAGAGCTTTGGGAAGTGTGTGTTCCCAATCCCCAAAGACTCTGTCAGCTGCTCTCTGAGGGTGCAGAGCTTTCCTGCAGCTCAGTCAGAGAAGCCTCTGGCTGGGTCCGTGACAGGCCAGACGACAACTGTTGCTCCTGGAGAGGACGGTGCCGGCATTAGCCATGAGGATTTGGGTCTCCTGGGGGGCTCCTCACTCGTGTCCACGAGCACTCAGTGCCCACCTGGGCTGAGCGTGGGGAAAGCAGGTGAGGCTTCTCCAGGAATAGCCTGGCTCTGAGTTCTCTGGATTTTTTCGTGTGCCCAGTGACCCGCTGGGACACGGAGAGCGCGGTGGCACAGAGCTGTGCCTGCGTTCCCACCCCAGGGAAGAAGGTTGTGGAAGGAGACGGTTGGAAGAAGCTGCGGGACCTGCTCTTTGGAGACACTCGCTGCTCCAGAGTCATTCTCCTCTTCCCACCCCTCCACACAGATCTGCTTTTAAAAGCTACTGAACAAGTTTGCCGGGCCTGAGCGTTTTGTCCTTCCAGCCTCTTCAGCTGCACCGGCTTGTCGGAGGCGCCTGGAGTCGGGGCTGGGATCTGCGGGTGGGAGCTGGGGGAGCATCGACCCTGCTGGGGCTGGGCTCTGCTGCCTCTGGGTGTGCTCTGGGGTCTGTCCTCCCCGGGAGGAGCCACTCTGGGGTCTGTCCTCCCCGGGAGGAGGGGGAGCTGCCAGCGCCATGGCCAGTGGGCAGCGGCCGCTCAGGCCCTTGGCATTCAGACAGTGCCCCCGGCACGGCGACTCCGCTCTGGGGGACCCTGACAGGCAGCACTCAGAGGGGCAGCCAGTGAGCCTAGTCATAAATCTCTCTTTATGCTCTGCATTATGAAGTAATATTTTCCTGGCTGGGGCTGGTTGGGTTGGGGAAATGCGGGCTCGGCTGCGAGTTCCCGGCAGCCACCATCCCAGCGTGGTGGGAGCTTTCACAGCGGCCATGCTGGGATGTGCTGCTTCCCCCGTGAACATCAGAAACCTCTGTAGGGTCTTTCCATGAATTCTGCAGTCTGGTGTTGCTCCTGGAGTTCTGGAGAAGCTCTCCAGCAAGCTGGATCAGGCTCAATCCTGTTCCCCTCCCGCCTCTGGCCGCAAGTGCCTCACCTCCCCGCGGGCAGTGCCTGTTCATTCATGGCAAAGACAGCCTGGCTGGGACGCCTGCCCGAGCTCAGGCAGGCGGTGCGGGCTCTGGCTGCTGCACAGGTTTCCTGTGCCATGGCCTCTTTGTGCCTTTTGTCCTTGTCAAGGGAAGGAGCCTTGGAGCCGGGCTGGAGAGCCTGGCTGAGAGGTGGGGTTGGCTCCTCTCCGGGGACTCACCCTGATCTCAGACTTTGCGGCAGCACGTGCAGATGTGGTGACACGTGCAGGGCTGATACCACGTGCAGGAGAAAAGAAGGATTTGTAGCTGATATGAACTGTAACCTGCTGCTGGCCCAGAGGAGCTATTTTGAAATCCTGCAGATCACCACCATTGGTGCCTGTCACAGAGTCCAACCAGCAGTCGGAGCAGCCCTGGCTTCGTGCCATGCTTGGTTGTTCACTGACCTCTGTGGGAAGGGTGTCCTGGCTCCCTTTGCCTTCTTGCCTCCTTCTCCCCAGGATCTCACAGCCCTGAGAAGCACCTTCCTGCTTGTTAATGAGACTCAAGAGTTTGAGCTGGGTTTGGTGGTTTCTGGGCCAAAACAGCTCAAGCCTTTAACAGGACCTGCAGCGTTTGAGCAGGCCCAGGGTGTCCCTGGGAAGGCTGGGTTCTGGCTGCCCTGGTGCCTTGCAGGTCTGGTCCTCGGCTGCACGCCATTTCTGCGGGAACCAGAACTCTGGGATTTGCCTGAGGGAGGTGGAAAACTGGCCTGTGCAGCCAGGAGGGGATGGGAAAAGAGGACGTGCCTGGCTGGTGGGAATGTCCCAGCTCGTACATCTCTTCAGCAACATGTTATAACCCAGGTTTATTCTTTTTGGTGGATTTCTGGGCAGGGCAGGCAGCATATTCAATTTCTCTCTGAATAGCTGAAAGGCAGTTAGGAGCTCTAAGTAGACTTGAAGGCTTCTAAAGATTATTTTAACTCCTTTTTGCCTCCATCTCTGCAAAAAAACCCTATGCCTGCACTTGATGCTGCTGCTGTTGCTTTTGAAAAGTTCAAAAATTGACTTTTTGCTCAGAGCAAAGCTTTGAAGTGCTGCTCTGTGGGAATGGCAGCGCATCTCGAAAGCCTTTTGCTGAAAGCGTGGTTAACCTACATTTGTGGGCAGCTCCCTTCAGAAGATGCCTTTGTGGGGGATTGCATGGCGAGATGTAAAGGTGAACTGTGAAATTTAATCGATTTAACAAGGGAGGGTTAAATCTGTTTGTTCTGCTCCTGTTCAGGGCCTGCAGCTGGTGGGTGCAGGGTCACCCTTTTCTGTATGCAAAAGTTATCCTGCATAAAGGCTGTTTTGTCCCACTTGTTGTCTCCTTGTTTGCATAAGTGCTGCGAGGAGGGTAAGCTGAAGAAGCAGGGGTGAACCTCTTTGAGATGCAGAGCTGGTGCCTGGCTGTAGCAGAGGGGAGGTAGCGTTCCTGCCCACAGCCACTGGCTCCTCACTTGCTCTTGGGAGTGTAAATCAGGATTAGCATGCCCTGCTTGGATCCAGGGCTCAGCATCAGCTGCTAGGTAGGAGAGAAACGAGTCCTGCCTCTCTCAGGTGAACCCCTGGTTTGAATGTTGGCGTGTCAGGAGGGTGTGGGGTGCTTGGGTGTGCAGTGACAATTCTTCTTCTCTTTGCAGGCACTGGGAAAGGGAACGTAGTGTGCCACGCTGTTCCAGGCTGGAAGCCTACTGTGCTTTTCCTCCCCAGACTCCGAGAGACTGGCTTTTTTGGTGAAACAGACCCTGATCTTGGGTTTCTTTGCTGCATGCCCACTCACCAGTGCTGGATTATGTTCGTCTCCTTCTCCCTTTGCTCCATAATTTGGTTAAATCGTGGTTTCAAGCTGAGGAAAAGGGGCTGCACCTAAGCTCTCCGGGGCACCCAGACCAGGCTCCTGGGGTGCCAGTTCACACAGAGACGGTTCAGAGAGCTGATGGGGGAGAGCTGCCTCTGAGGGCCCTCCTCTTCCACCTGGAACGTGCTGCCTCACCCTTCAGAGCCCTTCTCCCCCAGCAGAGAGGATGGGCAGCACCGACGGCTTCCAGTACCGCGCGCTCTACCCCTACCGCAAGGAGCGCGAGGAGGACATTGACCTGCTGCCCGGGGACATCCTGGTCGTGAGCAAGGGGGCCCTGCAAGCCTTGGGCTTCAAAGATGGAGATGAGCAGACCCCCAATCAGATCGGGTGGATCCTGGGTGTCAATGAGCGCACCAAGCAGAAGGGAGACTTTCCTGGCACCTACGTGGAGTACGTGGGGCCGGTGAAAATCGCTGTCCCTTCACACCGGCCCCGGGTGCAGAGACCCCTGCCTGCCACACCGGGGGCCAGCGGCTGCCGGCTGCCCGAGGCTCTGGAGCAAGGTAAGCCCTGCTGTGTGCTCTGGGACACCTCCAGTCTCGCTGTGTGACAGATGAGAGTGTGTGAGTGGCTTTGTAGGACAGCGGTGAAACCCTCAGCTCGGCAGCACTGGTTGCCCCACCAGCAGCAGTGCAGTTGAGTCACAGCCAAAAGCCGGCTTCTCTCAGTCCTGGCCCAGAGAAAAGCACTGGGCAAGCCTTGTCCCACTCTTACATCTCCCAAGATCCTTCTCCTTCTCTGTTCTGCAACCAGCCGGGATCCCCATGGTCCCTCTCCCTGCTCCACTGAGTTTTGCCAGGCTCCCTCCCTTCAGGATAAGTCCTGACCTCTCCCAACCACCACCTCCCCGCCTCTGCAGCGCCTGGGGCAGTGCTCCCTGCCAAGAGCTGCTCAGCCCCGCTGAGGGACACAATTACTTGTCTCTGGGCAAGAGGAGAAAAGTCAGGGTCTAAAAGAGCGCTTCTGAGAACTGGAGCTAATTGCTTGTCTGCCTGGCAGCCAGCCCACGCCGCGGGTCGCAGAGCCCTCGCTGGGGCCAGGCAGCCACCCTGGGGCTGGGCATGGGCTGTCCTGCACCTGCAGCTGCCTCCCAGCCAGCCTGGCCTTGGCACGGACCTGATCCGGGAGAGCCAACGTGCCTCAGCCCTGCCTGTGGAGCTGTGGCAGCTGCCTGCCCTTAGCCTGTTTTTTTGGCTCCCAGGCACATAAACCCTGTGGCCAGCGCTCAGCAGCCCCCAGGATTCCCCCTTCTACTCTTCCTTTGTGAGAACCCCACCTGCAGTGCTGAGTCTGGGTCTGGACAAGACAAGAAAGAAGTGGGGCCTGTTGGAGCGAGTCCAGGGAAGGCCACAGAAATGTTCCAAGGGCTGGAGTCCCTCTGCTCTGGAGCCAGGCTGGGAGAGCTGGGGGTGTTCACCTGGAGAAGAGAAGGCTCTGGGAAACCTTCTTGTGGCCTTCCAGTATTTAAAAGGAACTCATATAAAAGAGGGAGAGAGGTTTCTTATACAGACAGATAGTGATAGGACAAGGGGGAAGTTTTAAATTAAAAGAGGGAGAGATTTAGATTAGATGTTAGGAAGAAATTCCTGACTGTGAGGGTGCTGAGGCCCTGGCACAGGTTTCCCAGAGCAGCTGTGGCTGCCCCTGGATCCCTGGAAGTGTTCCAGGTCAAGCTGGATGGGGCATGGAGCAACCTGATCTAGTGGACTGTATCCCTGCACAAGGCAGGGGGGGGTTTAAGGGTTTTTTTTTTAAAGTTTTTTAAGTTTTTTTTTTTTAAGGGGTGATCTTTTAAGGTCCCTTCCAATCCAAACCATTCTGTGATTCTCTGAGGGGTGACAGCCACACTTTGCCTTCCCACGCCTTGCAGAAGACCTCGTGCTGGTGTACATGGGAGGAGTGGGGTCAGCAGCAGGAGCTGGAGGCTGCCAGGGAACGCTCCCAGCTGGCAGCGCTGCATCCTCCCCATCCCTCTCTGCCTGGGAGCCACGGCTACCCCAGCAGATGCTTCTGGCATCTGGTGTGAAAACACCTCTGGGGTCTTACGAAACCGGGGTTGTGGGGCTGGTGCAGCTCCCTGCAGCTGCCTCCCTCGCTGCTGCTCCCGGAGCCGGAGGGGCGGCCCCAGGAAACATCTCCGCAGGGTGGGAATGCGGCCGGGCCCTGCGCGTTTGGGTTGGCAGCGAGAGCCTGACCTGAGTCATCCCGCTCACAACCTGCCTTTCCAAGAAAGCTGCTCCTCTCAGGAGCCTGGGATGTGCTCTGTGCTGGATGTGCTGGCCTCGCCTGCGTTCGGCCCGGTGCTCCCTCAGGGGCTGCGTTTCTGCCCTCCTCGGATCTCCCCTCTTCTCAGGGGGGCTTGGTGGAGGTGTGTCAGGGTGGTCAAAGCCACCCCTGGGGTCTCTGGGAGGTGGAACAAGATCCATGCCAAAGCTCCTGAAACACAAGAAAAGAGAAATTTGAGAAGGAAACCAAAAGCCAAGCCTCTCTGCATCCTGCCCAGGGATGGAGGGTGGGTTAACAGGGCACCTGAGACCAGTGCCAGCCCTGTTCCTGTCCCTTGCTGGGGCATCCCCAGAGCCAGTCTCTACTCTGGGCACAGGCAGGGCCTGCAGGGAGGCAGCTCAAACACCCACAGCCATTTTACACTCAGCCTGAAGGTTTGATCCCTGTATGGACTGTTCACTTAAGAGCTGGACTTGAAGATTCTTGTGGGTCCATTCCAGCTCAGGATATTCTGTGATGCTTTATTTTTGTATTCTGCTGGGGAGACACATTTTTGCAATGGAAAAACCACATTTGAGCCAAGCCTGTCTTATTTCTTCATGGTGTGCACTTTAGGAGGTGCAGAAGCGTCTCCTGGCAGCGCCACGAAGCCCCTTCTCTGCTTCCCAGGTCCTGTCCTGGCTGGCAGGGACCCCTTAGCCCCTCAGTGTCACTGGTGGAGCAGGGCCAGCGCCACAGCTGTCCCGGGAGCAGCAAGACCCAGCGCGTTCTGCCAGTGGATTTACGAGCTGCTGGTGTTTGCCTTCCGCAGAGAACACGAGCGGAAAATGCGGCTCGGGAATATTTCCGCAGCTGCCCGGGCCGTGCTGTGAGCAGCCTTGTTCACGGCGGCCCAGCCCGGAGGCCCGGCAGGCTCAGGAGCTGCTGCTGGCTCCGGCTCTGTGCCTGACAAAAAAAGACAAGCTGCTGCCTGCTGAAGCAGCACATTCCCGGCCGGGCCACGTGGGCAGCGCCAGTATTTACTCTCCCTTCAGCCCTTCCCAAGGGTCAGGCTGGGAGCTGCCAGCCTGGAAGCTTGCCTGCAGCTTCCCCACACTGACCTGCACCACGCTGGGCCCCCTCTGTGCCCAGGAGCTCGCTCCAGTGGGGGATTGTCCCCCCCTCCCCAGCAGCACCGGCCTTTGCAGAGCTGCTGGGTGCCTGACCCGTGTGCTTCCCTTCCCATGGCTGTTCTGTCTCCCCTCCAGGCCGTGGGTGCAGGAGGCTGAGCTGGGTGCGCAGTTCCAGCTTGCTGTGCCTTGTGGTGAGACCACACCAGGCGAGTTCGGGTCAGATCCATGACAACGGAGCTGTTTCGCAACGGGGAGCAGCCTCTTGGCTCTGCCTCTGCAGAGTGCAGTGTGCTGGGTGTCCTCACCCACTGCGGGCTCCCCAGGGTCTGCCAGGTGCTGTGGACCAGCCTGGAGGAACCTCCTGCTCCAGCTGGTGCTCCTTTGGAAGCGGGAGGGAGTCTGGCACCGCTCATCCTTCGGCAAACCTCCTGCTGGCAGCTCCTCAGCCAGGCCTGCGTGCTCCTGCCCTGGCACGCACAGGGGAAGGGGGTGCCTGGAGCCAGAACCTCAAGATTCTCTGGAAGCGGCAGTGAAATAGCACCCGACACGGGGCTGCAGATCCCCCAGGAGTGGGGGGACTCTGGTCCCGTGCCGTGGGTTGTCTGTGCCCTGTAGCAGCTTGCACAGAGGCTGTGGGCTCACGGGGAGGGGGAGGCACAGGGCCGGTTTCCATGTTAAACGAGCAATCAAGGGCAGGAATTTGCTGACATGGCGTTCTGTCTGAATCGCTGGATTAATCACAGCTCACCCCGCTCCGCTGCCAGCCCTGTGCAGCCCCTGTGCTGGGCAGGGACCCAGCCCTGAGCTCCAGGAGCCCTGGTAACCCCTGTGCTGCCTGCCCGGGGGGCACGGGTCCCCAGGGGGATGGGCTGTGTCCCCAGGCCTCTGCACAGAGCAGTGGATATCTCCCTGTGCACACCCAGTCAGGGCTGGAGCTCAGCAAGTGCTGGCTCCTGGGCAGGTTCCTTGCAGGCTCCATGCCCTGTTTGCCTGTGCCACAGCCTCACAGCAGGGGCCACGGCTCTCCTTGCTCCTGTTGGGAGTTGCCTGGGTTGTGCCCTGGCACAGCTCTGCTGCTGAGGGCTGAGCTGGTGCTGAGCCCCTCTCTCCCTCCCTCTCCCCCAGGGTCTCCTCTCCCGGACTTGCAGGAGCAGTTCAGCCCTCCCGAGATTGCTCCGCCGCTCCTGGTGAAGCTGGTGGAAGCTATTGAGAAGAAAGGTAAGGGGGCAATGCTGAGCTCTGGGGGTGCTGATACACCCCAGAACCCCACAATGAGAGCTGAGCTCTGTGGGACACACAGGACACAGCTGCTCTCATGTTCCTCCCTGGGCTGAGCTGCTGAGGCCCATGAGGGTGTTTGGTTTGAGCACCTACACACACTGGGTGGGTGCTGGGTTTGGGAAACACTTCCAGCCTGGCTCTGTGCCAAGGTGGAGAAATGGGGCCACTGAACCGGGTGTCCTGGGGGCCAAGGGGGCTGCAGCAGCCTCTGCAGGGGGTTGGCTTGGACACCGTCCAGGTCTGGTTATCTGTGCCACAGCCATTGCCCAGCTGGCACTGAAACAGTGCCTGTGCTGGAGCTGACAGCAGTGTCCCCCCTTCTGCAGGGTTGGACAGCGAGATGTTGTACAGGACATCTGGCTCCGAACTGAGGCAGGCGCTGAGAACCGGTAAGAACCAGCTCGGCGCGGTGGAGGCGAATCGGCTCAGATGGAGGAGATTAGTGGATGTGACAGCGCCAGCAGTAATGCAATCCAGGCCAGGCTCGCCTGTCCCCGGCAGTTCCTGACTCCCAGCACGCTGCCTCTGGGGCTGGGCTGTCCCCATCCCAACATGTCCCTGTCCTGGAAGGGATGGGACAGGGGGGGATTCCTGGCACCATCCGTGGGGGGCAACAAAGGGATGTGGTGCTGGCTCAGAGACTCGCAGGCAAACAAACTGTGCTTGTCCCCCGCTGTCTTTGGGGTGCTCTGCTGATGGGCTGGTGGAGGCTTCTCTGGCTCTGTCATGCCACTAATAAGCAGGGGAGGATCTTTCAGCCTGGCTTGGTGTCTGGAGCTGTGGCTCCCCGGTGCCGATGTCTCTGCTGGGGAGCCCTGGGAGCCGCCTGCCTCGGCTGGGCTGGGGCCTCATCCGGCACCACGCTGGCGACTCCCCTCCCGCAGACGTTCCTGCAAACCCCAGCCACGCCGTGCTGTCAGCCCGGGCTGTGCTCTTGGGACAGGCTTTATGTGCTTCCCAACATCCTGTGTTCCGGGGAGGTGTCTTCCCTGTTGGGTTCAGTGTGTGGCTGCTCTGTCTGTGCTGCACTCCTGCTGGCAGCGGGGAGCAAAACTCTCACCCGAGCTGTGCCTGCCCAGAATTCCTGTGTTGGGGCTCAGGGCAAAGATTGTGGGTACTCAGGATGACCTCTGCCCTCTCTCAAGGCAACTGCTGGGGTTCCCAGAGCTGGTTTATTTCTGGGGTGAACATCCTTCTGTCACATGGGCTGCCTGAAGGCTGCCTGAGCTCCCTCGTGGTGCTGGTGAGCTCTCATGATAGCTGGCTGCTGTGTGATGGTTTTTGGGATGGGTGTTGGGTTCAGCTGGGTGTCCAGTGCTGTGTCCACCCTCCCATGGGAAATGTGTGTCCTGACAGATTGGACCCTGGGTGACCTGGATCCCCTGGACGTGCACTCCCTGGGCGAGGCTCTACGAGGTTACCTGCAGGACCTGCCCTCCCCTGTGGTGCCGGTGTCAGCGCATGGAGATATCCTTCGCATCCTGCAGGGTAAGGGCCTCCCCCTGCTGCCTTGGGAATGGGCAGCTGGCTGGGGTGGACACATCTGGGATATTAAAATAATCCCTGTCCCTATGGGGCCTGGCAGATGGCCCCGCTGCTGACAGCGCTCCTGCGCTGTGATGCAGCCGGAGCGTGGAGAGTGGTGCCGGCTGTCCCAGCTCTTCCCTCGTGTCTTGTTCTCTCCCCAGAGATCCCCCAGCCAGAGAATTGCCGGAAGCAGCTGCTGCTGGCCCTGGAGTCGCCTGCGGTCCCGCTCCAGAACACGCTCACCCTGCAGTTCCTGCTCCGGCATCTGGGGAAGGTATCGCAGCAGGCCGAGAGCAACAGCCTCCACCCTCGGGCCCTGGGAGAGATCTTCGGCCCCCTTCTCCTGCGGCTGCCTGGCGCCAGGTACGTGAGGCTTTTGGTCCCAGCAGTGTTCCCAGCTCCGGCCGCTGTGCCTGCCAGGACAAGGAGTCCAGCCTGGAACAGCAGGGCTGCCCACAGTCCCTGCTGGGCTGCACATGGGATTAAACTGCTGGCAGCACACAGGGGTGGGAGCACACAGAGCCAGGACAGAGCCCTTGCTGCCCTGGCAGCCTGGGGTCTGGCAGCTGGCATGAACCAGCTGACCCCAGGGGACACGGGAGCAGTGCCATGTTCTACCCCACAACTGCTGTCCTTAACTTGCCTCTTCTCTCCCCGCAGCCCAGAGCTGAGCCCTGACTTCTCCGTGCTGTTTCTGGAGACGCTTCTGCAGACGAAGGAGCTGGAGCCTGAACAGTTGCCTCCAGGTACTGAGATACCCCTTCCCTGGGGCCTGAGGCGCTGGCACTTGTGGGTGTGGACTCTCTGCCCCCATGATAGGGTTGCTGAGGGCATTTGGATAGCCCAGCTGTGCCTGGGGGCCAGCTCAAGGTGTTCAGCTACTGGAGATGGGCCTGGAGCAGCTCCAGGAAACGTGGTGGCCTCTGGGCCAGTCACTGCAGGGAGGGGGACTCAGCACTCCGAGGGATTGCCAGTGGGGAGCTGGGATTTGGGCTTACCCTGTTTCATCCCTCCTCCTCTCCCAGCCCTGCCTCCCAAACCACCGAAGCCGAAGCCCAGCGCAGCCAGCCTGGCCAATGGCAACAACGCGCCCTTGCAGGACGCCGAGTGGTACTGGGGGGACATTTCTCGGTAAGGACGTGACTGACAGCTCACAGCTGGGGTGTGAGCTTTCCCCTTTCCATCAGGTGAGCTTTGGGGCCACTTCCCAGGCCATGACAATCCTGTTCCTTGCAGGGAGGAGGTGAACGAGAAGCTCCGGGACACACCAGATGGGACCTTCTTAGTGCGTGATGCCTCCAGCAAGATCCAGGGGGAATACACGCTCACGCTCAGGTGGGACTTTGGGATCCTCTGGGATCCCCTGAGAGCCCCAGGGATGCAGCTCTTGGGACATGTCCCTGTGCTCCCAGCTGTAGGGATGCTGAGGTCTCTGGCTGGTGTAGGGTGCTGGGGTGGTGGTAAGTGCCCTCTCCTCTCCCCTCCACTGCAGGAAGGGAGGCAATAACAAGCTGATCAAGATCTTCCATCGGGAAGGCAAGTACGGCTTCTCGGAGCCCCTGACTTTCGGCTCGGTGGTGGAGCTCATCACCCACTACAGGCACGAGTCACTCGCCCAGTACAACGCCAAGCTGGACACCAGGCTGCTCTACCCCATCTCCAAGTACCAGCAGGTGAGGCCTGTGCTGCAGGGACGTGGCTGGCAAGCACAGCCTGAACCAGGGGCGTTTGTTCATCTGTCCCTGCCCCTTTGGTAGCTGGCAGTGTCCCATCCCTCTCCCTGCGTGCTGGGATGTTTTGTTGTGGGGTTTTGTGGGACCAGCTGGAGCAGGTCCTGACTGAGGCTGTGCCTGTGGCAGGACCAGGTGGTGAAGGAGGACAGCGTGGAAGCTGTGGGGGAGCAGCTGAAGGTTTATCACCAGCAGTACCAGGACAAGAGCTGGGAGTACGACCTGCTGTATGAGGAGTACACACGCACATCCCAGGTATGTGGGCACTGCTTGAGACCCCCAAGGGCTGCTCTGTCACCCCCTGGGTGCTGGCAGCCACCCTGCTGTGCACAGGGGACACCAGAGATGGGGCACCTCTTGCCCCATTTGTCAGCTCACAGACTTGCAGGGGCTCCCCAGAGGATGGGCTTTGAAGAGGGGGATATTTTGCCTGCAGCAAGGACAGAGCTGCTGTGGGGAAGTTGAAAGAGGGGATGCAAATGTGCAGAAATGTTCCTCAGCTTTTCCCTCCCTTCTCCCCAGGAGCTGCAGATGAAGAGGACGGCAATCGAGGCCTTCAATGAGACGATCAAGATCTTTGAGGAGCAGTGTCAGACACAGGAGAAGTGCAGCAAGGAGTACATCGAGCGCTTCAGGAGGGAGGGCAATGAGAAGGAGGTGCAACGGTGAGGATGGGGGTGGAGAAGGGCCTCAGGGGCTGGAAGGATCCTCCTGGCTCAGCACAGAGCCGAGGCACGCGGACTCCTTGTCTCTCCAGCAGCATGCTGTGGGCTGGAGCTGGCAGGCTGCCTCCTCCACCTCCCCCACCCTGGCCCACAGCCTAAACCCCCTCTCTCTCTCTCCCAGGATCCTCATGAACTCGGAGAAGCTCAAGTCCCGCATCACAGAGATCCACGACAGCAAAATGAAGCTGGAGCAGGACCTGAAGAAACAAGCCTCGGAGAACCGGGAGATCGACAAGCGCATGAACAGCCTCAAGCCAGACCTGATGCAGCTGCGCAAGCTGCGGGACCAGTACTTGGTGTACGTAGTGGCCCTGCAGCGCGGCCCGGGAGCCATCCTGCCGCCTCCCCCGGGGCTCCGCGGCTCGTTGGACCGGCTCGCAGCCCGCTGTGGGCAGGAGCCGCTCCCGCAGCAGCCTCGGGGCTCGGCGCTCCCCGGCAGCGGTGGCTGCTGCTGCCCTCTGGTGATGGCCATGCCCGGGGCTCGCTGCAGCCCTGCTCAGCTCTGCCCTCCTTCCCCAGGTGGCTGACGCAGAAAGGTGCCCGGCAGAAGAAGATCAACGAGTGGCTGGGCATCAAGAATGAGACAGAGGAGTGAGTGTCCTGCTCGTGTGCTGTGGGATTTGGGGGATGTGGGAGCACAGGCTGTGCAGCTGCTTCTGCCTGGGCAAATCCCAGCTCCCTGCCTGGGGGCTGAGGAGGTCTTCCCTGCCAGATGGGCACTGTGGGGAGATGTGGGGGTCACACACCTAAATTTAGGGAATCTGACCCTGCCTGTGCTCGATTGCAGCCAGTACTCCATGATGGATGACGAGGAGGAGCTGCCCCACCACGAGGAGCGGACATGGTACGTGGGGAAGATCAACCGTGTGCAGGCAGAGGAGATGCTGTGTGGGAAACGGGACGGCACCTTCCTGATCCGTGAGAGCAGCCAGAAGGGGTGCTACGCCTGCTCCGTGGTGTGAGTATCCCTGTGCAGGTGGGATGGGATGGGATGGGATGGGATGGGATGGGATGGGATGGGATGGGATGGGATGGGATGGGATGGGATGGGATGGGATGGGATGGGATGGGATGGGATGGGATGGGCTGGGATGGGATGGGATGGGATGGGATGGAATAGGATGGGGCTGGCCCAGGTTGTGTTCCTGCGTTGCTCCACCCATCCCTTGCTAGAGGTGACAGTTCCCATCTGCCTTGGCTTCTCCTGCCAGGGCCAGGTGTATCTTTACGCTGCTTTGGTGCTCCCCTGTGCCACTGCTGACCCAGGCTCCTGTGTCTCCCTGGCAGGGTGGATGGTGACACCAAGCACTGCGTGATCTACAAGACAGCGACAGGCTATGGGTTTGCTGAACCCTACAACCTCTACGCCTCCCTCAAGGACCTGGTCTTGCACTACAAGCACACGTCCCTGGTGCAGCACAATGACTCCCTGAATGTCACGCTGGCTCACCCGGTCCTTTCCCAGCCACCAGCCAGATGAGCAGCCCATGCACAACACAACAGCTGCCTTCAGCTTCTCCCCAGGGCGCTGCTTTCTGGCTCTGGACTCTTGCACCCTGTATAGTTGAGTCTCTGTGCTCCTGCTCCTTCAGAGCCTCTGAGATGTCTGTGACCGTTCCTGATGTCCCTCTTGGTCAGTAGCTGAAACCCGTGTTGGCTGATGGGACAGAAAGGCTGGGCTGTAGATTTGCAGTGGGCTCCAGCCTCTAGGAGGTGGGATCCAGTTGTGATTGAATCGCTGGGGATGAGCACAGCCCCCTCCCCTTCCCTGATAAGCAGGTCAGATCCCCTTCTTGCTGGCAGGTCACCCCGCTACGCATCACTGTAGAGCTTTGGTTCCTGATTCCTCGGTGCTGTGACCGAGGGGTTCCCTGCCTGGACACCAGAGGAGGCAGAGGAAGAGGCTCCACTGAGTGTGTGCATCCTTCAGTCTCGCTTCCCTCGGTGGCCTCGCAGGCTGTGATGGTGTCTGGTACGAGGGGTGCTGCTCTTGCGTGCAGAGACACATTTAGGAAGGAGAAACCTCATCCTCTGTGGGGCTCCCCGGCCGAGATCTCCGTGCTGTGCCCCACCTCACCACCATTCCCTCTTGTCATAACCACCTCTGGAGTGTTGCTGCCTGGGCAGGGAGGATCTGCTTAGCTGTGAATCTCCCTCCTTAGCTGTGCCAACGAAGCTGTGAAATCCGTGTTGGTACCCGTGTTTTTCCTGGCAGGATCTGTGGGATGCACAGCTCGTTGTTTCCAGCCGGTTTCAGTGACTCTCTGCACACGTAACCCATTGAAGCTGACTGTAGCTCTGTAAATATGGTTCTTTTTGTGACCAGCTGCTCCCCTGGTGCTGGTGTTTGCTGAGCCCCCAGTGCCACCCCCAGCATGGGCAGCAGCTGCCAGGCTGCCACAGCCCCGGGCCCTGCAGCTGAAGCAGGAGGGGGCTGGAGTCCAACTCACACTACGAGCCCTACCTGGAATGAAGGACCTCTCTGCTGCAGGAGGACACATCCACGGGGCCTGGGGCTTGCTGAAATGTATCTGCATGATGGTGAACTATGTATGCAAAGCACTTCCAATCGTGGGTACTGTATGGAGCCGGGGCAGGGCTGCCCACCACAGGCGGCTGCTGCGGGCAGGGCGCTGTGTCCGAGCTCAGAGGGCCCCAGGGCAGCCCAGGTGGGCCTGGAAGAGCTTTAAAAGCTGAGATGGGAGTTGAGGCCATGGTGGCGTTTGCTTTCCTGGGTTATCTCAGCTGCCTGGCTGGAGGAGAGTATTCTTGGTCCTCTTGATTTGCCAGAATGGCTCATTCCCTCTCGGAGGCTCCTCCTTGGGACAGGCGGGTGGATGCTGTGGACTTTGGCACTTGTGTCTCCCCTTGCAGCTTCGGTTCTGCTGGATCCATGGGGTGCTCTGTGCTCACACTGCCTGCATCCTGTCCTTGATGTGCCACCTGTGTTGGGGATCACTGTCCCTCCCTCCCTGGCCAGCTCTGCTGCTTGCCTTGCTCTGGGCTGGTCCCCAGATCCTTCTGGAGCTGGGGCTGCTGGAGCAAACATCCCATTCCTGTTGCTTGTGGCAGCTCTCCCATGCTCAGCTGTACAGCCCCGTTCCCTGCTCTGCATGTCCTCTCCAGGCCCTGGGCCCTGGTTTTTGGGTCTGGTTTGTCAGTGTTTGGTGCTCAGGTGCAGGCAGCGGGTCTGGGGAGCTGTGGGGGCCCAGGAGAGGCTGTGGTTGGCTTTGGGGATCACTTGGGAAAAGCTGCCAGGGATGATTAAGGGAATAGTTTGGACTGGGGCATGTGAGAGATGAGGGCATGTGGGACTGGGGCAGGGAGGCTCAGTCCTCACAGCTCTGTCCAGAGGCCTCCTGGGGCCTGTGGAGTGGCCAGGGGGCTGCACCAACACTCCAAAGTTTTGTTAGTGTTCCACACCTTTTCAGCCTGAGGACTCTGCTGCTCCTGTGCTGGTCCCTGCACTTCCAGCACATCCCCACCTCACAGGACAGGCTGTAGGCAGATTGGATCCTCAGCCTCTGATCCCATGGGCTCCATGTTCCTCCACCACCACCCCTAAACGTGAGCCTGGGGCCAGTCCTGCCTGGGAGGATTGCTCCCTGCTCATGCCAGGACCTGCTGAGCATCTGGAAGAGTCTCAGCTTGAAGCTGTCACCTGTCAACACTCGCTTGGTGCTCACCTGGCTCTGCTGCCCAGGGAAATTCCAGCTTCTCTTTATCCTGTGTTTTTATCCTTTTGGCTGAATTTCTGTTGTTCTCCCTGTGCTGTCCCTTCCTGCTGTCCAGCCACAGCCCAAGGGGGGGTTCACAGTCACCCCTCTGCACCTTCCAGCACTGCCTTCCCTGCCCGCTGGCGGCCTGTCCTTGACAGGGCACTGCTCACGTCCTGTGTACGACGAGGAGGAAGATGCCCTTCCCCAGGGCTGCCTTTCCCTGACGGTGCTTCACCCTGAACAGCAGCTTTCCCCTGCTCTCCCTGGGGTGGAAGCCCAGCCCGGAGCTCCCCCAGCATAAACTCGTTGTGATTTGTCCTTTGCTGCTTTGGCTCGTTCTGAACCCAGCCGTGTTTCGAGGCGCTGGGCTGTGCTTTGCTGCTTGTGACCCCCACGTCCCCCAGCCGAGCCACACACCCACATCCCGTGGGTGCCACATGGCTGTTCCTGCTCCCTGGGGCACAGCTTGGGGCTTGTCCCTCCGTGTCCCTGCTCCTGGGGGGCTCCAGGAGTGTCACCCCCAAGGTGCCAGCAGAGGCTTTGTGCTCGGAGAGGACGTGGCGGCTGCGTGAGGTTTTAGTTTCTAGGTATATGCAATAAAGAATAACCTGCCCCCCGAGCTGTCCGTTACCAGCAGTAGTGCTCTCTGCTCTTTCTGTTGATGTTTACTAATGTAAACCCAGTATTTGTTACTGTAAGAGGACTTTTTTTTTTTTTGTACGGTACTTTGAAAAAACCCACAAAAACAACCCAAAAAAAAAGAAAAAAAAAGAGGAAAGAAATAAACAGAGTTAATGAAGCAGGCTGCTGGATTGCTGTGGGAGGTTGTGCGGGGGCAGGAGGGTGGTGGGGCTGTGCCCCAGTTCCTGGGCTGGGTGCAGGATGTGACCCATCGTGCCAGGATTGTGCTCCCTGGGGCCGGAAACAGCGGCTGCAAACCGGGGAACGATGAGGTTCCTCCCCGCTCGGCCCCGAAACTGAGCTCGGGCTGGCTTGGGCTGCACCCCCGTCCCGCAGCTGCCCCGGCACCCCCGGGCCGGGCTGGAGCCAGCCCCAGTTCCAGCTCGGGGAGCTCCACGCGTGGCTGCTCCAGGCTGGGTTTCACTCCCGGACCTGTCACAACCCGCGGGGAATGGGCGGCTGCGAGCCCCGAGCTCCCGGGCAGGGACAGCGGGGACCCGGTGGCCGGAGCCCCACGTGGGCCGGAGCGTCACGGGAGGCGGCGGCTGGGGCGGCAGGAGGGGCAGGAAGGGCGCAGGAGGCGGAGGCAGCCGAGCCTTAAAAGTCCCCGCTGGGACGGGCTCGTTTCCGCGTCACCCCGGCGTCCTCATGGCCCCCGCGGTGCCGCTGGCCCTGCTGGCCCTGCTGGCCCTGCTGGCCCCGGGGCTCGCGGTGGCCCCCGGCTGTGATTACCCTGCCCACCGCTGGTGCAGCTCGCGGGACGTCGCCGCCGCCTGCCAGGTCAGAGCCGCTGCTGCTGCTGCCGGGGCTGGGGACAAGGGCAGCGGCACCCGGCAGCGGGGACGAGGGGACAGGGCTGGGACAGCGCCTGGAGCGAGCACCGCTGAGGCACGGGCTGTGCCATGGGCAGGGATGCTGAGCCTCGGGTGCCGCATGGGCAATCCCCGGCATCCTGGGAAATGGCCTTGGACCCTGCCCGCGCCCCCTCCCCGGCTGCCGCCGGCGCTTCTGCTTTTCGGCTTCTTCTGCCCCAAGCAGTCACTGCCCTGTGAGCCCCACGGGGCTGCAGCTTCCCCCTGGCCATGCCCCCGCCCAGCCATGTCCTGGTCTAAATTTGTTTTCCCCTGAAATATTTTGGGGAAGTTCTGGTGGAAAGCCCCAGCGCTGGGTTCAGCCCCGCACAGGATCCTGCGGCAGCAGAAAGCTCCCGGCCACTCTCACTTCCCTCTAGCCCTGCACACACTCATCCTCCTCCTTCCCTGCATCCCTAGAGCTTTGCCCCATCCCCGCAGATACGGGGATGGGGGGCTGCAGCCGTGTCCCCCCCGTGTACCCCGAAACCCCCCGTGTGCAGGTGGAGAGCCGCTGTCCCAGCCTCCCGCACCCCGCGGCCGCGCCCGTGCAGCTCAGCCTGTACTACGAGAGCCTGTGCCCGGCGTGCCGCGAGTTCCTGGTCACCAAGCTCTTCTCCACCTGGCTGCTGCTGCCCGAAGAGATGCTGAACATCACCCTGGTGCCCTACGGCAACGCCCAGGTAGGAGCCGGCCCTGCCGGGGCCGCGGGCGCTCGCCCGGTGCCGCCGGCCCCGCTCAGACCGGTTGGTCCCGCAGGAGAGGAACGTCAGCGGGAAGTTGGACTTCGAGTGCCAGCACGGCCCCGAGGAATGTTTGGGCAACATGATGGAGGTGACGGTCCCCGTTCCCACGGTGCTGGCAGGGGGGGGTCCGGTGGCCCCTCACCACCCACCCTGTCCCTGTAGGCCTGTCTGATGCACGAGGCCAAGAACTTCAGCACCTACTTCCCCGTCATCTTCTGCCTGGAGTCGGGCAGCTCTGTCACCAAGAACCTGGAGGCTGTACGTCCCCCTCCCCACCCCTCGTGCCCCACCTGGGGGCTGTCCCCATCCCCTTGACCGCCCCCACATCCCCTGTGCCCGGCAGTGCCTGCAGATCTACGCCCCAGAGGTGGACAGTGGCCGCGTCACCGCCTGCGTGCAGGGGGACACGGGGGTGGCCCTGATGCACCACAACGCCCAAGTGACCGAGGCGCTGGACCCCCCGCACCAGTACGTGCCCTGGATCACCGTCAATGGGGTATGGCAGGGGGGAACTGGGGTCCCACCTGGGGCTGGGACACCGTGGGGACCCCCCTGACCGGCCCCGTGTCCCCCCACAGAAGCACACGGACGAGCTGCAGGCACAGGCAGAGGCTTCGCTGCTGGGGCTGGTTTGCCACCTCTACCAGGTGGGACAGGGCTCTGGGGGGACAGCAGGGCTTGGGGACACATCCCCATCCCTGCTGGGGCTCTAATGGCTTCTCTCTGGCAGGGGGAGAAGCCTGAAGCCTGTGGGGGCTCCAAGGCCCCAAAGTTCCCGTCTGGCTGCAGGCGCTGAGGGAGGTTCTGGGAGCACCAGGAGAGAGGCCAATAAAAAGGATATTTTTGTTGAAAACCTCCAGGATCTGGAGTGGGGGAGCAGGGACGGGGTGGTTTTGTCCTGCCACAGTGGGAAGGAGAGAGGGGCTGGGCACTGGGGCAATGGGACTGCCCTCCAGACCCAGGAATTACCTGCTCCAGAGGTTCACAAAGAAACCCCTCAAAGATTCTCAGGGAACTCTGCTGAGCAGCTCCCCGAGGAGCAGAACATCTCCTCTCCTCAAGTCTTGGGAAGCGGCTCTGGTGTCCATCTTTCTCCTCCTCATCTTTCTCTTGGCACTGGGGCCAAGACCATCCCAGTTCCCACCAATCCTTCTTCATTCCCAGCCAGCAGGTTTAGGATGGAGCTTTCCTGGTGGCTCCCTGAGCACTTGGGACAAGAAGTTCTCTCCAGCAGACTTCAGGAGTTTCCCAGACCTGCTTGTCCCAGCAAGAGGCCATTCCCAGCTGGGCTCTGGGAAACAAAATCTCCACAAGGACAAGGAATTCTTGATCCAGAGAATTCTCACTACCTGTAGAACAAGTCCTCAGTGCTGGGGTCCTGGCTGGGTGATGGGTACCAGAACTCACACCTGCTTTGTTTTCCATCCCCCTCATCCTCAGCCAGAGGCTCCCAGCTGCAGGGACTGCCCTCAAACCTCTCCTCACACAAGGTGTGACCCCATCCCCTCACCAGCCCTGCCCAGCTGAATCCTCCAGTCCAGCCCTGCAGGCACAGGACTCATCCCACCACATCCCAGCTCTGGCTCCACACCAAGGGCTCTTGCACTGGCAGACCCCTGAGAGCCACCTGTAGCCTCCCTTAACCCTTTCCCAGAGGAGCTGGGGGGGCTGTGGGAGCAGGAGGGGCACAGGAGCCCCCCACATTCCATCCTGAGAGACGCCAGAGAGCCTTGAGCAGCCAACAGCCAGGAGGAACCACGGTCCTGCCACCACAGCCATCACTCCTGTCTCTCTCAGGCTCAGCCAACCTGGGCCACCTGCCCTGGGCACCCCTCAGTGTCCCCAGCACCCCAAGGACAGCAAGGGAGGCAGCTGCAAGCAGGGACCCTCCTTCCCTTTAAAAAAACACTAAAAAAGGGGGGAAAAAAATCACAGCATCAACCAGAGAATGCCTGGAAACTTAATCTCTCTTTATTGCCCATTTCTCATCCAACACCTGGACCCCAAACCCAGCTCTGGGCCCTGAGCAAGCACAGTCCCAGCGGCACGAGCACAGCACGGCACAGCTCCTGCTGCTGCTCAGCGTCTGCCTCGAGCATCATCCTTGCCCCAAAACTTCTGTCCCCTGGATCAGCTGCACTGCCACCGCCCGCAGCTCGCAGGGCCACAGAAAACTCCTCTGCTCGAGAGAAGAAGGGAAAAGAAAGGAAATAACAAACCCTAACCCTGAATCTGAAGGAGTCTCAGCGCCGGAGGACGAGTTCTCCTCTCCCGAAGCTGCTGCCGGAGCCCCCGGGGCCGTGGGGCAGAGCCAGGACCCCATCCCAGGCCGAGGGGCTCCGAGCCCCAGGGCTCAGCTGGGAGGGGCGCTGGCCGCAGGACAGAGCCCGCTGGCCCAGGGTGTCCAGGAGCCCTCGGCGCTGCCCCAGCGGCTCTCGGCGCCCCAGCCCAGCCCGAGCGGGTCCCAGCCCCCGCCGGGGAGCAGCGAGCCGGGGAAGGCGCTGGAATTCCCAGGAGTGAAATCGCCGCCAGGCCAGGCCGGTGCCAGCAGGTCCTGCTTCAGGAGGAGGGACAGCGACCCCGAGGCATCATCATCCGACTCCGGGGAGCTGCTGGCCAGGGAAGCCCCGAGGCTGCGGGGGAAGCTCGGAGCCGCCTCCGGCTCCTTCCAGCCCGCCCGCTCCTCCTCGCCTTTCTTCTTCCCCCCCTTCCCGCACAGCCGCACCACCCTGACGCCGTGCCAGTCGCGGTGCCCGAGGCTCTCGAAGGCTCTGTGGGCGCTCTCCAGGCTCTCGTACTCCACCAGGGCACAGCAGCGGCTCAGCAGCTCGGGAAAGCGCCCCGAGTACCTGCGCACGTCCGAGGGCAGCTTGCGGCCCGGCCGCAGCAGGCGGATGGAGGCGATGGCTCCGAAGGGGCTGAACATCCTCGCGATGGTCTCCAGGAAGGTCTCCTGCAGCAGCAGCTCCTGCTGCCGCGGCTGCAGCTCCCAGGCCAGCAGCTTGCTGGGGGGGACGCTCAGCAGGTGCTCGGGGATGGGGAGCCGCCGCCTGACTTTGGTGCCCTCCTTGTTCACCTCCAGCAGCGCCGAGAACTTGAGGGCATACAGGGTGAGGCGCCAGTCCCGGGTCAGGTATTTCACCTGTGCAGAGAGGGTGGAATCCCCATCGGTCTCCATCCCCTGCTCTCCACACCCTAAACCCACCCTTAGGGCAGGCTGGGACCCCATCCAGAGCCCCCACGGCAATGTCCCCATCCCCACGGCAATGTCCCCGTCCCCACGGCAATGTCCCCCGACCCCCCCCACGGCAATGTCCCCCGACCCCCCCCACGGCAATGTCCCCCGACCCCCCCCCGGCAATGTCCCCGTCCCCACGGCAATGTCCCCCGACCCCCCCCCCCCGGCAATGTCCCCCGACCCCCCCCCCCCCCGGCAATGTCCCCCGACCCCCCCCACGGCAATGTCCCCGAGCCCCCCCACGGCAATGTCCCCGACCCCCCCAGGAGCAGCTTTGGGGTCTGCACAGTCCCCAGTGTCCCCCAGGCTCTGACAAGAACCACAACTTCCCCCTAAGCCACACCACCAGCACTTCCCTGGATTTTTTTGGTGAAGGGATGAGCACTTCCAAAGCAGCCCAGGGAAGGCACGGGTAGAGGTGGATCCAGCCCTGGGGGTGTTTTGAGGGGTGTTCACCCTGCCTGGGAGCAGAGCCCAGCCCTGCTGGACACGGCAGCCAGGACCCACCTTCTTGAAGGATGTCAGCAGCTTGATGCTGACAAAGCCCATCTTGTTCTTCTGCACGTGCTTGAGGAGGAAGGTGTCCTTGGCCAGGTTCTCGTCGGACAGGTAGAACTCCACCTGGGCCACGATCCTGCGCACCAGCTGCGGGTCTGGGGCCGAGCAGCTGCAGTCCAGCAGAGCCACCCCCAGCTCGCAGGAGCTCCTGGCACAGCAGAGGGGACACGGGCATCAGCTGGTCCCAGGCCACCGTGGTGGGACAGCAGAGGCACCACGGGCACCAGGGCTGCCACCAGCCTTGCCCTGGGCACAGGGAACAGCCCTGTGAGCCTCCCAGGAGAGCCAGGCTGAATCAAACAGGTCCCAGACACGGGATGTGTCCCCTGAGGGTGAGCACATGCAAGGAGCAGGGCCCAGCCCCTCCCCACGTACCCGCTGTAGCTCTCCACGATGTCCTCCTGGCCGAGCAGGGCAAGGGAGCAGCTCCGTGGAGGAGGGACAGGCTGTGCCAGGAGGGAATTCCTTGGTGCAGGCACCGGGGTGCTGCAGCTGGGCTGGGAACTGAGCCCCAAGGCTGCTGCAGAGCCTTGTGCAGACATTGTCCTTCACCTGGGACAGCAGAAGGACAGCCCTGGGACACGCTGGACACAGCAGCCCTGGGACAGAGCCCTGCTCTGGGCTGCAGCCCCCAAACCCAGCCCAGGGGCTCTGGAGGAGCTCATTGCTGTGTCCTTACCTGCTTGGTAGCACTGGAAGGGTGGAAGTTCTAAGTTCTAGCAGTACATCCCAGACACCCCAAGGCAGTAACTCCCAAATTCCCCTCAGCTCCAAACTAAGGCTCCCAAAGCGCAAAGGCAAAAAAAAAAAAAAAAAAGAAAAAAAGAAAAAAAAAAAAGAAAAAAAAAGAAGAAAAAAGAAAGAAAAAGAAAGAAAAATAAAATTAAAAAAAAAGGAAAGAGAGAGAAAGCTCCTGGGGTGAGGGGGTGTGGGTTTATAAACACACCCTGAAGGAACTGCAGGGGTGGTTGTGGACCTGCCCCCAGACTGCCTGCTCCAGGTGAAACCTGTTTGTGGTTAAAGTGACCCAGCTGAGCCCTGGATGAGCTGGGCTCCTCCTGCCTCAGCTGCAGCCAGGGAGAGGCAGGGGAGGGCCAGCAGAACCTGTCCCCTCTGGTACCCAGGGCAGTGGTGAATTGCAGCCACGAGCCCTCAGTCTGTGCCTCAGTGTCCCTGCCCTGTGCAGTGACAGCCACAGGGACGGGAGGGATTCTGTCCAGGGACTCCTTGGGGCTCTCAGTGCTGCCAGAGCAGCAGGGAAAGGCCCTTCTCCCTACAGGAACATCCCCCAGGCCAGGGAGGGAGCAGGGCTGGGGGACAGGAGGACCCCTGGCTCCTTGGGGAGGGGTCTGGAATGAAACATCCCCATGGCCTGAGCCCCGTGCTGGGGAAGGTGAGGACACACAGGGCTGGGGACACCGGGCTGGGGACAATGCAGGGCAGGGGGAAACTGGAGCTGACACTGAAGGGCTGATGCTGGGAGCCCACCTGAGCCTCTCCTGCCAGTGCAGGCAGGGGCTTGGCTGATGCTCCTGTGCCCCGTGGCCACATGGACAGCCCGAGGGCTCCACTGGCACATGAGGAGATGCTGTTTCACACCAAATGATGGGAGAAGTTGCAAGCAAACAACAGAAGGTGGCTCTGGCCCCTGTTTTCAAATCTGTTTTTGTGTTGGTTCATTTTGAGAACTTCATCCCATTTCTCTTCACAAGTCCCCCTGTCCCAGAGGTGTCCTAGATGTAGGTGCCTGTTCTGACACTGTGGGGACAATCCAGGAGTGCCACACCATGAACCTAAAGCCATCCCAGACACATTCCCAAGGGGACAAACAGGAGGCGAGGCTGGGGCTCATCCCACCCTCCCATCCTGGCAGGATTGAAGCTCTCCAAGATGTCCCCAGACCAGCAGCACCTCCCAGGCTGGTGGCACTGCAGTGTCCCCTGCCCCTTGGGCTGCTCCCAAGGAATCCCTGGGCTGTGCCACCCTGCCCAACTCCAAGGTTCTGGGATGAGCCCCAGGGACTGGCAATGTCCAGCTGCTTCTGGAATGTTGTCCCCCTCTGATTTCCCAGGGCTTGGGGTCAACCCTGGCCACCTGCCCTTCTCCTGCCACCTCCTGGTGCTCTCTGCTGGTTGGGAAGAGGTGGAATACAAAATGCTGGGATGCTTGTGCTGAAATCCCTGCAGGATTTGCCCATCTGGGAGGGGTGATGGAGCCAGAGGCAGGCTGGGGGTGGGGGTGTAGGTACTAACAGGAGGATTTGGAGCTGTGTTTGCTTTCTGCTTAGAGGCAGATTTTCTCAGGGTTAGGAGGTGCTGCCCAGCTCCCCTGGGGGAAGTAATCTCCTGCTTCCAGACTCGAGATTCCCAATGGAACAGGCTCTGTCTGGTCCAGCCAGACTGGGCTTAATCCAGAGGGAGAGTGAAGCAAAGGCCAGAGGCTGAACCTTCCTGAGGGGTCAGAGCAGGAATGCCCCAGCACTTGTCACATCCCTCCCCATCCTCACTGCTCCCATCCTCTCAATTAGTCTGGAGGCTTAATTAGAAAATCCTCCTGTGGCCCTGTGTCTGATCCATCAGCCTCTCCTCCCCTCTGTGACTGTGACACACCAGCTGCTGCTCCAGGGGGAATCTGCCCTCCTGCAGACCCCGGATCCCTGCCCCAAACTGCTTTAATTACCCTGCCCTGGGCAGCTCCTGCATCCCCCCGAGGCTGCTGCAGCATCTCCAGGCACCTCTCAGGCCTCACAGAAGAAATGGGACCACGACACTCCTTGTGCAGGCCTGAGCATGGATACATGTTTATTGCTGTTCAGGTTTAGCTGGGAATTGTGTGCAGGGGGGTTTGGGTGATTCTCCAGCCTCCTCACACGCTGCTGCAGAGCTCCAGAGCATCTCCTTTGCATGCTGGCTTCCCTCAGAGGAAGAGCTGAACTTCCTGTGGCCCTCAGTGGGAGCAGGGCAGTTAAGATTTGGTTGCTCAGTTGTTTTTTCAGACTCTCTTATCTCATCAGCAGGATCCCAAGTGTGGACTCTGACCCGGGGAGTTTTCATGGTTATGTACATTTAAATCTGCCTCTCTCACTCTCTCCCTTCCATGGGAGACATTTACACACAAACATCACCCTGGCACAACAGCGTGGGACAGAGGGAAGATGTGCCACTGCACACACTCTCCTTTGCCATTAGGAACGTGTTTGGAAGTGTCACAGCTGCCTTAGTGCCACTGGGAATGAGAAAATCAGAGATTTGGACAGAATATTCTCTGCTAGGCAAATGTGCACGAGACCCCTGGAAAAGCTCACACCAAACACTGCATCATTAGAAACCATAATAATAAAAGCTATTTATGACACGGCCTTTATTCACAGAGAGATTTGCCCCAGGGCTTTGTTTTTTGCAGTTTAGCTTGATGACAGATCCCCCACTCTGCCCTGTAGCCCACAGCACCCCAGTGCAGTCCACAGCATCCCAGGGTGATCCATGTCAGCACAGACCCCCTGGGACATGGGAAAGGAGGATAAACCCTGCTGAGCTCCCCCAGCTCAGCCCCACGGGAGCCTCCCCCACTCTGTCACTGCAGGAACAGGCAAAGGGATCCAGACAGGGAAATGCCACTGGAGAGCTCAGCCCCCCGGTCTGTGCCAGCCCCTCCCTACCTGGGGTGGGCTGCTGGGCCAGTCTGAGCTCTGCTGGGCCAGTCTGAGCTGTGCTGGGCCAGTCTGAGCTCTGCTGGGCCAGTCTGAGCAGTGCTGGGCCAGTCTGAGCTGAGCTGGGCCAGTCTGAGCAGTGCTGGGCCAGTCTGAGCAGTGCTGGGCCAGTCTGAGCTCTGCTGGGCCAGTCTGAGCTGAGCTGGGCCAGTCTGAGCTCTGCTGGGCCAGTCTGAGCAGTGCTGGGCCAGTCTGAGCTGAGCTGGGCCAGTCTGAGCTGTGCTGGGCCAGTCTGAGCTGAGCTGGGCCAGTCTGAGCTGTGCTGGGCCAGTCTGAGCTCTGCTGGGCCAGTCTGAGCTGAGCTGGGCCAGTCTGAACTGAGCTGGGCCAGTCTGAGCTGTGCTGGGCCAGTCTGAGCTGAGCTGGGCCAGTCTGAGCTGTGCTGGGCTAGTCCGAGCTGTGCTGGGCCAGTCTGAGCTGAGCTGGGCCAGTCTGAGCTGAGCTGGGCCAGTCTGAGCTGTGCTGGGCCAGTCTGAGCAGGGGAAATGGGAACAAGGCCCACCCTAAGGCACTGTGGTCACACACCCTCGCCCCTGCTCCGTCTGGGCAGGACATGGAGTGGGAATTTCACAAACACCAGGATGTGGGACCAGTTCCTGTCTGCCTGGGCACCGTGGGGGATGGAGATTGCCACGGGACTGTCATGGCATTGCTATGGGATTGCCATGGGATTGCCATGGGATTGCCATGGGATTGCCATGGGATTGCCCTGGGATTGCCACGGGATTGCCATGGGATTGCCATGGGATTGCCATGGGATTGCCATGGGATTGCCATGGGATTGCCATGGGATTGCCCCCAGGCATTGTGGCACAGGGGACAACGAACAGGTTCTGCCTCCAGCTGTCACTGCCTCGGAGTCCTTTGGTATCTTGAGTCGGCCCGACGGCGTCCCAGGAGCATTGGGGTGAAGTGCTGAGCTGGGCAGACACGGGAGCAGGTGGGAATGCTCATCCCATAGTCCCAGAGCACGGCTGTGCCCGCTGGGATGTGCAGCCTGGAGCCTCTCCCCAGGGACAGGGGACACCAATGGCCCTGCGCTCCCCGGGACGAGAGATTTGGCAAAGCCAGAGCCAGGACAGCTTGTCTGGAAAGGCTGGAGGAGAAGGGCCGGGGATTTTTCCTTCTTCTTGGGCACTGATTGGTTCAAGTTTGTATCACAGTGAAGTCTGAGACGTGGGGAAGGAACCCAAAGCACCTTCCCTGACGGAGAAGCCTCGTGTGTGCGCCTCGCTCCGGCCTGAGAGCGAGCACAGCTTCTCCCAGCCAGGCACATCCCACCTGCTGCTGGCCACAGAGCTTCCATCCCTTGGGAGCAGACTCTGCAGCTTCTCCCTCCTCTCTGGGGGGACACTGGCGGCCAAACCAGCCCCGGCTCAGCCCATCCTCACACACAAGTAAACATAAAGAGAAACTAAGAGGCACTATAATAACGCAGATCCGGGGAGGCGCAGGCTCGGCACACCCAGCCAGGCTCCGGATGGCTGTCCCGGTGTCAGATGTCCTGCAGGGAGTGGCCGGGCTCGCTGCGCTCCCGTTTCACCAGCGGCTCCCCCAGCGCCCGCTCCGGCTCCGCCTCGGTGCCCAGCTCGCCGATGTCATCTGCAAAGGACACGGCTCAGGGCAGGAGCCACCCCGAGCTGCTGGCCAGCACAGCCGGAGCTGTGAGAGCCACCCCGAGCTGCTGGCCAGCACAGCCGGAGCTGTGGGAGCCACCCCGAGCTGCTGGCCAGCACAGCCGGAGCCAGCACCAGGGAACCAGCACCAGAGGAACCAGCACCAGGGAATCAGCACCAGGGAACCAGCACCAGGGAATCAGCGCCAGGGAACCAGCACCGGGGAATCAGCACCGGGGAATCAGCACCAGGGAATCAGCACCAGGGAACCAGCACCAGGGAATCAGCACCTCTGGGATCCCCCTCCCGCAGCGATCCCACCCTGCCCTGAGAGCCCCCGGCAGGGAAGGGAGGTACCTTTGTCCAGCAGTGTCGGGGACAGGGATGTGAGGTCACCAAACTGAAAGGAAAAGGAGTCGGGGGTCAGTCTGGGGGAGCCAAGGTGCCAGACCAAACAATTCCCATCACCTGCAAGCATCAGTGCTGGTGGTGGAGAGCAGAAGCCAAAACAACCACAGGTTTTGGGGGAAAAGCCTTTTGCTGCCATTCACACGTCTGGGCAAACACCACACACACCAATCCAGGGCAGGATTTAGCTCTGGAATGAAGGGAGAAATTTTTCCACCTCCCAAGTGATGACCAAGTGCTACCACAGGCAAAAGTGGTGCCTTTTCTCCAGCCCTTTCCATCTCCCAGGCATTTGCCCTCTCCTCTCCACCCTGAGCTCTCTGCAAAGCCTTTGCAGGGCTGTCAGGGTTTGGCCAGAGTGGTGCCAAGCAGAACCAGAGAGCTCCTTGGCTCTGGAGATGTGCTGTCCCCTCTCAGTGACGGGCTCTGAGACACCAAACTGCTGTACCAACAACGCTGAAAAGCCATGGAAAGCTGGGCAGCAGCAGGAGCTGAGGAGAGGGAATTGCAAAGTTCAGTGGGAATGGAAAGACACGATTCATTCTTTGCTGGGAAGAATCAGCCTCCTCCTGGAGAACAGGAATATTGCAAGGGTTTAATGAAGGGAAAGCCTGAGGGATGAGAGCCTCCCCCAGCTGGTTTTTGCTGGGAGCCAGTCTCTGCCTTTCATGTTCCTTAAATATCAATAAAGGCAGAGGTTTTGCAGGGAATAGTGGGAACTCAGCACTGCAGTTGGAGCAGCGTGGGAGGGGGAGGGAAGGCAGAACCAACAGGCTTTAGTTGGCCTGGCTCCCTACATGAGCTCCATGGAAGATTCGAGGAGCAAATGAGATCAGTTTTGAGCACACGGGCTCAGTTTTAAACTCACAGTAGTTTTAATATTGCTGACACAGGCTCATCTGGGGTTTTTAACTGTATTTCAGAGGGAAAAACTGGATGTGGCTTCAGCTAGGCAGGACAGGACCTGCCTGCAAGCCAGGTACCAGATTTAATGATTGGTGAACAAAAAAAACCCCTAAACCTTCACAAACAGCCCAGACAGCCCCATCATCCTTTTCTTCATCTCAAAAACAGAGAGAGTGGCTGACTGTGCATGTAATGCTGGAGCTTCTAGAGGCCTGGAGAAGTTCAGCTGCTGAAAGCATCTTTTGGACCATTTTTGCTTGGTTTAGATGGACTTTGCCCTGTCAGGAATCCCAAAGTCAGGGCTGACAGTCACAGGTGCTGCAGAAAAGTGGGGAGGATCCTTCCCCTCCCTCCTCCACGCCTCCAAAGCCCAAATGATGCTCAACCACCCCAAACCCCAAACCCACCAGCTCAGAGAAGATGCTCCAGGAGCTCTCCTTGTGCCAGGCACTCAAAACAACTCAGCAAATAATTTTTATTGTAAAACGAGCCGAGGGCACGGTGTGGTTTTTGAACCAGCGGTGTCTCTTGAGGAGCTGCTTATTTTGGGTTGGTTTGTAGGGAATAAAGGATTCTCACCTCTCCCATGACTGCAATTGGGGTCTCCCCCGTGGCCTGGGCCACACGATGCTCCACCAGGTAGAACATGTACTCGTCGTAGAGCAGGCGGATCAGGTGGAAGGAGCCGAAGCTGGCGGCGCTGCGCAGGGTGAGGTCCCGGATCACCATGGAGCTGAAACATGGACAGGAAGCAGAAATTTTGGGTTGAGTTTTACACCTGTGCCACGGCTGATGTGAATTCTGGACCCTGGAGGTACTATGGGACCCAACACTGTCTCTGCATCTGACCCACAAAATCAGTTTGTGGAGCATCCTATCCCCATCCTGAAAGGATACCAGAACCACAATTAACCAGAGTTTCATGGGAATAAAGAACTTGGCCTTGGCTTTTCAAGGAGATCTTTCCATGTCCCAAGCCTGATGCAGAAATACCCCCAAAATGAGAAAGAAAATGTACCTGTAGAAGGACCACTTCAACAGGAACTGCCTGGCTGCCTTGGGGAAGCTGGGGCTGCCCTCGTGATGCTTCAACACTTGAGTGACAACATTGTCCAGCCAGCTGGCCCACTGATCCAGAGAGCTCTGCTGCTGCAGAGTCAGCTTGAAATCCTGCTCCAGCTTCTGCACCATGCCCTCCTCACACTGGCACACCCACGAGGCCTGCTCCTGCTCGGGAGGAAGGGCTCACAGTTACTCATGCCCTGCTCCTGCTCGGGAGGAAGGGCTCACAGTTACTCATGCCAGGCCTGCACGGTGCTCTATCCCAACCCAGGAATTAATTTCCAGCAGGGAAGGGCTGCAAACCAGCTCTGATTCATGGTCCCTCTGATCTGTCTGGGCCACAGTAATTTTAGAACTGCATAATTGTTGGTAGCGCTTTATTCTTCACTGGAAAAGCGGTAAAGCATTGGAATGGGGTGCCCAGGGAAGTGGTGGAGTCACCACTCCTGGAAGTGTTCAAAAAATGCATGGGGGCCATGGTTTAGTGGGCATGGTGGGGTTCTGGATAGTGTTGGAGGTCCTTTCCAGCCTTGATGATCTGTGAGTTTCACAGAAGCCCCTTTTCCACTGCTCACAGCGAGGTGGAAGATTTACCCGGCAAAGTAACACCAAACCCATCGCCTTGTTCATTCATCTGGGTTCCAGCACCAGGAATTGAGCACTGGTTTCAGGCAGAGAACCTGGCTGTGGAGCCCCTCTGGTGGTGCAGGTGAGGAGGAGAGGAGCCCGTGGGTTACCTGCACGTTGGCGAAGTCCACGCGGTTGAGGTCGCTGAGCATCTGGTTGATCTGGGACGTGTTCTGCAGCACGGCGCGCGCCGCCTGCGCCAGGTGGTTGAGGGACGTGTACCTGCGCAGGGTCTGGGCAAAGGCACTCACCACCCCCACCTGCAACACAGCAGTGGGGCTGCAGGGCATGCTCTGCTCCCTGGCCAGCCCCACATGCACCAGCACGGGCAGCGCTGCAGCCACCGGCCCTGCAAGCGTTCAAAACACGCTTGGGACGCGCTTCAGCGGTGGCCTGGGCGGTCCTGGGGGAGTGGTCGGACTCAAATCATCTTAAAGGTCATTCCCAAGCTAATCCTTGTGCCAGGCACTCAGAACAACTCAGTCAGTCCTTGGGCACAGGTGGTTGTAAAACACGTTGAGGGCGCAGTGTGGTTGGTGAAGCAGTGGTGTTGCTTTGGGTGCTGCTCGGTTTGGGTTGGTTTGGAGGGAATAAAGGATTCTGACCTCTCCCATGACATCTCCCTGGTTGTCTGGGCCACACAATGCTCCACCAGGTACAACATACACTCATCATAAAGCAGTGGAAGGACCCAAACCTAAATAATTCTATCATTCCATTATTTATTGTCTTTATCAGGTTTTCACGCTCTGCCTCCAGCAGAGACCAGCAAGGTGGGAAGAGGCAGCCAAGAATCCCTGGCTTTAGGAGAGCAGGAGCCTTGGGGCAATGCCACTCACTCCTGTGCTTTCCAGGAGGACATTCCAAGGCTGAGATAACAGGGAATGATCCCTGGAGCACTCCAGAGCTCCAGGAGCGTTTGGACAGCGCTCTCAGGGATGCTCAGGGTGGGGTTGTTGGGGGGTCTGGGCAGGGCCAGGGGCTGGTGATGACCCCTGTGGGCCCCTTCCCACTCAGGACATTCTGTGGCTCTGTGATTTTCTCCCACAAAGCTTTATCTGCAATTTCAGGACACAGGAATGACTCCACCATCAGCTTCTGGTACAAAGGAATTTCCCCACCTGTCCTCCCACTCCTGGCTGATTCTGGCTCAGAATCAATCACTGCACTGTGCCAGGTGGCCAAACCCCAGCAGGAATTTCCAATCCCTGTGGAAAACTGCAAGATGGAGACACACTCTGGGCCCACCTCTGCTCACCTTGGTCTGCACAACCTGCGGGGGGAATTCACTCATGGCATTCATCAGCCACCCTTCCAAACTCTTGGCAAAGTTCCGGATCGCCTGGGTCAGCGTGCCTGCAAAGAAGGCTGCTCAGTCACAAAGGCTGATCTGTAGCATTTTTGGGCACCACTTTCTAGCTTGAGACTGTTGGGATAGCCCAGCCCATGGTCTGGTTAGCTGAGATGTCAACTCAGCACCAAGGAAATCAGCAGGGTTGATGCACTCAAATTATTCTTTGATGTTATTACTCAAACTCTTATTATTCATTTTCTTTTTCATTTTTCTTTTTCATTTTTCTTTTTCATTTTTTATTATTCTTACTCTTTCTCTTATCATTACTTTTACTCTTACAAATGGACTTAATGATCTTAGAGGTATTTTCCAACCTAAACATTTCTATGTTTTTTTTATTATTCTTACTTTCTTTTGTCCTTTTCTTATTCATGGACCTTCTGAGCATTTTCCAAGCATTGAAATTTGCTCTTCAAAGACACCCTTGTGTCCCAGCTTGTGACAACCCTCAGAGGGACATTTGGGAATCCAAATCAGAGAGAAAACCCTCAATACCCCATCATTAATCTCCCAAAAAAGTTGACTCCCAATTTCCAGGAGTGCAGTCAGGGACAGGACCTGTTCAAACAAAGACACCCAAGGAACCACATCCCAAAGAGCTCCCATATCCAAACTGTGCTTTTTGTCTGACTCCTGGCCAAAATCAGATGTGATATGCAACACTCCACATTTAAAAAGGAGAGGAATTCCTAGGGGGTAAAATGCTGCAGGGGGAACTCTGCTCTTGCCATTACATTTGAGACAAACACCTCCAAGTGGGTTTTTACAGTGGAAATTTTTGTGGTAGCCAGAGTGAGATGGGACTCAGGTCCCTGGTGGGGCTGTGGGTACTCACTGGGCACTGGCCTGAGCACGTCAGGGATGAGGATCTCCACCAGGGCCTGGTACAGGATGTGGTCACAGCTCCTCATCCACTTGAGGATGGGCTCGTACTTGCACAGGGTGATCAGTTTGTCCTTTGGGAGGGTCCCTTCGGGTTCCTCTTCACTGCAGGAGAAAGGAGGGGGAAGGAGACAGAGTTAGCAGCAGGTTTGCATTCAGTGCTTTCCCCTTCCCTCTGCATTTCCAATTTTCAGCAGAAGAAAGATGCTTGTGTGCCTTGCAAAAGGAAATGTTTGACTGCTCGTGCAGGTTTTGTCCCTGCCAGCACCTCCCTGTCCTTGGGGCCAGAGCTCAGAGCAGTTTTCCCTCAAATCCACACTCTTGGTGCTTGGCCTGCCTTCCCCTCTTCCCTTTTTAACTTCACTGCCTCTCACACCCCCTGTTCATGTGGGAACTGAGCTCCAGCACAGTCACTGCAGCCAGCAAAGGCTCAGCTGGCTCCTCCTTACAGCCCCAGCTCTTCCCAAAACCTTCCCACCTCTCTCCTCTGCTCTCACCCTCCTGAGCCCCAGCCCTGGGGACAAAAACCTTGCAGCCAGTGTAGGGACAGATTAGCTGATATTGAAATGTTTTCAAGGTGTTTAACACCTCCAAATGCTGAATATTTTCAGAGGAAGGAGACTGAATGTTTGGATGAGAACAGACTTTGAGGATGTATAAAGGCACAAGAAAGAGCAGAAACCTGAATGCACTGCCAGAGCATCACAGCAGAGCTGCTCACCCACACGTTATGCTGGGAACTGGGAATTTGGAAGGGTCTTTCCCCATGCATTGCATCAAAATCAGTAAAGCCGAGCCTTGCACATGCTCTAAAGGGGAACTTTGAGCCTCTGCCTGCAGAATTTTAGTGCTGAGCTCCATGGGCATAACTCCTGGAGAATCCCACAAGGAAAAACAGGTCATGAAACTTGTGAAGTGCATCCATGTTCTGCATCTTCTCACACTTTCAGTGTGCCACTTCCTAATATTTGGGGTTTATATTTATATGTTTATATAAAGAAGGGGCAGGAGTGTGTTATTTACCTCTCTGGGTTACTGGCAGAGGTGGGAGAAGTGGGAGAGCCCTGCAGAAAAGCTGCCTCCAGATTCCCCTGTGTACCTAGAAACAGCTCCTGGGGTGTTGCAATCTGCCTGGGAGCTGTTCCCTCAAGAAAATGAGATTTTTAAACCAAGTAAACACAGCTGCAGTGATTTCTTGCAGGAAAATATCCCCTGGGCAACATCTACAGGGCCATATTCTACAGATTTTTGAGGGATTTTTGTCTGTTACTCAATGTTTTACCATTTTTCTTCTGAATTGAAAACTTTTGTCTTTATAGCATCAGTAAGAGTGGACAGATTTGTGACAGAAATTTTAAGAAGAAACCTTCATTTTTTCCATTTTCTCTGTTTTCACTTATTTCCATTCCCCTGGCAGCAGCTCCCAGTGCATAAAGGATGAGGAAGAGGCACAGCAACGAGCCAGGCAGGAGTGAGAAGATTAAAGCAGCTTGGTCTGCAATGGTCTGCCTCAAAACATGAGGCACTGACAGGTCTGGGCAGCCAGGCAAGGCAGAGAGTCAGTCTGGATATCCCTAAAACCTCAGAGAATCCCTGAAATTGGAGCCAGAGGATGGCACTGATTCCTGGCAGGGCATCACCACCCTCTGAGCCCTTGGGAGAGCAGGATCCCCTTCTGTGCTGCAGGAGGTGCAAGGGACACGGATGTCCAGGTTCAGGATGAGAGGAAACAGCCCCAAATTGCCCCAGGGGAGGGTTTAGATTGGATATGAGGGAAAATTTCTTCACTGAAAGAGTGGTCAGGCATTGGACCAGGCTGTGCAGGACAGTGGTGGTGTCACCATCCCTGGAAGTTTCTAAAAACGTGTGGATGTGGCATTTGGGGACGTGGTTGTGTGGTGACCTGTGCTGGGCTGATGGATGGACTCGATGATCTTGGAGGGCTTTTCCAACCTCAGTGACCCCACAGCTCTCTAATAGAGCAGACACTGAGCTCTGAACTTTGCTTTCCAATATTAAACACTTCCAATGCTCTTTGTCACGGCTCTGCAGGGCAGAAAATCCTCCCAAATCCTCCAAAGCACTCAAAAATCCTAAAAACACCTCATGCACCTTCAAAAGAGATCTGCAAGCAGAGGAGAGGGAAGGCTGGGGAGTACCTGGAAGGCAGAGCAGTGGGGCCATCACTAGGGGGTGCCTTGGGACTCCAGAAGGATTGCCACAGCTTCTCGATGTAGTGAAACTGGAGGTGCATCACGACATCCAGAGTGGCCTGACAGCAGAGAACACCACGGGCTCAGCGCTCAGCTCGAGTGCTGCCACTCACAGGAAATAATTTACATGAAAAACAACGGAATTGGCGCTGTTTTAGTAACCAACTGAACATGAAACAGGTCACACAGTGAAAAAAAAAAAATTGATATTTGGGTTGTAATTCCTGGCAAATGAAGCATTCCTGATTATATTCCAGTTTTTCCTAAGAGTGGGATATGAGCTGGCCACGTGAGTGATGCCCCACGCCAGGTAATAAATCAATTTCAATAATAATAATAATAATAAATCAACAAATAATCACCAAAGAATATTGCAAACAAGCACCTCACAGTGTCTCCTGTAGAGAACCTGCAGAGTTTTCACGTCGTTCAAGGTGAAACCTTCTTGTAAGAGGACGTTACCAAGATCAGGGGCTGGGAACTCGGGAAAGACATGGGTTACATCTGGGAAAAGAAATTGGAAAAGATGGAGAGGGTTAGGAAAACTCAGAGTACAGGTGAGCACAAGGTGCTGCTCTCTTTTATGTTCCAGCTGGGATGAGACAGGAAAAGTGAGATAATTTAGTTCTTTCCCTGATTTGTGCTTTTACACTGAGAAAAAACAACCACAGCCCAGTGGATTCAGTGGGGGGAAGTAAAATGTTTCCTTTCTGTTTGTAATAAAAGAAACAAGAAAACATTATCCTCATCTACCATCCATTTGAATTTCCCTGAAGCCTGGAAAATGTCTCTGTGGCATTTAAGGGGAATGGAATTGGGCAGCAGAGGTGTCAGGAGCTGGGATTTGTGATGGAGACACAGATGCAGAGGGTCTGTTCCACAAGGAGAAGGTCAACAGGGATCATCTCCTCTCAGATCCTCACTGCAGCCTTTGCAAGGAAGGAAATCTCTGTCCCCTCTCTGGCCAGGGCCTCCACTCTTCAATGGAATTTAGATTAAACCAGATGGATTAAAAATATACTATGAGGGACCCAACAAACCCATGGGCTCAAGGAAAATGCCTTCCTGGGGAGTCAGGAGATAAACTTAGCAAGTGGGACACTACAAAAACCTATACAACAAATACTATATATAAAAAATATATATCCAAAAAAAAAAATTTAAATGCTGTAGCTTTATTAAGAAAGCAAAAAAATGCACAACAGTCAGGACTTGCTGGATCAAACCTTCCCCTTAAAGCCCAGATCCCAGATGTGGAATAATTAATGAGCAAAGGAGAATCCTCACCTATGAACTGCTGGTGGTGCTGGCTCTGAGCAGCCACTGACTGCTCGGGCGTGGTGTGGGGGTTGCTGTTGGATGCACTCTCTGCCATCCCATCCATCTTCTGGGCTGCTCTGTACCTGAATTCCAGCAGAATGAGGATGGGTTAGGGTCCACACAGACAGGAGAAAACACCTTACACAGACACATTTACATTTACCTATTTACAGCACAGATCTGTGAGTTTGTGGGGTGTTTGGTACATATTTGAGGCAAACGTGTTGAGGGCTGATCATTTATATTGTGGACTCAAATGGAGGGGAAATGAGAAGCTCCTTTTGAAAAGCTTCCCCAGGAATGAATTAAAGGGGCTAAGAAGTTTGGTGATGCCAAAAAATCAAAAAAGAAAAGCAGAGCTGCAGTGGGTTCTAGAGCAGACTCTGTCTCAAGCACTGACTTTTGCATTTACTTTCTGTTTGGGAGCTGAAGAAATAAATTCTGCTCCTTCTGCACTTCAGCAACAACCAGAAGTGTCCATGCTTGCAGGAGGCAATTCCAAATCCCTTTCCACACTGGGTTTTATTTGTAAAATTACTCAGCCACATTTAACACCATTTAACTTGCACTTTTGCACAGAAAAGCATCCAAAACCCCCAAATCCACCCAAATCCAGCACAAGCCTCCAGGTCCTTCACGTTGATTTGGCACCAACATCTCCATAGCTGAGATCCTGAACCATTTTGGCTACAGGGAGGCTGTGAAAGGTGGCACACAGGGTGGGACACGGCAGTGGAAAGGAGAATAAGCAGATAAATCCCTTTCCGTGGAATTCCAGGAGAGTTTGTGTAGGAAAAGTCTTTTAAAGGGCCATTTGGTCCCTGCAGTGAGCAGGGAAATCTTCCACCAAAAGAGCTTGCTCCAAATCTCATCCAGCTTGGCCGTGGATATTTCCAGGGATGGGGCATTACCTGGGATAGGTTTTGGACCTTTCCACAGCTCTGGCTTGAGCTTCCCATGCGGAGCCAAATCCCAGGGACCTGCTGAGGGTTTTGGGCAGGGCCTGGGAGCACCTACCTCTGCTTCTGGTGGATGGGCTGCTGCCTCATGGCCATGTACTGGGTGTCCTCCTGCAGGCGGTTCAGCGGCGACTCCGGCTTCAGGCGGATCCCGTAGTAGTGATATTTGGAATTTCCCCTGCAAATACCAACTGAAGTGGGTGGAAGGGGCATTGTGGCCTTGGGTGCTTGGACAATCCACCCCATTTCATGCAGCACATGGCTGCCAAGCGCTGTTGGAGTGGCTGAAGGGATGAACTAATGAATTGCCATCATCTCCTAGGAAATTTAAACCCACGTCTGGCCAAGTGCAGTGAAATCCACGCTTAAACCTGGCCAGGTTTGCTCCAAGCAGCCCATGGTGACTGGGGAAGAGGGGAGGGAAATGCTACAATACAAAGTGTTGATCAACAGAGTGACTGAAAGAGCACAGGGCACACTTTGCTGTTTGATTAGGGTTTAGGGATTTGTTTTTTTCCATAAAAACGAGCCTCCATCTTTATCTAGACTTGGATCAAACGAGCCTGACTGAATGGCCCACTAGGAAAAGAAAAATGTCTTTTAGTTGCCAGCACTTCTGCAGCAGCAGCACCAGGCTTTGATGTGGTTTTGTCCTTGGAACTGCTGGTTTTTGCAGGTTTTGTAAAAACTGAAAGCGCTCTCCAAGCACAGGGGGCTGGAATTCTTTCTCCTTTGCTGCTGTGGTGCTCCTTGGGAGGATGTGATTCCACCACATTGGAGAGAGATGTGTCAGCTGGAGTTTTTCCACCAAACTGGAATTTCTTGGTCCCAGTGGGAGCGAGGACAGTTCTGCAGCCATGGACACGTGGTGACAGTGTGTCCACCTTGGCTTTGGCCCATTTGTCACCATAAATGGGTGAGTTGAGTCCTCAGAGGGAGAAGAGACCAAGCCAGGGAAGCACCAACAGCACCTCCAGAGCACAGAGTAGGGAGGCTTTAAACTCCTTTGCTGTGTCACTAAAACTGGGACTGGAGGCACCTCAAATCCAAAGATACTTCCCATTGGAAAATTAGAGAAATATAAGAGAGGAGGATTTATCAAATTGGGTTCTTTCTTGGGGAGAATTTGCTCTTTTCAAGGGCCCAGTTGAATTTTTGGATCTTTGTCACTGCACTAAAGGGTTTTTCACACACCCCAAGTTCAGCCCTAAGTGATTTAAGTGCTTGCAAATTAAATAACAGCTGCCTTTATAACCTAAAATTAAAATGAGTAAGAAAATAATGGGGGTCAGCTCTTTCCATATCAATTGAGCTTCACTGTCCCCTTCCCAGCCTGCTCATTTCCAATTTTCAGTGCAGGTTTCTTTTTTGCTCGCTTGTTTATTCTTTAATCCTTGATGGGATTAAAGAATTTCTCTCCTCCAAGGAAATTACTTCAGAACTCTTGCATTTGACCCAATCTAGAGAAATCCAGGGCTCCCCTGCTCTTCCTACGACTGTTACCTCCACATTCCAGCTGTGGAATGCCCTGGTCACATCTGGTTTTGCTCATATTTAAAAGCCCAGATATCTAAGCTTGAATTTTGTTATAAAATCATCAACAATCAGAGCAATTGATTAATATAATAATATATTAATAATATATTATTAATAAAAATAATATATTGCCAGTTTTACAGGCAATATATTAGCCACTTTTTAAATATCATAGGCTGGGACAAAGTTCACACTCAGCTGTGAAGAATCTTTGGATGCTCCCTTGAAGGACACAGCCGTAATTACAGGAGTTTATTTTTAAACTACACTTTTCTTGTAACATCTTACAGATTTTTGACAGATTAGAAGAAAAAACCCTCTTGCAAGATTCAGCTTGATGCTTTGGGTATTTCAGTAATAAATTATTTATAACTTTACACCTTGTCTGCACCAAAGCTGTGGGCACAGGGTCTGTCATGAAGGATCTTTACTGGGACCAAAGGGAGAAACGACTTCAGTGACCCAGAATTCTGGGCTCTGCAGGGGAAATTGTGAGAATGAGTTGATGTCGCCCTGAAAACTCAGCTTCTGAGCTTGCTGCCATGGTTTTCTAAGGACTTTCCCAGGACAGTAACTGTAAACATAGATATGTGAACATTCTTTCTGTTCCACGTCTTGTGATGGGCATCTCTCATGGCCAGTGCAGTGGGAAAGTGTTATCCTGACCATCCAATCCCTGGCCATGGGCAGAAACCTATAAATCCTGGGAGGAAAAATAAACTTTCTCTTCTCTTCACCACACCTCGACGTGTGTCTGTGTGATCTGTTCATCTTCCCTGCCCAGACCCCCCAAGAACCCCACCCTGAGCATCCCTGAGAGCGCTGTCCAAACGCTCCTGGAGCTCTGGCAGCCTTGGGGCCGGGCCCATTCCCTGGGGAGCCTGGGCAGTGCCAGCACCCTCGGGGGGAAGAACCTTGCCCTGAGATCCATCCCAAGCCCTGGCACAGCCCCAGCTGTTCCTTGGGCTCATGGCATCCTCATGGGACGAGAAGCAGCTTGTGTTCACATAAAACACATTTCCCCAGCGCATCAGGGCCGGTTGTTCCCGCAGATCTCCAAAGAGAGACCTGAACCTTCTAAAGATGCTCGGGAGGTTCTGAGTGCAGCAGAGACGCTGCAGGAGGGTTGATTTTTGTTTGTTTAACTGCAGATTCCCACCAACCTGGTGCCCAGGCGCCGAGTCCTCAGCCCCATGAAGACGGAGCGGATGAGCTTCCCGAAGGACGCGGCGTTGACGGGGTCCAGTTTGTGCTCCTGGCAGTGCCGCAGGTAATGGTTGTACAGGGAGCTCCGGGGCAGGCTCACACCTTCTGCTGTCTCGTAGTTATCCAGCAGCCACTGCAGCTTCAGGCAGGGAAAATAAAGAACATGCAAGTCTAAAGAGGGCTGGGATGTCAGGCGGGGTTGGCGCTTAAACATCCGGATGGAGAAGTTGGACAGAACTGAATAATTAATTTATATGAGTTAATTCACGTTAATTTATAATCTGTAATACTTTATGTTAGTTTATAGGATGGCAAAAGCATCCCCAGGCCAAAGAAAACCAGTCAGGTTTTTCATTAAAAATCCTGCTGCCACCTCAGTGTCCACCTCGGGTTCGGATGAATTCCTGCAGAGCCAAAATAAAGCTGTAAAAACCTCACATTTTCCAAGGAAAAGAGATCTTGAGATATTGCCTAAGAGAAATAAATTTTAGGGGAAGCAAATTGATGCAAAGTCTTTATTAATTGGAAGATTGGCATGTCTGCAACAGCTTCCTTAACAATAAAATTAATGGTTGCCAAAGCAACCTTCAAATTCTGAGGGAATCCATCTACTTGGCAAAATTTACTGTCTGAACTTCTGACATGGCTGTTGATTAAAATTTGCAATTAATATAAATTATTTATACCGAGATAATCTGAAAGGGCAGGTCCAGCACACGGTGTCAGCACAGGAATTAAAATGCAAAGCCCCCAATCTCCTTTAATTGACTAAATGACTTCAGCATCAGTAAAACGAGTGTTGTATTAATTGAATTTTGGAAGGAACTGGATGTACACATGGACTAATATCAACAGGGTGGCTAAGAGCCCTTTCACTGTCATGAGGGATGTCTGGGATTAACATTTTCCAGGCTCCCCTCTCCCTCCAGATCTCCATCCCTGCACCAGGACCAGCTGAATTCCCGGCAGATCGGGACAAAACAGACTTGGGCTGTGGATGCCAAATATCAGCCACAGCATCTCCATAAAACAGAGTCCAAGCACATGTGGGAACTGAGCATGGATTCAGTCTGGAAGTCAGTGGGACTCGACAAAGGCCGTGGATCTGCACTCAGACCCTCTCCACTCCCACCCCAGTATCCCTCTCTTTTCTCCCATTTTCTCTTGGTGACACTCCAAGGTCCCAATTCACCACAAGGCTGGAGTTTTACCTCAATAATTCTTTGAAAGACGACCTGAGCTGTGTGATGACATCTCTGGCAGCTCACTCCACTGAGCTCTTTTCAGTTTCTGTGTTTCATATCCCACTCTGCTCTCACACAGAGGCTTTGCAGCACCCTCAGTGTGTGTTCTGTGGGTCTCCTTCACACATCCAAATTTAAACTGCTGCTACACAAAGTCAGCTGCATCCAAAACCGTGCACTTTAAGCTCTACAGTTAAAACTATTCCATTCAGCCTGGAGGAGAGAAGGCTCCAGGGAGAGCTCAGAGCCCCTTGCAGGGCCTAAAGGGGCTCCAGGAGAGCTGGAGAGGGACTGGGGACAAGGCCTGGAGGGACAGGACACAGGGAATGGCTCCCAGTGCCAGAGGGCAGGGCTGGATGGGATATTGGGAAGGAATTGTTGGCTGGGAGGGTGGGCAGGCCCTGGCACAGGGTGCCCAGAGCAGCTGTGGCTGCCCCTGGATCCCTGGCAGTGCCCAAGGCCAGGCTGGACGGGGCTTGGAGCAGCCTGGGATGGTGGAAGGTGTCCCTGCCATGGCAGGGGTGGGGCTGGATGAGCTTTAAGGTCCTTCCAACCCAAACCATTCCATGATTTGTTGGCTGGAGCTGATCCAAATCCAAGCACAAATTGCCATGACTGCACCCCTCAGCTCTGGTGGCCTTTGGAGCTGACCAGGCGCTGCCACAGCTGCAAGAAAGAAAATCCTCCCGGCCCCTTTCCCCTCTGTCCCGCTTTTCAGGAGCCTCCTCTCCTCCTCCCACCTTCCCCCAGTTCCACGACACCCAAGACACTCTTTGATCTCCCACAAAGATCATTCTCCAAACCCCAGAGGTCCAAGAGATGGTTTGTTAATGATCCATAACAATCCTTCCTGCTCCCATCTGCAGCACAGACACCCCTGGAAGCCCAAAAAGGTATTTTTGTGGCCCTGAGCCTCCCTCAGCCATTCAGTTCCCTCTAACCCCAGTGGTTTTGCCATAAAACACCAGCAGGAATTCAATTTTTAAGTTGTCCACATTTATGTTAATTTTGGCCCATCCCATATATTTAAAAGATTATTGCTTAAGATCCTTTCAAATTTTTAAACCAGGTATTTTATTTATCCTATGGAAGATACTGAATGTGCATCAGGTATTTATCTCCTAAATCTTAAGCCTTAAGCCTTAAAAAAAATATAAAAGTTTTGTATTACTATGGAAAATTCAGATACAGATAAACCCTCTCTCATTTAAATTTGATCCTGGGCATTTTTATTCTAATCCCTGATATTTCTAGAAGATTCCCTTCATCTCCCAGCTTCCTTTTCCTGCAAATGTCTTTTTATATTCCCTTAAACATTGCAGAGTTTCACAATATGAACTCCCACTATTGAATTAGAAATTTATTATGAAGCGCACAAAAGAGCATGAAACAGAGATCTGTCAGAATATAAATAATTCCAAACGTGATTTTTGCTCTTCCTTCAAAACTAATAACACATTGGGCACTTAAAATGAGAAAATTAAAAGCTCTTTCCATTTGAATCTCTTACTCTGTTTGCTGTCTGAATTTTGTTCAGTTGTGACAATCAGATATTCCCCAGTTTATTTCTGTTTATGCCATGATCAGGTTCCAATAAAATCACTCTACAGCCAGATGCTGCTGTGGTTGTTGTAGGCAATACAGGGGAACATTTAATTTTCATTTCTACCTTAATTTTATTTCTATCTGACTGTTTGGTTTCCTTTGAAAAAAACACTCTGGCAAAAACCTCATTCTGGTTCTATCCAAGGGTAGAAAAAGCCACTCTTGGGGCTGGCTGAGAAAATAAAAAAACTTTTTTTTTTTTTTTTAAGGCCCAGGTTTGGAGAAGTTTTCTTGTGGGCGCTTCTATGAAATATAAAATAGGGTTTTTTGACCCATTTGTGGGTCGTATTTAAGGTGTTTTCAGCTGGGACCATGAGCTGCAGGTTCCTACATTTCCACTCAGTCAAGCTCAGAGTCAGGACAGAGCCATTCACTCACAGGAAAGAATTCCAGGGGGGGTTATTTTGTGTCTTTTCATTTCATTTTGCAGTCAATGAGGAAAAATTACATTTTCTCCCTACTCCCACTTGTGCTGTTGATATCCCAGAGCCACAGGGCCTCAGGCATCCAACTTCAGGCTCTTGTGCACAAAAATCACAGTTATTTTTCTGATTTTTTTGCATCATCTGCAAACTCACAACTGGCAAAGAAATAATCCCCTGCCCCAGGGTCTCTGCCACACATTGACTTCATCAGAGCCATCCCGAGTCACTGGGGCTCAGCAGGAGCTGCACCTGCCCCACTGCTTATTTCAAGCACACTTAAATAACCTCTCAGGGAGGTTTTGAAGCCAAATTCAGTTAGCAAGCTCCATTTCATATTGATTTTAGTTAAATTATGTGAAAAATTTCCTCTGGACTGAGATACCTTTAATTGTCCTCCTATTTTTTCTTTTTAAAACCCCAAAGATTCCTGGCATGAACCATCTGCTGATGGTAACAAAATAAACCTCATTATCCCAAGAACATTTTCCAAAATGCCAAATTTTAAACAAGGCACAGAAGACAATGAAGAACTCTGCAACCTTAAGACACAGAGCAATTAAATCCCAACTAAGTGCAATTAGCATCATCTCCCCGTTTCCTCTGGCTTTTGCCAGGCTGGAATTCGCTTTGAGGCGTGACAAACTGCAGTCACCTGCTGCTTCCCTCTCTGCTCCTCCAGCCTCACACTGCTGTGTGCCAGCCATGGGGAATTTGGGATGGGCAATGCTCTCCCTGCCCTGGTGGTTTTGTTTTTGCCATGAGGAGGTGGGAACTGGAACGTCCTGGAGAGCAGAAAGCTTTTGTAGCACAGCAGGAGCTGGGAAGGTTCAGCACTGGAGGTCACTGGGATGTCCCACACCTGCACTGAGAGCAGCTCTGGCCACTGCAGTCTCCAGGTGCTGGCTGCTCCATCCCTGGAGCATCCAAGGCTGGCTTGGACAGAGCTCTGAGCACCCTGCTCTGGTGGAAGATGTCTCTGCCCATGGCAGGAGGTTGGAATTAAATGAGCTTTGAGGTCCTTTCCAACCCAAACCATCCTGGTCCAGCTTCCTGCTCCAGTCAGGGCTCACTGCCATGGGGCTCAGGTCCCTCACTCCAGCCCAGTGCCTCACTCAGAGGAACCTAAAGGAACTGCAGAGCCTCCCTGGGCAATGGCACTGGAGCTCCTCCAGCTCTGGAACTGCCTGATCTGGTGCTGTGTCCCCTTCAGGCTCTGCTCATCCCTCTTTTTATTCCCACATGTCCCCAGACACCTCCCTGTGCCCTGGCAGGGCCGAGCAGGGACGTTGGGGACACCAAGGACCCTGTAGGGTTCCTCAGCTCAGGCTCTGTGTCCTGCTGGGGGAATGCACCTGCACCTTGTGCCTGGAGCAGCACCTCAGAGGGACCAGCTGAGGGTGGACGTGCTCAGGAAGGAGTTTGTTTGTGCCCACATGTGTTCAGGAAGGAGTTTGTTTGCTCCAGACTTTTTAAGAGCACTTAAATCTTAAGCCAGACTATGAACCATGACCCAGAACCAGGGACATCAGGTTCTGCACTTCTGCCCTGCAAGACAAGGGTGGAGAAGGTCTGAACAGGGGCTGGATGACCCCCCACTCCATCCTGCACAGCTTGTGGTCAGTAAAATCTCTTTTCTACCTTTTGCTTTCTTTCCTCTGCCCTTTTCCTGATTTTTTTTTCCCAAACCTTGTCCTCGATGAACAAAAAAAACCCTGCAGAGCAACACAATCCGTGTGCAGTGCTTCAGGAGGCACAGCCTGGGGTGGGAGGGATGCAGGGAGCTGCTCACAACAGGGACTGCCTGATCCTGCAGGTTTGTGTTTCCCCAACTACAACCAAACCTTCACCAAGCTGAAATAAGGATTGAACTCCCCCAGGAGCCCTGGCCTGGAGTTTGAAATCAGCTGAAGAGAATCAGGCTGGTCTAAAGCTCCTTTTGTTGTCTCAGGCTGTTTATCCATGGTGAAGAAGCCAAAGTTTTGGGTTTATTTTTTTTGCAGGCCCTAAGAATGACAACAAACCAACCCCCAAACACAGAGGAAATCTGTTAGAAGAGAGAAGCAGCACATTTTCACTGGGATTTATGGATGCAGTACATGCTTGAGCTTAATCCAAACACAGGGAAACCAAAGCAAGTCCAGGGACTCCAACATGACCTGGATCAACCCAAATCTCCCCCAAGCACGTGCTCACCCCTCAGTGTTCCTGCACAGGAGCCACAAACCAAGATGTAAAGGCCCAGCAGAACAGTGGGAATATCACACAAAGCAGGGAAATCGTTGGCAGAATGCGGAGAGAGAGGCCAGCACATGGATTTAGCGCAGCATTGTGACAGGAATGGGATTCCTGAGGCACAGAGAGAGGTAAAAAAGGCATTCACAGGCTTTTGGTGTGTGCTGGCTGAGGGGAACCTGTCACAACTCACATCGAGTCTGGCTGTGGGTTTACAAGTCATTTTCCAGCCGTTTTTCAGTTCCAGTGAAAGGAAAAGAACTTCCTCAAATGTGTTTATCTGATTGCCAGCAATTTCCATTGCAAGGCAGATGAAATAAATAAACACAAGGCAGAGGCAGTTAACAGACTCCAGAGCATCTCAGCAGCAAACATTTTCATATGGCACTTTTTGCAGACTCTTTTTCCTTGGGAATGGGCTGTTTTGGGCAGCACAGCTCAATCACAGGCTGCTTTTGAGTGACTCGTGCTGTTGAATACACCAAAGAAAGAATTCTCCTACCAAAGCAGGGGGAAAAGGTTGTAAATTCTGATTGTAACTTACATGGCTGTTGAGCAAACTGCTTTTGTGTGATGTAATCCCTTCATTTTTTTGTAGGTTTTCAATCGCCATTTCAAGCTAAAATCAAATGTGCACAGGAGAGAGAAAAAAAAAAAAAAGGAAAAAGAAAGGAAATCAGATAGTTAGCAACAGCCAGGATTATTGTTTCTTTATTAATATTTGAATGATTAATGCTTTATATCAACAAGCTTGTGAAAAAGAGACAAACAGATGAGCACAGTTGGTGTGGATGGAGCTGCAGAGGCGTTACTGGGACATGCAAATGGACACACAGCAGGAATCCCCACGAGGGTGACACAGCGAGGCCAGGGGGGGCTTCTCTTCCACTAAAAGTGCTGCCTATTTATAAAAAAAGCAATTTTCCTCCTCTTTTTCCTTTCCTGCTGAGAGCAAACCATCGGCAGACAGATCCAGTGCAGCGGGCAGAGTAGCCAGGCCTTCCAAGGAGAGCTGGCAGTCATCACTTGGTTACTGTCACCTCTTCACATTTTGTTAAAAAAACCTAAAAAATTCAATAAAACTGGGCTGCAAGGAGAGTGCATGAACTGGGGTGGATGAGGGCTCTCTGATGCTGAGAGCTGCAAAGGGAAGAGGGGAGGAGCCAGGTTTCAGCTGAAAAAACCTGAAGCCAGGATGGAACATTTGGTGCTACCTGAGCTGGTTTCTATTGATGTCAGAGGAGCCGAGGTGAGGCCTTCTGGCTCCTGAGGAGTTCCCTCCCTCCCTGCCTGGCTCCTGAGGAGCTCCTTCCCTCCCTGCCTGGCTCCTGAGGAGCTCCTTCCCTCTCTGCCTGGCTCCTGCTCCACTTCAGCCCAGCTCTGGCTGCTGCCTTGTGCCTCAGTCCTCTCCTGAACCCTTCTTGTCTTCTCCGTTCTGCTACTGAGGCAGAACCTGGGAATCTCCTTCAGCAGATGGCTGCTGCTCCCAAAGCTCCAGTGCTCCCTTACAAGCTTTTTGCAAGAAACAAAAAATCCCCAAACCTCTTAAAGGCCCACATTAGAGCCTGGCAGGAGCAGGACCTGCTGTTTGTCTGCAGCAGATGTTGTCAAAGGCCGTATCTGTGCCCTGGCAGTGCACACAGAGCTCTGCTGCCTCTGTCCTCATTTAACACCTCTGTGGGCACAGCCACAAAGCATCTGCAGATGATCTGTCCATGGCCTGCTGCCCACACTCACAGCCTCACTGACTCACTGAGATCCAGCCAGCCCCTGACAAAGCCAGGCTGTGTCCCAGGAGGGTGGCAGAGAACAGACCAGGCCTGGCTTCTGAAGGGACATCCAGCTCTGAAGGTGACACTCCAGCTCCAGCACACATCCCTTGGTTTCCACCCCAAAGTGGAGCCACTTCTCGAGGTGTTCTCACAGAACTGAGTCTCAGATCAGTGGTGTTTCTGAGAACTGCCTCACGCCGTGATGGACCACGAGGAACCAAAGCCTGAGTGCTGACACAGCCTTCAGGAAATGAGTCAGACTTAGAGGGAGACCCAATTTCCTTCCTCTGCTCAGGGGCTCTTGGAGCAGCAGCTCTGAGGCAAGCACAGAAATGCTGCCTGGCCTTTTGCTGTTGGCAGCTGGCCCATCCAAAAGGACACCTGCATCTGCAATAAAAAATATTACGGGGGAAAGACTAAAAGCTCTTGAGCAGCCCTGCAGGAAGGTGAAGAGCTTTGAGGAGCCACTTATGGGAGGTCTCAAGGATTTCCTCTCTTGGTCCAGACTGATTTAGGTGCAGATTAATAGTGCTGTGTTGGCACAGATATTGAATGGAAGTGTTCCCTGTGCTGTTTCAGCCCATTTGATGGAGTAGAACATTGGAATTCCAGCAGGTAGGGAAGGTTTCTAAAGAGGTTTCTGAAGTATCTGAAGATTTTTCTTTAGTGCACACAGATTTTACCAAGCATCTCTCAACCTCCTGGGGCAGCTCTTGGACCACTGCTAATCCTGAAATTCTCCCTTGTCTCCCTCCTCCTCTGGGATGCCCTCCTTGCTCTTGGGGTCTCTTCCCCAAGCCCTCAACACCTCCAATCCCTCTCCTTCCCACTGCTGACCACTCTGATGTCCATCCCCAAGGCCACTGCAAACACTTTGGCTTCTCTGGCTCCATCTGCACGAGCTCTGATTTCCTTTCCTCCCACAGAGCTCCCAATCCTGCCCCACCACGTTTTGCCAGGACTACCAGAGCCCCTCTGACCTCTTTAACACCAGCCTTTCCCAGTCTCTGTTAGACTGGACATTAAAACAGAAAATAATGTTCCTGCCCATGGATTTGATTCAAATCGCTCTCCTTAAGCCACCCATCCTTTCTTGTGGTGCCCAGAGCAGCTGTGGCTGCCCCTGGATCCCTGGCAGTGCCCAAGGCCAGGCTGGACGGGGCTTGGAGCAGCCTGGGATGGTGGAAGGTGTCCCTGCCATGGCAGGGGTGGCACTGGATGGGCTTTAAGGGCCCAAACCAAATGACTCCACCATTAAGTGAAATTCCAGGCAGTCAAGGCTCTGCTCCATCCCCTCAGACCCCGGTCCGTGCTGCAGGGACTGAAAGCCACACACAGACACATCCCTGGACTGCCTGCCAGGCTCTTTTCCACCTTTTCCAGCCCTTCCTCAGATATTTTGTGTTAAAATACCTTCAAAAAGCTCATTCCTACATGCAACAGAGTGGATTTATCTCAGATGTATTTCCATAAAGGTCACTTTCTAAATTTATTTTCTTTCTGAACAGCCTTATCTCATGTAATAACCACCGACTAAATCCATTCATGGGATATTTCTACTGACATATTTTCCACTTGGGCTTTTATATTGTGCTCATCACCATGGAAATGACAAAAAAACCCAAACAACAGAAAAAAAAAAACCAAACAAATCCCCCAAAAATCCAAGAGTAAAGTTGTGCAGTTTTGTAAGATGCAGTCCCACACAGGTGATGCTTCCAAATAATAACTTTGAGCAAAACCCAAATGATCCAGTGCTAACTTTTAACTGTGGATAGTTAAAACACACACACACACACACACAATTGTCACCCAAGTAAAGAACCTCAGCATCTGACATTTTCTGTTCCACTCAAACTAAGGAATTTTCCCCTATGCCTACCCAAGGCAGAGCACATTTACTGCAGGATCAAAGCGACCTTTCAAGGCACAAAGATTCAAAAAAACACAAAGTCTATATCCTAAGACTCAGTGGGAAAAGAAAGTACAACATAACAGGCCAGATTTACAAGAATTCTCAGTAGCAACAGCTCCTGTTTTTCTCCCTAGTGATGCTGCTCACATTTTAAATTCTGGCTACATACCCTGAATTACACCTACATTAGTATTTATATTTATATATGAATGCATAAACACACAGAAGTCTGCAGAGGGAGGTGAGCAGTGTCCCATGAAATGAGCTCCAAGCACTCCTGGAAGCTGCTGAGGGCTGGGAGATTCCCAAATCAAAGCCCTGGTGCTTCTCCCTGCAAAAAGGCTGTTTTGGGTGAGGGGCTGTAAGCCCTCAGTCCCACACCTTCCAGCACCAGCTGAGCTTCCAGCACCTTCCACCTCAGCTGGAGGGACGCAATTTAAAGAAATCAGAACTTTAAACCATTTCTGTTTGATCAGTATTACCCCTAAGAGACATTTTCTAAACATGTGGCAAGGACAGAATACACAATGGTGTAGGACATATAAACACAAAGGCTTTTTGATCACTGTGCACTTGGCATGATCAGCTTGACACAACTTGTGTGCTAATTATCCACTGGGTAAAGGAAGGATTTCTCAGGTCTCTTCATAATTGAAGATATATTTCAATATTTTGGGTGAGAGGAATGATGGATTTGTCTTTACAAACAGGCTGTGGGTCTGCTGGTAAATAAAACTAGCACTGAGAGATAAAAGAAACAATGGGAAGGATTCCACTGATTGATGAATGGAAAAAAAGTGGATTAATTTTCCTGACATGGGTAAGCATGTGTGAGATGTTTCACTTATTAGAAAACATAAATAAAGACAAATCTTTAAAAGCCAAAATAATTTTGCTTGAGGAGTAAAAAAAACCCAAACCAAATCGAATGCTTTATAAACATTTGAATGATTAATGCTTTCTCTTCTCTAATCTTTTCTAATGCTGCATAATTTCAGTGATCTGCTGAGCGAGAGGAACACTCCAACCCAAAAATAAATGTGGTACACCAGTGTCTATTCTCTCCCTTGCACTCATGGCAGGTTACAGACATATACAGTGATAATGACAGGTCAGTTTTATTTTCTGAAGGCTTTTCAGTTCCCTTTGGAATCATTGCTGGCCCCCGAGCTGCGCTGCCTGCAGGGCTACATACCGTTGCTGGAGAGGAGCGTGAGGTGTGTGACAGAGAATGTCTAGAGTTCTCCAGCCCCCCATGAATGAGATAGGCTCCCGAGCCGGAGAGGATCTGACTTCCCCCAATGTCCATGGTGATGCCCACCATGTTGTGAGAGGGAATGGCTGTAGGAGAGGATGCCGCTGTAGTCACCTGAGCTCCACCTCCTCCCTGCGCTTCGAAATAGGGCGCGGCGCTGGCGGGAGCGTAAATCTGCGCCTCGCTGCTGTAGGAGTAGGCGGCTCGTCTGTGCAGGGGAAAAAAGGGGGACATGGAGAGGAGCTGGGAGAGGGAATCCCGTGTTTGACAGCTTCTGAAAGCTGGGGAAGTGTCAGAAAAACCCCTCAGGTGTTGGTGGGGTTTGTGCTGTTGGAATCTGTGCTGGGATCGATTGGCCCCGCAGCACGAGCTCACGGCGAGGGCAGAGCCTGGAGCTCTTGTAAAACTGGGGTGAGGAAGGCCAAGAAGAGGCACAAAATGGGGCACAGCACAGGAGGAAGAGGAAATTCTAGGGTGGAGATGCCCTGGCACAGCTGCGGCTGGAAGTGTCCAAGGCCAGGTTGGATGAGGCTTGGAGCAGCCTGGGATAGCAGAAGGTGTTGGATGGAGATGGACTTTAAGGTCTTTTCCAATCCAAGCCATGCTGGGACTCCTTGACTCTATAAAATCTTCCAACACCTCCTTTTTCCTCTAAAAGTTCCACTCCTAAAGCTGCCCATGCCACCACACAAAGTGCCTGGCACAGGGGAACAGCAGCTCCTTTCCTGAGCAGGATTCCCTGGAGAACAATCCCCCCATGAGGACAACACCCCCAGGGCTGGAGTCTGGCTGAAACCACCCTCACACCCAACACAACACCTGAAACAGCTCCTCCTCTTCCTCCTCCCACTGTGGGGCTGGGCTGGCAGGAGGCTGGCGCTGGGAAGGGCAGGGAGGTGGGAGGGGGACAGCTCAGAGAGGCTCTTACATGGTTCCATTGGTATAAACAGCTTCTCCTCCTTCCACATACTGCACCTGGGCTGGATAAACGTGCTGCACGGTCTGCACCTGCAACAGGCAGCAAAAAATCAGGGATTGCTCAGGAACCACTGGTTAAACTGCACAGCTCCAACCTTACCCTGACACTCAGGCTTTCTTCTTTAAAAAAAAGGAAAAAAAAAAACAAACCCAAACCAAAACTCCTGCCCCTGCTCTCCTCCATGCTTAGGAATCCCAAAGGAGGTTTTCATTTCCAAAGGTCAAGTTAAAATAGATAAGTAAGTGGTTGCTCCATGAGCAGTGGAAACAATGGAGCTGGGTTTCCTCTGGACACGTGTCTTGGGGTGACTAATAGGGGTGAGCTCATTCTGCAGCCTTTCCTTCAGAGGGGAGCCTGACAGTGTCCAGCTGCACCCCAGCCCCTTTTTTATTGCTCTGAGAGGGATGGAGTTGCCCTCTGTCAATTTTTTTTCCCCCTGAAATGGAGCAACCAAATGAAAAATCACTAAAGGAAAAAAAATTAAGAAGGTCAGACTCGCTGTCCACATGGAGCAGCACCACATATCCCTGGTTTCTTAGGAAACAAGCCCTGGAAAAGGCAAAGTTCAAATAAATAAAAACACTTGCAGGGCTCTCTGGCACCAAACCTTTCTATGGAGCCACGTGCAGTCAGTTAATTTGTTTAATTAAAAAAACCCCCAAACATTTAGCCTCTAAAGAAAGATCTTTGCCAAAGGAGATTGCTTTTAATTTAACTTTGATTTAATAAATGCTTTAAAATTGAAGTTGAAAGCATCCATCAAATCTTCAAATACATGAAAGACAACTGCTACAGCAAAGGTTCTTCCTAAACTTCAAATATCTTGAGAGTTTCTTTTGTCATGATTCTAAGAAAGGAGGAGAGAGCTGGAGAAAGTGATCCCAGCTCTCTGACTGCCCACAACTCTTTAATTAAGATTTTTCTAGATCTGGCACAGTTCCAAAGTCCCCAGAGTGTTCATTACCTGTTGTGGAACCTGCTGGACTCTGGGAACAGAGATTTGCTGCATCTGCGCCCCTTTGGGAGCGGAGCCTGTGGCTTGGACCAAAACCCTCTGCAAGAAGAAGATACAGGAAGAGACAATTTCAGAACATGTCACAGGTGAGCCAGGTGTTCTTTTCCAAAATTTCATGGCCAGCTTGCCTCTGCCACCAGCAGCAGCAGTGGCATCCTGTAATTAATGTCACCCTCCGTGGGCTGCACCAGCCTGAACTCAGCCCCCTGAATCTGGGCAAAGCTGCCTCCACAGTTTCTGGCAGGATTCATCCTTAAACCTCCACGAAAGGAAATAACAGTTCATTGATAAGTTCAGCTAGACAAGAATCACTCCTCACACATCCACATTTGGCTGCAAGGTTCCTTCTCTTAGAGCTGCTAAACCCAACCACACTCTGCCTCCTGCAACAAGAAATCCCACCAAGCTTCTGCCAGCAGCGAAGCTCAGGTGCTTCTGCTTCTCCCTGCAGTGCCACCAAGGCCACAGGGATGTTTTGTGGTGTTTTTGATGTTTTGTGGTGGTGGCTCTGTCACTTCCATCATCCCTGTCCTTCACTCCACTTTTGGTCTGAGGTTGTCAACACATCTCAGTGTGCTCAGCACCTTCAGACCCAGCAAAAGAAATGTGGGCATGTGGTGGATGGAAAGAAAAGATTGACTGGGAACACAGCCAAGCATCTCCATGGCCTTTTGAACCTTCTCCAAGCAGACACATCCTCTGTGCTTGGAGGCTTTAAAAACCCCCAGGAGTTTGGGCTGACAGAACAAAGAGCCAGAAAACAATCCCAGAAACAACCCTGATAATTACTGGCTACCTTATACATGGGTATTTATGATTTTTAGCCCTCCCAACATATCCATGTAACAACCAGAAACCCAGTTTGAGCAGAATTACAGGTTTGTGACAATTGCCCAGACCTGCAGGCAGCTGTTCCATCCACAGTCCCCAGGCTGCATTCCCTGCAGATCCCACACTCATATCAGCCATCACCTGACCCGTTTTCCCTCTACAAGGGACTCTCACCAGTGCAGGATGGGGACACCATGAGCCCTTTTTGAAGTCAGGCCTTGGCAGTGCCACCAACATCAAAGACCCTTTCCTTTCTCCTACTTTTTTCCCCATTTTCTGGCATTGTTTTTGCCAAATGCCACATCCCAGGCCAGGCTGCCCAGCTCAGCTCCTCGCTGCCTGTCCAGGTGCTCTGCTAACACCTTCCAGCCAAAATAAGGATGATTCCTATTTCCAACCTGGGAGGTGAGGCCATCCTGCTCAAACAGCCTCTGCTCACACAGAAAGGGGCAGCAGTGCTCAACGACCCCGAGGGCTCCAGCCTCCCACCATTCCTGCTGCCAGCAGTTCATTCCCAGTGTTTTCTTTGTCCTGCTGGTGAGAAGGGATGGCTCTGGATGCTCCTCCTCTTCAGCACTCTTCCACCATCCCCCAGATTTTCCTCAATCCACGGCGTTCCACTCGGTGCTCCGTGGCACAGGCAAAGGCTGGATGGGTGATTTCATAACCCAAAGGATTTCCAGCCTTTGTTCACAGCCAAATCCAAATCAGTGATCCCAGGGACACATGGTCACTGCTGGTCACTGCTGTCCCCATCCCTGCCACACCAGCAGGGAATGCTCCCCGTGGATGGGAAGGCTGGGAGGTGACAGCAGCGCTCTGGATCACCCAGTGGGAATGTCCATGGCTCCTGGAGAGTTGAATATTCCTTCTGGTTCCTGATCTTTAATCGTTCCTTTTCATCAGCATCCAATGGCAGCTGCTGCTGCTCACTTGGGAGTCGGAGAAGGATGAAGCTGAGTTACACCCACCCATCCCCTTATCCCTCCAGCTTCCTGTGACAGAAATTTCTTTTTAAAGTTCCCCAAAAGGCATAAAAAGGAACAAAAAGGAACCAGTTTCACTTAACCCTTCCTGTTTTGCACTGGGTGGTTCCTGTTCATCATTGAAGCCATCACTTGTCTCCTGTTGGGCCTCCCAGATGCAGCATATTCATGGACATGAATCAGAAATCCCTCCTTTGCAAATTAAAACATTGGGATCTGCCTGCCCAAGGAAGAGACCATGGAATGATGGAATGGTTTGGGTGGGGAGGGACCTTACAGGTCACCCAGTGCCACACCTGGACACCTTCCACCATCCCAGGCTGCTCCAAGCCCCGTCCAGCCTGGCCTTGGGCACTGCCAGGGATCCAGGGGCAGCCACAGCTGCTCTGGGCACCCTGTGCCAGGGCCTGCCCACCCTCCCAGCCAACAATTCCTTCCCAATATCCCATCCAGCCCTGCCCTCTGGCACTGGGAGCCATTCCCTGTGTCCTGTCCCTCCAGGCCTTGTCCCCAGTCCCTCTCCAGCTCTCCTGGAGCCCCTTTAGGCCCTGCAAGGGGCTCTGAGCTCTCCCTGGAGCCTTCTCTTCTCCAGGTGAGCAGCCCCAGCTCTCCCAGCCTGGCTCCAGCCCTTGGAGCAGCTCTGTGGTCTCCTCTGCACCAGCTCAGCCCTGTCCATGTCCTTCTGGTGCTGAGGACCCAAAGCTGGTCCCAGCAGTGCAGGGGGAGGCCAGGAGGGCAGAGCAGAGCGGGGAATCCCTTCCCTGACCTGCAGCTGCTCCTCAGAGGATGCAGCTCTGGCTCCTCCACCCTCCCCAGCACCAGCTCTGCCCTCAGCTCTCCCCATCCCTGGAGCCTTTCAGGACTGCTCCATCTTCCCCTGCTTTTACTGACAGTGACAACAGGAAATTCATCCAAAGCAAACACCAGCTGGCACAAAGTGACTCCCTTGGGGACCTGAATTAAACCCCAAACCCCAAATCCCCCCAGGGGGATGGGGAGGGCTGAAACCCACAGGGCCTTAACACCGAGCCCAACAGGTTGTCCCCGCTACCTCAACAAGCTAAAAACCCTCTCCAAGCTATCAAAACCCGGGATTAAAATCCATCTGGCAGGGAAAGCAGGGTTCTTCTCCATGGAAACAGCATCCCCAGCTGTGCATGCGTTACCTGCTGCGAGGCTGGCACCGGCTGCACCACCGGAGCCTGGGCTGCGGCCGACGTGTGAAGAGCCACGGAAGCTGCTGAGTCTGATCCACCCTCGGGACTCTGCATGCTCACTGCTGGGGACAGCACAGGGACATCAGTGGGGACAGCACAGCACAGCCACACCCCCCCAAAAAACCCCTTTAAACCCGGGGGGAAAATCCCAGTGGAAAATCTGGAGGGAAGAGCTGGGTTGGGAGGCAGCTCCCGTCCTACACGCGGGACTCTTTTTAGTCCTGGAGCTAATTTTAATGCAGAATTCTATTAAGGAAAAAGAAAGTTGCACAATTGTTTCACTGAGAGGAGAGGGAAGGAACAGAAAATGCATTTCTATATTTAACCGAAAAGTGGCGTTGGAAAATTATTGTGTCACAGTGAGCATCACACATGATCGGGAAGAGTAGGGGCAGATTTTTAAAATAAAATTTCTCCCCCTCTGCCTCATCACGTTTAACTACTGAAAAAAAGCTTTTCCTCAAACTTAAGCCCATGCCTGGAATTTAGAGCTAAGATTTCACTGGCAAAGCGGGGTGGTCAGCTTGGGTTTATAACCAGAAATAATCAAGGATGAAGAGCGCATGAACAATAATTCACCATCATTTTAGAACCTCCAAAGCAGCATCTCCACCCTCCCATCCCTGTCCTTGCCCCAAAATCCCACCAAGGTCCCCAGCATCGCCCTCCACTGCCACAGAACCCTGCAGAGCTGGGGCATCCTCAAATCCCTGAGTCCCAGCTCTCCCTCCTGGCACTGTCCCAGCCCTGGGGACACCGAGGGATGCTGAGATGCACACAGTGGCATTTGGAGAGCTTTTTTGGGGTGGGGGAGCCTTTTTCCCCCTCCATTTCTTGTTGGTTTCTTGTGAAACTGCCTGCTTAATGAACTATTTTAGGAGGGTTTCTGCTGTCACTTTGAAAGGTTAAAAACATCCAGATTTTGGGCAGTGTCATTTCTGCTTTCTCGGCCTTGCTGCTGAGCCTCCAAACACATTATGATGGCTTTTTTATTTCCCTTCTCCCACCAGTATTTAAACTTTTCCCTCAACTTTGGGCAAGTTAAGAGGAAAAAGGAAAAATGAGAAACTGAAGGACACTGGACCTGCTCATTTGTGTTCAAAAGAAACACAAGGGGGATGTGATATTACAGAATTTACCTGTTTATTCCTTCAGCCACTGACAAAACCCCTCAAATAATAAAATTCTCCAAAAATCAGGTTTTAAAGCTTTTTTTTTCCCTCAATACTCCATACTCCCATTAACAAATTACAATTACTCTCCCAACCTTCCCAAAACCCCAGAGCTTGCAAACAATTTTTCTCACATCTGGGAGAAAAAGTAGATATAAATATTCTTTTATATAAATATAAAAAAAGCCACAGAGTCACAGCTACCAGATTAATCCAACAAGCCAGAAACAAGGGAAATTAAATCAATATTTATTCCTGTGTCCTCCCCAGGCCCCTCAAGCTGCCCTCAGCACCCCCATCCCTGCAGCTCTGCTATATAAAGGCAGCACCTGCCTCTCCCCATCACTGCCCCTGGGTTTTAGCCAAAACCTCCCTGTGAGAAGATTCCAGTTGCAACAGCACCGTGGGATCAGGAAAATAATAATTCTCCCATTAAATGAAGGAAAACAGCTCCTTGCCTGCTCCAGCCCCAAATTATTTGCAATTAATAATTTGCAAATTAAACACTCGGCCAGCACTGCTGGGTTTGGAATGTTCAGGTGGAGATGCTCAGGCAGGAGAGGGGGGCACTTTTAGCACATCTACTCCCCCAGTTTTTCCAGAAGTGTTCATTGTCTGTCCCTTGTGCCCAGGGCTGTGGTTTGCAGCTTTCCAGGGTTTTGTGATTATGCATGGTGAGGTTATAGAAGAGAGGTGGGTGAGTTGACAAAGATATTTTAATTATTGATTAATGGCTCTGGCAGGGTCAGCTCTTGGCATTTTAGGTCTACAAAAGGTTTCCTTTAAAGTGTAGCTCCAATCAGAAAACACCTGGAAAAGATGGAGCTGGACTTTGATGATCCTTGGAGGTCTCTGCCAACCCAGAATATTCCACAATTCCATGATTCAAATCACCAACGACTCATCTTTGCTGATACATTTTGTCTTCTGCTTTCCCTCAGTGACCAGAAGAGAGCAGAGATGTGGGCAGGGTAGAAGGTGAATTGTCTGCTGCCAAAATAAATCCCCAGAGTGATTTTGAGGTTTGCTCTGGCAGTGATGACAGCCACACCAGACACAAAGGCTCCGAGGAAATCTGCAGATGGCACTTCCAGACAAGGTAGACAGACAGAGAAGTCCTGGACTGCCAAGCCACACGTACAGGACTTGTTATTATTTTATCTATCAGTGCAACATCCTGGAGAAAGAATAATTCACTTCTCATTAAAGCCATCCTGCGCTTCCTGAGAACTGGATTGGGATCTGTGTGCGCCATCTGCTCTGGTTAATTTGTGCTGATGGAAAGCTGACAGCACACACAGAATTCCTGTGCTCCCAGAAAGCAGCACAAGGTGCTGCAGAGCCCTGCTGATGCCCTGGCAGCTCGGCTGGCACCTGAGCCAAGGCTCCAGAGGGTGGGGAAAGAGTTGGCTTCCAAGGACGAGAGGAAATGTGGCACCCAAAGTCTTGCTCTTTCCTCTTCACCTCATTTTTATTTTTTAAAAACAGGTCACATAAATCAGAGGTGGGACTGGCCTTGGTTTTCATGGGGTATTTAAGCCTTGTATTTCCATCATAGATTGGTTTGGGTTGGAAGGGACCTTAAAGCTCATCCCATGGCAGGGACACTTCCCACTGTCCCAGGCTGCTCCAAGCCCTGTCCAGCCTGGCCCTGGACACTTCCAGGGATCCAGGGGCAGTTCCTGTCTCCAGCTCCTCATTATTCCAGGCTCAGGAGCTGTCCTGGAGCTCCCTCAGCCTTGTGCAGCGTCCTCTGTCACATCCCTGAAGCAAACACCCATGGAAGGACTCCCTGCCCACTCTCCTCCCTGCCCACTTTTCACCTCTCACAGGGAAGTTTTACACTGTTCTTGATCACTTCTCAGCAGAAACTCACTGGCTGTGAGCCTGTGCTTCCCTGCTTCCCACAGAGCTAAGGTTTGCTTCTTCCTCTTAGATCTGGCCAAAGGCAGAGAGGTTTATCCCACCTGTAGCTCTCTCACAGAAGGGAATGACAGAAGCCACTAAAAGATGTCTCGTGGTCTCTGACAGCCTGGCAGTCCCTGAGACTGTGGAGTTTGCAAACTGAGAAGTTAATTAATAATCAACAAAGCTGCTGGTGGGTCACAGAGAGGATCAGCAGCAGCCACAGGTGATAGTCTCAGTTCCAGGGCTCCTTACTGGGTGAAGAAGAGCAAAAAAACACCCAGTTATTGTGAAGAAATGAGCAGATGGACCTGACCATGCAAAAGGAATAAAATAGTGGTGAGAATTCCAGAATGGTTTAGGTATAAAGGGACTTTAAAGCTCATCTTGTTCCACCCCCTGCCATGGCAGGGACACCTTCCACCATCCCAGGCTGCTCCAAGCCCCGTCCAGCCTGGCCTTGGGCACTGCCAGGGATCCAGGGGCAGCCACAGCTGCTCTGGGCACCCTGTGCCAGGGCCTCACTGCCCTCACAGCCAGGAATTCCTTTTTAATTTCTAATTTCTAATCTAAATCTACCCCCCTTCACCTTAAAGCCATTCCCCTTGTCCTGTCACTGCATGACTTTTTAAAAAGTCCCTCTCCAGCTCTTTCATAGGTACTTTTGGACACTAAAAAGCTGCAACAAGTTCTCCTTCCAGTGGATTTATTCAACACATTGGCATTTCAGAGAGAGACAGGTTTAAAGTCCTGGTTGCTCAACGTGGTTGGTGATATCACAGAGGCCACCAGGGTCCTGGAAGGCATCACAGACATCTGGATTCCAGGTTTCATCATCACTGAATGAATCAGGCAGATAACCAGGCTGCTGCCTCTGGAAACCTTCTGTTTACACACAGCTATCTGGGTATCCAAGCAAACAGCAGGGTCAGGAAAGGAAATTCAGGAGAAAAAACAAAACAAAACACCAACCCTAATAACTTCTGGGTGCTATTTCTGGTCCTGCCACCAGCTCGCTCCGTGACCTTGAACAGGATGCTTCCCTTTCCCTGTGCTTCAATTCTCCCACTCCTAAAAAAGCCACAAATACTCCCCTAGGCAAGGTGTTTTTTAAGCACTGGTCTCTGAGGGTTGTCAGAGCCTGAATGCCTTTCAGAAAGACAAGGAGTAACTGTACAAGCCTTGAGGGCTGATAAAAACTCGGGTTGTCACCGTTTCATTCATAAGGCACCTTGGCTCCATGTAAATGGCCTTGCCTTTGTTAATCTCTCCTGCCTAAAGCAGCTCCAGAACGCTGGGAAAACAGAGATAAGAGGAGCATTTCAAAAATATTTTCTATGTTCAGATTTGCAGGGGGAGTGGGGGGAAAGGAGGAGGCAGCAGGGGGAGATCACAGGGAGAATCCTTCAAGTGCTGAGGAGGGGATGGAGCAGCACCCCCTGCACCCCAAAAGAGTCTGGGGAGGGAGGGGCTGATGCCAGAGCTGCCCTGGGCTCAGGGAAATGCTTGGTTTTCCAGGGAAATGCTTGGTTTTCCAGGGAAATGTTTGGTTTTCCAGGGAAATGTTTGGGTTTTGTGTCTTTGGTGATCTGGTCCTCGCTCTGCACCACACAGAGCAGATGTCATCGTCATCATCAGCAGCAGCCATCCATCCCAGGCAGCTCCAAACTCCAAAATAAAGGGGATTTAAAACCTTCCTTAGGCCCAGGGTCACTCCTGATGTAATTGTGGCCACCCCAGTTTTTGTTTTTATTCTACAGGACATGGATAGAACTCCTTCTTCACCTTATTTTTATTTTTTAAGAGCAGGTCACGTAAAGCAGAGGTGACACTGGCCCAGCCTTGGTTCTCACGGGGTATTTAGGTCTTGTATTTACATATCTTTATTTCTTTAAGGTGAAAATGTAAAACCTGTGAGCTACCCTACAGCAGCAGCCAACTCAGAAAATCATGGAATATGGAATGTTTTGGGTGGGAAGGGACCTTAAAACTCATCCCATCCCACCCCTGCCATGGCAGGGACACCTTCCACCATCCCAGGCTGCTCCAAGCCCCGTCCAGCCTGGCCTTGGGCACTGCCAGGGGTCCAGGGGCAGCCACAGCTGCTCTGGGAATTCTGTGCCAGGGCCTGCCCACCCTCCCAGGCAGGAATTTCCTCTCTACAGAATCAAACATGTCTATTAGTGCTGCTTTCAAAACATTAAAATTGTTGCTGTTCCAGTGAATCACTTGCTCATTTAAAGAAAAAAACAGATCATGAACTATTTTATTTAATTTGCTTTTCAAAGCTTACTTGGTTGGTCATCCTTTGATCTTATTTAAACTTTTCAAATTCCTTTATTACATCCTTTTATTTCTGGAAGGACTTTTGAAATAGAATATAATACTGAGATATAAATGAGGGAAAGGGAAATATCCTCAGTGAGTTTTTTTGTTAGTTTTAAGAACAATCAATTATTTGACCTCTGGGATAAAGTTGTTTTTTATAGCTACTTATATTAATACTTACATTTCAATTTCAATGATATATTTAAACCAGTAAACCTTGCTGGATGTTATTACCTCCATGGGTAAGAAATCCACTGCCCCTGTCCTTGCCATTCATAAATGGGCTTAACAACTTCTTCTCAAAAGGGATTTAAATGTGGAGCATAAAAATCTGACAGCAAAATGACTGCCTGGGGGTACAGGAAATGTTAAATCAGATTTTTGATGCCTGAAGGATGTATTTATAGAATCATTTCAGCTGGAAAAGACCTTTAAGATCACCGAGTCCAACCATCATCACTGCCAAGTTCACCATGAAGCTCCACAGCTTTTATTTCAAATTAAGACCTAAAGGTGGGAAAAGTTTATTTTTCCAGGTGAAGCTGCTCTAATGATGCTGGGCTTTTTATTTCTGGTGTTCTTCAAATGCCAACAGCCTTGGCTCTGCAGGTAAACCCTGAATTCCTCATCATCACCTGTGCAGGCTGTCAGACACTTCCTGGTGTGAGAATTGAAAATAAATCTGCAGCTAAAATGTCTCCAGACACGGGAGAGAGACAAGCTCAGCCACAGCAAGATTTGTATTTATTGGACTTGATTTTAGAGGTCTTTTCCAACCTTAAAAATTCCATGGTAGAGCTAAAAGTGTTGCATTCACCAGAATTGCAGGAAACCTGGAGGTGGATGGGACTGCCACTGGCATTTTATACAGGGAAATTCACCTTAAATTAACACAGCAAATAACCTTTGTTCATCTTTAATATTATCAGGAATTAATGAGGTTTAGTGCAGCCAACAGCCTCAGCTGGCACAGTTTGTGCTCCACGTTTTCCTTCTGCTGAATGGATCTCAGGCTGACCAGGGGGTGAATTACCCAGGGAATCTCATCCAATCCCATTTCCATATGCAAGTCCATGACACAGCTATGAATTTTTAATAAAAAAATCTCCTGAAATCTGTTATTCTACTGAAAATAATGGGAAGGCTGCAGTTTAAATTAAAATAAATAAATAAATAAATAAACTATTTCTCCTTCACAACACTGACCTGCAGGGAACAAAATTGAAATCCAGGTTTTTCCTTGTTTTTTCGGTTGATTTTGTGCATTTTTTTGCATGCTTTGAAAGGAAAGCTTACATTTAAAAATAGTTATTTGGTTATTGGAACTTTTATTCAGGTTTAGTTGGCTTGGAGCTTAGATAAATGGGAAAACCAGAACAGCAATAACAGAATGCAGGAGAAATAAAAATGCTATTTAACCATCATGTTCTAGATGGGCTCTAAATGGTATTTTCTCCCCTGACTGCAGAAAAAGGAACCAGGGAATTTACATTTAATGATTTCACTACTGAGAATTCTCAACACTCTCAAAACAGACTGAAAATAATAAAAGTAATGTAAGGAATGGCTGATTTTGATTATTTTCTAGCAGATGCAAGTATCCATCTACTTCATCCACCACACTCTAGGCCACAGTTATTTTACTAAAGAAAACTTTCTTAAATATTTTCCATTTCATTCAACATTTCTGGCTCAGTCTGGATGTAATAACTTGCCCTGAAAAGGCATTGGTTGTGCTTGAAGCAGGGCACAGAAAGGAAGTGTTTCATTCTTTGGAAGAAGGAACTGGTTTATTTGATGTGAATGAAAATGGATCGAGTGACTTCTCCCTCCTCTGAAGCAAATATTTGTGTTAAACCCAGCCTGGCTCCTGCCTCACACACATCCTTCATCCCTGCTGCTCGTGTCTCCAAAGCATCAGACCTCCAAGGAATAACAGGCGTTCCCCCTGAAATTCCCATCAGGAAAACACCAATTTCATTTTTTCCATCTCCCAAAAAAGCTCCCAAGGTGGAGGGAGCAGGACACAGCTCCCAACCAAGAGCGTGGGGTGCTCCCATCTCTTCATCCTCTTTGGAAAAACACAATTCCAGCTCCATCAGATGGGAAATCAAAAGAAATCCTTTGCTTTTGGTGGCTGAGCCAAGGAGAGCCTGCTCTGCCCAGAATTCCCATTTGGGAATTCTTTTCCTCAGACCTCGCAGGGATGCTGAGAGAACAAAGCTCCCACCTGGGCTCTGGGCAGTGGGTGCAGCTCGAGGTGTTTGGAGTTTGCCTGTTCAGCACCTGAACCCAATCCCTGGCCCTGGTGTTTGTGCAGCTCCCAGCTGTGACATTCCCTGGGCTTGGGAGAACAACTGGGAACAGAATTCCTGGGATTTGAACTGCTCTGAAAGCCCTGGGAGATGAGCTGCTGCTCTGGCTCTGAGAGGGAGACAGGAAATCTCACAGGATCGTGGAATGGTTTGGGTTGGAAGGGACATTAAAGCTCATCCAGTGCCACCCCTGCCATGGCAGGGACACCTTCCACCATCCCAGGCTGCTCCAAGCCCCGTCCAGCCTGGCCTTGGGCACTGCCAGGGATCCAGGGGCAGCCACAGCTGCTCTGGGCACCCTGGGCCAGGGCCTGCCCACCCTCCCAGCCAACAATTCCTTCCCAATATCCCATCCAGCCCTGCCCTCTGGCACTGGGAGCCATTCCCTGTCCTGTCCCTCCTGTTCCTGATGAAGAGCCCCTCTCCAGTTTCCTTGCCAGCTCTTTCAGGTTCTGGAAGGATTTGGGAGCAGGTTAAGACCAGACAGAGCCTTGGCTCATCCAAACCTTGACCTCCAGCACCAGAACTCTCCATCCCACATCGAGGTGACACCGAGCCACCCCCAGAGCCTGGGACAGGACAGGACAGGACAGGACAGGACAGGACAGGACAAGGACAGGACAGGACAGGACAGGACAGGACAGGACAGGACAGGACAGGACAGAACCAGGACAGGACAGGACAGGACAGGACAGGACCAGGACAGGACAGGACCAGGACAGGACAGGACCAGGACAGGACAGGACAGAACCAGGACAGGACCAGGACAGGACAGGACAGGACAGAACCAGGACAGGACAGGACAGGACCAGGACAGGACAGGACAGGACAGGACCAGGACAGGACAGGACCAGGACAGGACAGGACAGAACCAGGACAGGACAGGACCAGGACAGGACCAGGACAGGACAGGACCAGGACAGGACCAGGACAGGACAGGACCAGGACAGGACAGAACCAGGACAGGACACGACAGGACAGGACAGAACCAGGACAGGACAGGACAGGACAGGACAGGACAGGACAGGACAGGACAGAACCAGGACAGGACAGGACAGGACAGGACAGGACAGGACAGAACCAGGACAGGACAGGACAGGACAGGACCAGGACAGGACAGGACAGGACAGGACAGGACCAGGACAGGACAGGACAGGACAGGACAGGACAGGACCAGGACAGGACAGGACAGGACAGGACAGAACCAAGACAGGACAGGACAGGACAGGACAGGACAGGACCAGGACAGGACAGGACAGAACCAGGACAGGACAGGACAGGACAGGACCAGGACAGGACAGGACAGGACAGGACAGAACCAGGACAGGACAGAACAGGACCAGGACAGGACAGGACAGAACAGGACAGAACCAGGACAGGACAGGACAGGACAGGACAGGACAGAACCAGGACAGGACAGAACAGGACAGAACCAGGACAGGACAGGACAGGACAGGACAGGACAGGACAGGACAGGACCAGGACAGGACAGGACAGGACAGGACCAGGACAGGACAGGACAGGACAGGACCAGGACAGTGCCCAGCACCCCCACAGCACCAACCCTTGGGTCCTGTCCCATCCCGAGGGTGGAGCAGCACCCACCTCTCCCCGGCAGCCCCTCCTCACCCAGCAGGGCATGGGGAGAGCTTTGGGACATCCCTGACACACAGGACAGTCCTTGTCCCCCCCAGGCACCTGGACCAGCTCACCCACAGTGTCCTGCACCACGTGTCAGAACCTTTCCCCTTCGGGAAGTGCAGGGGAATGGAAGTGGGAAGCAAACATGCCAAGGAACTTGAAAAGAAGAGACACTGCCTCAAAATTTTATAAACAAGAGAAGGCACCAGACCTTGCCACTGATTAGGTTAAATTAATTTAAAACAGAAGCAAACACTGCTTGTCTACGAGCTCCAGTTACCTGGAAACACAGATAAACCCAAAACACACTTTTCAAGGGCAGCAGGCACTATAGCTGGGGTTGGGTTTTTTTCAGAAACCTGGTCCTCATGGAAAAATACAAATTTGGAAATAGCTTTTATTAGCAAGTTAATAATATACTGAAATACAAATATACACTCAGTCTTTAATTAGATTTCACAGAATTAAGTCAAGTAATATATATACACACACATAACTGTTGTGTAACAGCCACTCACTAATCTCTGCTGTTTCTTTAAAAGTAACTTTGAGGACAGAAAAGAGTCAGGAATGGATCTGTGCTGGGCCTGTAATTTGGAGTTTCCTTAAGAGCCAGATGAAGTTGAAGAGCAGAAGCCACAACAGTTTAGAGGTTGCTAGCAAAATCCAAATCCCACGTGCAGGAATCTCAGACATGAACAGGGGCAAAGCACTGTTGGGAATATCCTTCCCATACAAAAACCTGTCCTGTTTTCTTTTGGGTTAACAACCCGAGCATCAAAAGCCAGGATTGGATTTGTTCAGGTCTGAGAGTGTCCCTGTTCCTGTCCTGCTGCTCTGGACCCAACAGAGAATCCAGAATATCCTGAGCTGGATCCCTCAGGGATGATCAGTGCAGCCCCTGGCCCTGCCCAGACCCCTCAAGAACCCCACCCTGAGCATCCCTGAGAGCGCTGTCCAAACGCTCCTGGAGCTCTGGCAGCCTTGGGGCCGGGCCCATTCCCTGGGGAGCCTGGGCAGTGCCAGCACCCTCGGGGGGAAGAACCTTGCCCTGAGATCCATCCCAAGCCCTGGCACAGCTCCAGCCCTTCCTGGGCTTCTCACAGACTCACCTGCACCACTCACAGCTGTTTATTGGTAAGAAAAGTCCAAGAGATTCCAGATTTTTAGTGCAGCATTACCCTGTCAACAAGTAGAGCTCCTTATTTCTTTTCTATGAACCACCTCAAACTGGACTTCAGAAAAGTTTTGCTACAATGATGGGAAATGTTAGGTAAGAAACAATATCTGAGTATCTGCTGAGCAGTGAGGACGCTTTCACATCTGGAAGGAGGAATTAAAAAGTCACACTCCATGTCCAGGCTGTAACAAACACATCAGTGCTACCTGGTGAAAACAAGCACAAGTTCTGGGCTTGAATTAATTGTTTCCCATATTTTTCATTATGTGCACTCTAGGGATTTCCCAGAACTGTGATTCAGTGGAGGAAATACAATTTCTGAAAATAGAAATATTCTGAAATAAAATCCCAGAATGGTTTGGATTGGAAGGATCTTAATGCCCATCCAGTGCCACCCCTGCCATGGCAGGGACACCTTCCACCATCCCAGGCTGCTCCAAATCCCGTCCAGCCTGGCCTTGGGCACTGCCAGGGATCCAGGGACAGCCACAGCTGCTCTGGGAATTCCATCACAGCCTCTTACCACCCTCACAGAGAGGAATTCCTTCCCAATATCCCATCTAACCCTGCCCTCTGGCACTGGGAATGTTCCCTGTGTCCCGTCCCTCCAGGCCCTTGGGAGAAAACAGAGTCTCCAGGAAAAATCTGGCACAGAAGCATTTCAGAGGTTCCTTTCCAGGACACATCTAAAAGTTTCCATCATCAGCCAAACCAGTCTCTGGTTCCTCATCCCCTGCAGTCTGGGGCTCGGCTGCTGCCTCTCCCAGGACAATCCCAGCTACCTGGTACAGCTAATCCTCCTCTGGCTGAATTGGGCTCCTTTTGGAACAGGGAACTGCAAACCTTGGTGCTGCTTTTTATAGCTCGTCCTATGGCTTTTATAGCTTCTCTGACGTCAGGGAACTATGGAATGTGTCACTTCTTTCAAATGAATTCCAGGAGATCAGTTTAACTCACACCTGGAGCTCAGCAGCCCTCCTTTTTCACATGCTCACACTGGACAAACCTTCACTGGCTTTAAGACCAAGCAGCCTTTTGAGGATTTCAGTGTGAAGCAGGAGAATTGCTGCAGTATCCCATGGGATTTGCTGCAGGATTCCATGGGAATTGCTGCAGGATTCCATGGGATTTGCTGCAGGATTCCATGGGAATTGCTGCAGGATTCCATGGGATTTGCTGCAGGATTCCATGGGAATTGCTGCAGTATTCCATGGGAATTGCTGCAGGATTCCATGGGATTTGCTGCAGGATTCCATGGGATTTGCTGCAGTATTCCCTGGAGAATGGCTGCAATATTCCCTGGAGAATTGCTGCAGTATTGCATGGGAACTGCTGCAGTATTCCATGGAGAATGGCTGCAGTATTCCATAGGGATTGGCTGCAGGATTCCATAGGGAATTGCAGGATTCCATAGGGAATTGCTGCAGTATTCCATAGGGAATCGCTGCAGGATTCCATAGGGAATTGCTGCAGGATTCCATGGGGAATTGCAGTATTCCATGGGGAATTGCAGGATTCCATGGGGAATTGCAGTATTCCATAGGGAATTGCAGGATTCCATAAGGAATTGCTGCAGGATTCCATAGGGAATTGCAGGATTCCATGGGGAATTGCAGGATTCCATGGGGAATTGCAGGATTCCATGGGGAATTGCAGGATTCCATAGGGAATTGCAGTATTCCATGGGGAATTGCAGGATTCCCTGGGGAATTGCAGGATTCCATGGGGAATTGCAGGGTTCCATGGGGAATTGCAGGATTCCCTGGAGAATTGCTGCAGTATTCCATGGGGAATTGCAGGATTCCATGGGGAATTGCATGATTCCATGGGGAATTGCAGTATTCCATGGGGAATTGCAGGATTCCATAGGGAATTGCAGTATTCCATGGGGAATTGCAGGATTCCCTGGGGAATTGCAGGATTCCATGGGGAATTGCAGGATTCCATGGGGAATTGCAGTATTCCATGGGGAATTGCAGGATTCCATGGGGAATTGCAGTATTCCATAGGGAATTGCAGTATTCCATGGGGAATTGCAGGGTTCCCTGGGGAATTGCAGGATTCCATAGGGAATTGCAGTATTCCATAGGGAATTGCAGGATTCCATAGGGAATTGCAGTATTCCATGGGGAATTGCAGTATTCCATAGGGAATTGCAGTATTCCATAGGGAATTGCAGTATTCCATAGGGAATTGCAGGATTCCATGGGGAACTGCAGTATTCCATAGGGAATTGCAGGATTCCATAGGGAATTGCTGCAGGATTCCATAGGGAATTGCAGGATTCCCTGGGGAATTGCAGGATTCCATGGGGAATTGCATGATTCCATGGGGAACTGAAGGATTCCCTGGGGAATTGCAGGGTTCCATGGGGAATTGCAGGATTCCATGGGGAATTGCAGGATTCCCTGGGGAATTGCAGGATTCCATGGGGAATTGGCTGCAGTATTCCATAGGGAATTGCAGTATTCCATGGGGAATTGCAGGGTTCCCTGGGGAATTGCAGGATTCCCTGGGGAATTGCAGTATTCCATGGGGAATTGCAGGGTTCCATGGGGAATTGCAGTATTCCCTGGGGAATTGCAGGATTCCCTGGGGAATTGCAGGATTCCATGGGGAATTGCAGGGTTCCATGGGGAATTGCAGGATTCCCTGGGGATGTGGGGCAGCAGCAGCAGCAGCAGTTTCCAGGCTGCACAGCAGGAGCTGCTGCCAGCACAGCCCAGGCTGTTGCTGTTTGTTCACACAGCAGCGCTCAGAGCTGTGCTGCCTCACAGAGTGAAGCAGGAGAAGCAACAAACACAAACTGGGGCTGTCGGGAGAAGAGATGTCTCAGATTTTACAGCATCAGTGCAGTCAGGGCTCCGGATCTCCAGGAGATCCCTCCATGGGGTGAACCCTGGGATGAACTCTGGGAGGCAGAAGAGGAGGAGGAGAAGGAGGAAGAGGAGGAGGTTGCAGGTTGTCCCAGCTCAGCACAGGGAGCATTGTCCTGACCAGGAACTGGTGTATCTGGGGAGGAACCACCACAAAAATCTGAGCTCTGCTCCTGCACTCCACAGAAAATTCATTCAGGGAGAAGAGACCTGGAGAAGGACTTTGGACAAGGGGGAATGGCTTCAGACTGTCAGAGGGCTGGGTTAGAGGGGATATTGGGAAGGGATTCTTCCCTGGGAGGGTGGTGAGGGGCTGGGATGGGATTCCCAGAGCAGCTGTGGCTGCCCCTGGATCCCTGGAACTGTCCAAGCACAGGGCTTGGAGCAGCCTGGGATGGTGGAAGGTGTCCCTGCCATGGCAGGGGTGGCACTGGATGGGCTTTAAGGACCTTTCCAGCCCAAACCATCCCATGGTTCCGTGATCTTCAGCCACTCCTGTGTCACATGGGGTGGCCCAAAATGAAACTCCCAGCAGTTCTTCAGCCACTCCATCCCCGTGTCCAGAGCACATTTCAGTGAGTACACGGACACCAGCAATTCCTTCCCCACCACTGCACTGCTCCAGTGAGGAGGAGGAAGGAGCTGGGGATTCTTCTGTGTGAATTTAAGGTTCATAAAGCTGCTGATGACTGGCACAGATTCCAGGACTGAACAAGACCCCAAATAGAAGATAGAAACTCTCTAGAGACAGGCAATTCTCCCTGGAAAGGCGAAGAGGAGGCTGCTGTAGATGTCCTAGAAATGCAGTTTGGGAACATGGATTTGAATGTTCTGCACTTGGAGAGCAGCACTGGTGGATTTTTGGTGAGGACAGCAGGAAGACAAACTGTATCCTACAGGAATGGGAGGAGATAGAGGCTTCCAACAGCTCCCCACTGCTCCAGCAGCTCCCATTGTCCCAAAGAAAGAGAATTGACTGCTACACAACTGGAATTACCCAAGTGAGATCGTTTAGCCAGGCAATAAATTCCTGTGGGCAGTGTTTTTGGCCTGGAGAACAAGAGGGTGGCTGTGTGATGGACAACTCACCCCTCACAGTGACCTTTCTGTCTCTGCTCTGGCTGGACAGGGGCTCTGATGATCCTAAAACCCACCTCATCCACCCTCCCACCCTCCCTAAAATCACCTCATCTCACCATCCCTAAAACCAGCTCATCCCACCATCCCTAAAACTCAGCTCATACCAACCTCCCTAAAACCACCTCATCTCACCCTCCCTAAAACCCACCCAATCCCACCATCCCCAAATCCTACCCCATCCCAACCTCCCTAAAACTCAGCTCATACCAACCTCCCTAAAACTCAACTCACCCCACCATCCCCAAATCCCACCTCATCCCACCCTCCCTAAAACCCACCTCATCCCGCCATCCCCAAATCCCACCCCATCCCATCCTCCCTAAAACTCAGCTCATCTCACCATCCCCAAAACCACCCCGTCCCACCATCCCTAAAACTCAGCTCATACCAACCTCCCTAAAACTCAACTCACCCCACCATCCCCAAATCCCACCTCATCCCACCCTCCCTAAAACTCACCTCATCCCACCATCCCCAAATCCCACCCCACCCCACCCTCCCCAAATCCCACCCAATCCCACCATCCCTAAAACTCAACTCACCCCACCATCCCCAAATCCCACCTCATCCCACCCTCCCTAAAACCCACCTCATCCCACCATCTCCAAATCCCACCCCACCCCACCCTCCCCACTGCAGGCTGGGTCAGTGCAGAGGCTCCTGAAGGCTCAGGACGAGCGGGGAAGGTTGAAACCCTTTAGAACCACAAACCGCAGGGGGTGGGGGGGAGAAATCTCCTCTCTGCCGATTCCGAGACCCCTCGGAGGGGTTCTGGGGACCCCACGTGGAGCAGCCAAATCTCCCAAATCCCCGGGGGAGGGCGAGGAGGGCGAGGAAGGCGCGGGTGGCGGGGAGGATGTGGGGGAGGCTGCGATGTTTGGGGAGCAGCAGCGGTTGCCAGGGGTGACGCGGTCCCCTCCCGGTCCCCTCCCGTTGCCAGGCGACGCGAGCAGCGTTTCCCAAACCAAACATCCCCATCCCGCTCCCGCCTCACGAAATATGTCAGCGGGTATTTTCAGGAGCCCGGGGAAGGCAGGATGGACAAATAACGCCTTTGCCATGGTAACTGCGAGGGGGGGGCCCCGCGGGCGCCGCGGCGCCTTTGTTTTGCTTTGGTTTTATTTTATTGAATTGTTATTTCAGAATAAACGGATTAGCGGGGCTGGGGGAGCGCTCGTCAAAGCAGATGCTCAGGAGAGAAATTTTTTTGTTGGGTTGGGGTTGTTTAAAAAATAATGTTAAGGAATGAAGCTTTTTTTTTTTTGGAGCTGGGAGTAAACTACTCGTGGTGTTTCTGCACCCCCAAACACACACGAGTCCCTCAGCAAGTCCTTCTTCAATTTATTGCTTTTTTTTCCCCCTCCACCTATTTTAGATCCCTCAAAGTTTTCCCTTTTTAGATCCCTTTCCAGCAGGGTTTACCTTACTTTAAAACAGGTTTGCTTTTCTTGATGGTGGCTGTGAATCCAGGCAAAGGCAGCCTGGCTGGGAAATGAGCTTTTGGGAGAGGGTGTGTGTGTGGTTTTGGAGTGTCCTTTGATTTGATGAGGAGGAGAAATTAATCAAAAGGATGTTTTCTTCTAGTGCCATGAACATGTAAAGCTAATTTAAATTCTCCACATCGATTTTTTTACATTAAAATTTGAGGCAATTAATCATAAGCAAAAATGTAGAGACACTCGGAGGATTTTAAGGGAGAGTTTGCTTTGGGGAAACAAAGAATAGAGAAAGGCTTTTGTTGGGCTGGTGGAAACATCATTGTCCTGATCTAGCACATAAAAGTTCTGCTGTGCTTGCTGATCATCAGTGAGGCCACAGAGTGTGGCCACAGGTTCCCACAGGCACATCTGGAGCAGAATTTGTCTCTCCAGCTTTTCAATCTGAGCTTGGGCAGTGGCATCACTTCACCTTGGCAGTGATCAGTGAAAGCTCTGCTGATTTCCAGGTCTGGGTGCTTTCAGTGCTTCCTTTGGTGTTTCTCCAGGTGTTTTTCTACTGATCAGAGAATCACTAAGTTTGGAAAAGAGCTCCAGGATAAAGCCCAGCCTTGGACAGAATGCACAGTCCCCAGGGCTCTGCACAAACTTGGACTGAGGCATTCACTTCTCATGTCACAAAAAGCTGGAATTGCTCATCCACTGGATGAAAAATAAAAGTCACAATCCTGAGCATGTTTTAAATAAAATCTTCCAAAATTTTGGTTCTTTGTTTAAGGATTTTTTTTTCCTCAGCTATTGCCCAGTCCCCAAACTACTCCTTGGTCTTTTAGCATTTATCTCCCTCTCTCAGGAGCTGCCCTGCACGAGAAGAATAAACCCAGAAATATTCTAAAGGAGGCAAATAATCTTTTGCTGGAGATGTTCAGAGCAGCATTCTTATGGAAGCAACTTAAAAATAACAACTGGAAATTAAAAAGTCAGAATTTGAAGATTCTCCCTGGCAAAGGGATAACACAGACAGCACCTGCAGCTCTCTGAGGTGATCTGAGAGCATTTACCCTCATTAATGAAAAAGTCAATCAAACCAAGCTCATTCAACCCTTGCCCATCCCACCACTGCTTTAAGGCAAACTTCAGCACTGCAGCCCCCAAACTGTGTGAAAATGGTTAAAAGATGCTTCAGCACTGTGACATTTGGCCAAGTCAAGGACCTCAAAAGAGAATTCTGGTCACGACAGCAGGAGCAGCAAAGGTGGACGTGACCAAGCTCCTGACAACTCTGCTCTCACTCAAAGCCCAGCCTGGAAAACCAGCCCAAACTCCCTGTCCAGACCCCCTTGCTCCTTCCACCACAATTCCTACAGGGATATCTCTGCTGGCACTGACCCAAGAGCCATCAGCTCCTCTCAGAGTGTAAAAGAGACCAGCTGCCCTCAAAGACCCGCTATATTTATTCCAAATTAAATCCAGGATGCTTCTCGCTTCATTCCTTTCTCCTAAGTGCCCTTTTCCCTGCTTTAATATGCTCAAAATTACTGCTGGGATGAGGAAAACACATTAAAATTGAGAGTTCACACCTCTCAAGTGTGGATGGCAGTGGAGGTTTTAGGATTCCAGTTGCTGGAGTCCTGTAACTCCCACAAGTGCCTGACAAGGAAAAGGGTTTCCAGATTTCCAACTTTTTACTGGGGAAAAAAAAAAAAATAACCAGAAAAAACTCAAGAGAAGAACACGATTTCAGAAAATCACTATTTAAACTGTCAGCCTTCTTTATTTTTATCTCCTGCTGGGTTTTAACCCAACCTTATACTTTGGGGAATTTCTGGTCTCATGGGGGAAGTTTATTTGCACTCATAGAGCAGCTCAACCACCCTCCCCCCCCTCCTTTTTTTTTTTTTTCCCAAAAGTTTCTTTCCACTTCTGCTTTTCAGAAGATGAAATGAACTTTTTGCAGGAAGGAGAGCAATGCAAGGAGTGTTAAGTGTGACTGCAGGAGCTATTTCCAGTCTCTACAGCATTTACTGAGCAGTATATTGAAGAGGCCATGAAATGCTAATGATCTCCAGACTGCCAGAGATACTGTCCTAAATAGAAGGAAAAAAGTCTCTTTGAGAGATTATTTTTTTTTTTTTGCCTATTCCATCTCCAGAAAAACCACACAAAACTTTAACACCTCCCTTTGGCTAAAGCTCTCCAAGTTACACTTGAAAAAAAAAAAAAAACTGAAAAGGAAAACCAGATGGGGGTGGGGGAGTGGATAGAGATGATCCAGAGCTAAAATATCCATTAGTGGTAAATTCCACCATCTCCTCCCCCATCCTAAAAAAAAAAAAAAAACAAACCAAAAAAACACCAAACTGGGCTGCATGGGTCAGATTCCACCCTCAGACCAAGGAAGCAGCTCCAAACACATTCACTCAGCCCTTTTTTATTCTCTTGCTTGTCTAAGTGGCTGCTAGGCAACCCCAGCAGCATCGCTGCTCATATGCATTAAGTATTAACTATTATTTCATTCCTTCCCCCCTTTCCACAAAAAGGCAGCAACCTCAATCCGTGGCAGATAATTCATTTCCCAAAAGGGAATGCTGGCTGAAGGAAGCTGGGAATGGAGCTGGGAAAGGGGTGGATATTTCCAGTTTAGTTCCAGGATGGGATGCATCCAGCACCCTGCACTACTGGAGCTCTCCTTAGGGGATGAAAAACTCATTTTTGGTACAGTGTGAGATGCAGCTGCTGCAAACCAAGCTCTGGAGGGAACTGCAGTGCTGCCCACACAGGGAGCCAAAAATTCTGGTGTCGGTTTGGTGAAGCAGAAACCACCCCCACTGCTGCAGCCCTTGTGTTCCTCTGGAGGTGGGAATTCTCCTGTGGGAATAAACCCTGATTTTGCCAGAGATGGACAGCAGGAAGGATGCTGCTGCCCTGCCCAAGGTAGGATTTGAGACATAATTCAAAGATTTCTGCTCCCCTCCCTCTGAGAGCCAGTTCTGGGAGCAGCATCCCCATCCCTGCCAAAGGCAACTCTTCCAGCCATTCCAGTGGCTGTTTTGTCTGAAGAAATAAACATCAAAATTGGGATGGGACAGAAGAAAGCAGGAGCTGGTGGTGTTTAGAAATGGCTGAGATACTTCAGCTCAGCAAAGAAATTCAGTGATGTATTGAGCTCCCCTCAGGCTGGTCCCTAACTTTGGTGACATTCCTGGACCATTACCAGGACAATCATTACAGCAGAGGAGGAAGGTGCTGCTTGGGACAACAAAACCTCAGAAAAAACGAATTTTTCACCTGCAGGAAGACTCCAAGAAGCAGGAGAGGGAAGGCTGCTGACAGGCAGAGCCCTGCACGCCCAGTGACATTTCTGAGTAATTACAAACCCTTACGATCCATTATAATGTTAATTTCCAGGCCAGTTGTTGTGGAGAAGTGTGATTAGATGTTGTGTAGCTACGATGGAGACTGGAAGGAATGCTAAGAATGTCTCCACTCCAAACTGAAGCCAGCAGCAGTGGGAAGAGCTGGAGCTGGAGCAGAGAGGAGCATCCCATGGGCACCTCCAGAGCTTGGGCAGGGTCACAGGGCAGGTCTGGCAGCAGAAGGTTCAGGGATCAGACCCTCTTCTACTGCAGGAGGCTCCAGAGGAGCTGCCAAGCAGTGGAAATGTTCACAGAATCCTGGAATGGTTTGGGTTGGAAGGAGCTCAAATCCCATCCAGTGCCACCCCTGCCATGGCAGGGACACCTTCCACCATCCCAGGCTGCTCCAAGCCCCGTCCAGCCTGGCCTTGGGCACTGCCAGGGATCCAGGGACAGCCACAGCTGCTCTGGGCACCCTGTGCCAGGGCCTGCCCACCCTCCCAGAGAGGAATTTCTCCCCAATATCTTTTCTGTGATATCTTCACACTCTATGAGTGGGAGGGACTGGGGATGGGAGGATCTCACTTGTGTCACTCCTCACATCTTCCAAACAAAAAAAATAAATATTTGCCTCAACTGGGAGCATCCTATTGATTTATGTCTCCAGCCCAATTCGAGAGTCCAGGCTGTTTTCTCTAATACAGACCATCCAGAAAATGTTTGTTTTTCAAATTATGAGACATTTTTTATGTTGGGGCTCCACTCCTAACCAATATCAGTTGAGGATGACAAAAACTTTTAAAAAGGTTATAAAGGATGACAAAACCTGTTAAAAAGGTTAAAAAACAGAAACAAATTTCTTTATACACAAGGTCTGCCCATTTCACAAGGAAGAGAAGCAAAACTTGTAATTCTAATTTATTTTTTTTTAACACTAATGTCACAGCACATTTGGAACCAGAATCAGGCATAATTTCATTTCTGAAACCTACCATTAAAAGGGCTGCCAGATTTGATATAAATTTTCCTCTACAAAACAAATTGATTAAATGCAGACTGAACTGGAGTCCCTAAAGCTTTGTCACAGCAAACTTCACGCAGCAGTTTTGTAATTTGCAGGTGGAAATACATCAGAACATTCATTTTCAGCCTCATACAAGCACCTCGTTACTCTGCAAAGTAATATTTTTCAGCTATGAATAGTATCTAAATTATTCAGGGATGGAAAAAACAAATCCATCTCCTCTGGAAAGGAAAGCCACCAGCTGCTGAGAGCAGAGCAACTCTTCTCCTAAGGCCAAATAATCAGCAATGCAAATACCAGTGGAGAAGTGCAGCACAAAGAGAAAGGTTTTCTAGGAACACTCTTGCAGGGAAAAAAGGGTTTTGGAACAGAGCATCATTTAGGCTGGAAAGGATCTCCCAGACCATGGAGTCCAAGCTGTGCCTGAGCCTCAGCTTGTCACCAGCCCAGAGCTGAGTGCCACGTCCAGGTGTGGACACCTCCAGGGCTGGGGATCTCCCTGGGCAGCCCCTTCCAGGGTTTATTCCCTGTTCTAGTGAAGAATTCCCTCCTGATGTCCAGGCTGAAAGGCTGCAGCTGCTCGTAAAGGAGCAGAAAAGGCAGAGGGAGAAGGAATCTCCTCAGCATCATCACCTGAGGTTCTGACACAGCCAGGCTGGCACACCTGGAACTGCTTTTTTTCCGTGGATATTTCAAATCTCAGCCTCCTGCCACACTCCTTCTCTCAGGGAGGGTTTCAGTGGGGACAGAGAGGTCTCTCCTGTGCCACTCGAGCTCATCTCACACCACACACAGATTTAATTCTCTGAGCTCATGGCAGCCATGGGGGAGGAACCAGGGCCAGGTTCACAGCTCTCTCTTGGCCACCCAGATGTTTGCAAATTCCCACAAGGATCCCAATTGCAAGGATGAACTCGTTTTTGTTCTGAGCAGGGCCAGCCTCCCTTCCAGCCACACCCCAGCTGACTTCAAAGAGTTTTGTGCCAAAGCTCAAGAACCAGGAGCAGATCTTTTCTTTCTGGAGCACCAAAGGAGGCAGGAGGATGTTGTCCATGCTGTAGCTCCTGGATATCTGCGTCTCCATGAGCAGCAGCCGGGTTTATTTTAATATTGCTGGGTTTAAACACCCCCAGACTTGCCTGAGGACCTGCTCTGGATTCTGCAAAATCACAGAGCAAGAGCACTGAACCAGCAGCAGCAGCAGCAGCAGCAGCTTTCCCCCCTTACTCTGCTAATTGCTGTGAAGAATATTGAAGATATTCTGTCATCACATGAAGCAGAGGGAGATCAGTCTGAGGCACTGAGAGCCAAGACCCTGCTCTGTGTGGGAGGGGAAGCTTTCAAAGGATTTTTTCCATAGGAGAGATCATGGAGAATGTTTCATCAACTCACCTCGAGCTGACTGTCCTGCCTGAGCTGCCCAGTTTCAAAAGGATCAGAGGAATCAGCATTCAGGTCTTCCACTGTACATGGGATTCACCCTATTTTCCTTTTGAAATGATGAATTGTTTGATTATCACCCCATTATTGCTCTCTTAACTTTGTGACTGAATTGCATAAACCTGTATTTTAAAAGATACAACCTAACACTACTCTGACATTCCATAAATCCTCTCTTTGCAGCATTCTTCCCAAAGAGACAAAGAAGGAAAAGAATCCTGTAGGGAGGGGAGAGAGGACAGGTCACAGAGCATGAAACTCCACTTTTTTCTGTTATTGGGATATTGGGATTGGGGTTTCTACAACCTCCACACGGGACCCTTCCCTCCTCTCTGACTCACAGCTCTCTGATGGGCCATGAGCTGTGGGTATTTATGAGCCAAACGTGTTCCAACAGCTCAAAGCATTTTAGAAACAGCTTCCAGCAGCTCTGGAGAGCCTCAGACCAGCAGGTAGCCAGGAAAGATCACGGTGCTGCCAATTTTAACAGCAGAATGATTTGTTCTCTTAAAAAAACTTAACCTTTCATTGGCTCCTTTATTTACCAAGGAGAGATTTGGGTGGGGAGTAGAGGGAAGAGTCTGTTCTGTGCAGCCAGATGGAATTCCAAACCCAGTTAGTTTAGGCAGGGAGCTAAGGGGAAGATGTCAAAATATGTTTTCCATTAACGTAACAGCGGAAAACACGAGTGGTTTAAAATACAGTGTACAAACAATTACTGCTCTGCTACCAGAACCTGTGCCAACAGGAGGGATTTTATCACTATAGTTTGTTTAAACCAACAGCAACAGAGTTGTAAGTCAGAAACATGGTGTTTTATTCTGAAATATTTGCTTGGGGTGCTACTTGACATCAGACTTCAGTCAAAATAAGCTTTAGCAAATGATATGTTAAACAATCCCATCTGCCTGTTTCAAAGGCAAAAAAGCCAAGTAGATTTTGTTAATCCTGAATTTCCAGTTCAACCTTCCAAACAAGAGGGGACATTTCTTGCTCTTATTCACCATGTGGTGCTAAAGTGAATGGGGTTAGTGGTACAGGGCAGAGGAGTCCAGCAATCAAGACATTAACAGCAAATTTTAACAATCAAAAGAACACTGAATTTATTTTTTTTTTACTGAAGAAGTTTTACTTTCTGCAGATGGAAGTGGAAAAAAAAGAGAGCAGCATCATCTCCCCTGCATGTGCACCCAGGTGCTGTGGCAGAAAGCACTCGGGGAGGAACAATTCTCACTGCTCTGCACTCACAGCTCAGGGGTTTGGACTCTGAAATCATTTTGTGACAGTGCTGGGTGAGTTCCCCTCCAGGAGTGACACTGAGGGAGCCTGGAATGACACAGCTCAGGAAATGGAGCCAGAGGAGCAGGCAGGGTTTACAAGAGGGGGAGGCTCTCTAGGAAAGAGGCAGTGACAGCTGGGAGAGGAGAGGAAGAGGAGAGGAGAGGGAGAGGAGAGGAGAGGAGAGGAGAGGAGAGGAGAGGAGAGGAGAGGAGAGGAGAGGAGAGGAGAGGAGAGGAGAGGAGAGGAGAGGAGAGGAGAGGAGAGGAGAGGAGAGGAGAGGAGAGGAGAGGAGAGGAGAGGAGAGAAGAGAAGAGAAGAGAAGAGAAGAGAAGAGAAGAGAAGAGAAGAGAAGAGAAGAGAAGAGAAGAGAAGAGAAGAGAAGAGAAGAGAAGAGAAGAGAAGAGAAGAGAAGGATTTAATCAAATGCTGTTTGCAGCCTGGCTCTCCAGTCCCACTCGTGTGTGCAAAGGCCAAAGCTGTTTGTGCTTCTGCAGTGGGAAAACAGCCCCAGTTGTCCCAAACTCAGAGAATGGCATCCCCAGGGGTGGCTGAGCTCACAGCCAGGCTTGCAGCTCTCAGCATCCTCCAAGGACTCGCACAGCTCGCTGTACCCAGCTCAGGCTGGACAGAGGGACAGACTTCAAATTAAAATCCCGTGTTTGTTTTTGCATTATTGGACCTTATTACTGCCTACAGCCTCTAACCAGTCTGCACGTGCTCCTGTTTTGCAGAAATCATCTTCCAGGGAACAGGCAGCAGCTCAACTCTAATATTAACTTCCTGATGCAGGAGAAATGAATAAAATTTTTATAAACCTGAGAGAGGAAAAGGTATAAAAATCACTGCAGAGTGGCCACAGGCTGCCAGTTGTCACCAGCTTCCACTTCACCCCTGTGCTACAATGGTTATAAACCTCAAGTGTAAAGTGGAAATTCATCCACAATTTACTTTTCCCCAGCAGAATATTGCATGATGTTCTGGCTAATCACATAATTCAACCCTCATATATTCAGAAAGCACTCAGAAATCAGGAGAATGCATTTAAAACCTTCACTGTGTGGAACAATTCGTTGCCCAAACATCACAATATAAATTCAAGCAAGTAGCTGCCAAAATAAAAAGTTAGAACAGAAATTCCTTAATGATTGACTAAGGAGAGACTCATCACCAAGGCATTAAGTAACTCTTAGGGGAAAGTGAATTAGAATTGCAGTGTATGATGCATTAATTATTTGGTGGCAGTTGAAGAAAAAAGTTTGAGTTTTAAGGACACGAGGTTAGAACACAGCTGGAGGAATTTAACCCATGATATAAATTGATTTTTTAAATGTGCAAAGAGGGAAATCTGAGTTTCTCTGGGTCCTGCAAACAGAGCAATATGGAACAACAGAGTTTTATTCATCTGCAGCTCATTTTTGTCCCAAAATTCCCTTTTAAGAGCATTCTAGCTGTGTGTTCATCTGGATTGTCAAAGAGCCTGAAGTGTGATACTGGAGTCACTTCAGCAAGAAATGCCCCAACCACTCTGTCCCCCCAATTTTCTCTAATTAAACCATTTCTCCAAGGGTTTATAGGATGTTCTCCCTCTCTCAATTTTTTCAGCACCAAAACACAGCTCTGAGCATCATCTCTGCATTTCCACCAGCTCAAACCCTGCAGAATCCCCACCCCCAGCAAACTGGGGGAGGAAATTTTTAAATAGGAAAATAGGAAAATCCTCTGGGTAGGGGCTTTTCCTGGGGGATCATTTTCAGGGAGCAGAAAGAAGCCAGGAGGGCCCTTCCAACCAAACCATTCCAGGATTCTCTAAGTATCTCTGCACGAAATATTCCAAGAGGCCACAAAGCAGAAAAAAAAAAAAAAAGGAAGCAGAGCAATAACCACACCATCCTCAAAAAATGTGTCTTGTTTTGATCAGTGAGTAAAGCAACAATCACCTGAGGCTTTCAAAGCACTTTTCAAATATTAATTGTTATGAGTTTGCCCATCTTAACTTTCTGGCTTCTAGGAAAAAAGCAAAAAAAACCAACCAAAGCAGGGATTTAATTATTCCCTACTGGAAAATGGAAATGAAAGCACAGAGCAAATAAAGTAGGTTTTCCCAAACACACTCTGAAGTGCCAGTGGATGTGGAGTGTGGATCAGAGAAACATGGGATTGCCTAGATCAGAGATTAATTTATGTCTCAGAGCACAGGCCTGAGTGTGGGGAACTCCTGACACAGGAGAGTCCAAGGTGGGACAGAAACCCCAGTGAGGATGGAGTCCAGAGGCAAAGAATGAATCAGAAATGTGGAATAAACACCCTTGGAACTGCACTTGATCACAATTCACCCTTGGAAATACACTCTCTATAACATGTCTGTGTATGTATGCATGCAGGTATATTTTATACATTAGTGTGTATAAATATCTAGAAAATAACCCAAATCCCACAGATTACAGCTGCAGCCCCAGGGCTTGAAAACCCAGAGATTTTCTTGTGACAGTCACACCCTGTCAGATGTTTTGATAGGAAAATGTCTCCTTTCAGTCCCCAGGAAGGAATCAGATGTTTTGATATGATATTTGATATTTCAGTCCCCAGGAAGGAAGTGGTGATTTTGATTTTCACGAAGACAGAGCCTGCACAGAACCTGTGGAGCTGAAGCCAAAGCACATTTCCCCACAGGGCAGGGGTCAGGGCCTTCCCAACCCTGAGTGTCACAAGGTGGATCACGTTTGTGTGACAGATTTCATCCCTGCAAAGGGGACAGGAGAGGACAAAGTGACCACAGAGAGATTCCCTGTGCAATCTGCTCCCTGCCTGGGCTGCAAGCACAGAACCAGGGAATGCTTTGGGTGGGAAGAGACCTTGGAGACATCTGGCCATGGCAGGGACACCTTCCCCAGGTTTCTCCAAACCCCGTCCAGCCTGGCCTTGGGCACTGCCAGGGATCCAGGGGCAGCCACAGCTGGCTGGGAAATCCACTCCAGGCCTTCCCCACCCTCCCAGGGAGGAATTCCTTCCCAATATCCCATCTAAATTCCACTTTTTCAGGAACCAGTTTCACTTAACCCTTCCTGTTTTGCACTGGATGGTTCCTGTTCATCATTGAAGCCATCACTTGTCTCCTGTTGGGCCTCCCAAATGCAGCATATTCATGGACATGAATCAGAAATCCCTCCTTTGCAAATTAAAACATTGGGATCTGCCTGCCCAAGGAAGAGACCATGGAATGATGGAATGGTTTGGGTGGGGAGGGACCTTACAGGTCACCCAGTGCCACACCTGGACACCTCCCACCCTCCCAGGCTGCTCCAAGCCCCGTCCAGCCTGGCCTTGGGCACTGCCAGGGATCCAGGGGCAGCCACAGCTGCTCTGGGAAATCCACTCCAGGCCCTCACCATCCTCACAGGGAGGAATTCCTTCCCAATATCCCATCTAAATTCCACTTTTTCAGTGGGAAGCCATTCCCTGTGTCCCATCCCTCCAGGCCTTGTCCCCAGTCCCTCTCCAGCTCTCCTGGAGCCCCTTTAGGCCCTGCAAGGGGCTCTGAGCTCTCCCTGGAGCCTTCTCTTCTCCAGGTGAGCAGCCCCAGCTCTCCCAGCCTGGCTCCAGCCCTTGGAGCATCCCACTCCCTCTCCATGGGGTTTATCCCTAATTAACAGAGTTATTAATTCAATAATAGCCCCGAGGTTCCTGGCTGGAGCTGTGGCCACAGCCCATCCCAGGAGCCCGGCTGACGCAGCAGCGCTGGAATGTCCTGGATGGGGATTGCAGAGGAGGCTCCTGTGACGGATGAAATGCGCTGACGGCACAGAATAATTGAATAATTAAATAATTCAATAATTAACCCCCTCGGCGTGAGACGATCTTCACTCTGCCTCTCCCATGAAACCTCTGAGAGAACTTTGGGGCACGGGGCAGGTCCCACCTCACCCAGGGTAACAGATTTTCAGGATGCTTTTGGGGTTCCTGGCACTGCAGCAGCTCCAAATGTCATGATTTTTAACTAATATTAGATAATGAGACTTAAAGAAGCTATTTCTACCTAAGTGCCTCTATCTCATTTCGTAAGTTTTATATTTTATCAGTTTTATAGTTACTTTGTAAGATGAAATAATAAACTAACTCCAAATTTCAGTAGCCAGGTAAAAACCTCTGGGAATGTTTTCTGATTGTTACAAAAAAAAAAATTACTGCACTTTTTACCTAAAACCAAGTTGGGATTTTGTGAGGTTTTTTTTGTTTGTTTGTTTTCTTTTTTTTTCTTTTTTTTGGGGGGGGGGTGGTTTAGGGTTTTTTTTTGGTTTTTAGTTTGAGGGTTCTTTTGTTTTGTTGTTGTTGTTATTTTTAAGATTTTCACATTCTGAGCAGCATCTACACTGGGAGGAGTGAAACTGTGAGAACAGCAGTGGTAAGAATCAAAATAATTTTTGCTGCTCCAGTACTATTTGAAACATGAATTATCTGGATTTCGACTCCTCACCTTCCACAGTTACCTCTAATGGTGGCAGCACACAAGACAATACTCTGAAATTTAAATAAATCCATTTATTAGCACAACAAGCAATAGTTTTACCCTTCTGAGCGCTTCCTGCTTGACAGGAAATATTCAGAGCACCACCGAATCATGGAATGGTTTGGGTGGGAAAGAACCTTAAATTTCATCTCATCCCACCCCTGCCATGGCAGAGACACCTTCCACCATCCCAGGCTGCTCCAAGCCCCGTCCAGCCTGGCCTTGGGCACTGCCAGGGATCCAGGGGCAGCCACAGCTGCTCTGGGAATTCTGTGCCATTCACAGTGTTGGGAGTGATCTTATAGAAACTCCCAGATTTCCCCATAAATGCTGTTAAAAAAGGAAATTATGGACCCCAACAGATCTCTAAGCTACACCAGGAGTAGCAACATCTTTGCTTTTGCGAGCCCAGCTCAGGTCAGAGTGGTGCAATGTGACACAGGAGGTGCCTGAAATATGAGGGTGAACTTTGCATTTCTGGTTTGAGGGTTTTTCATGTAGAAAAATCTACATTCTGAGTGCAAGCAGCTGTGAGAGATGAGCAGCCTGCAGGCCAACCCCAGGCTCTTCAAGGGGCTTGAAGAAATATTCTGTGGAGGATATTTCACCTTCCTGGCAGGTGGAAGTCTTCTAACAACGGTGCACATCTGTCACATTAAGGAGAATAAATATTTGCTAGGAAGAAGGAAGCTCTGAAGACCAGCCTGGCGACCAGGAGCCATTATTTCTCTTATTATTTGTACCTATTAAAGAAAAATTTCCTCCCCTGATTGGTCATTTAAGGTCATGAATATTTGAAAAGATCTGCATTTCATCTCCTTTGGAGTGAAGGGTGGGGGTTTGAGCAGCACAAGAAATGGTTTAAATGCAAGGACTGAAGATAAATTAGGCAGAGCCAGTCCATGTGCAGTTATTCGCATTTCCCCCCACATTTCACAGCCCAGAGGTGGATTTTGAGTTGTTTTCTAGACTGGGCCATCCCAGACAGCTCAGGGAAGGAGGAGAAAAATATCCTTGCACAGAGCAGTGAGGTGACAGTGCCTCCAGCACACGGAGAGCCTGGGCTTATCTCCCAGCCTGCTTCCTCCCACCTTATCAGAGGCTCTGCACAACCTCCCTTCCCTGCCCAAACAGGAGCCCTGGGTAACAGAAAATATGAGACTGTTGGTCAGAAAGGCCCCAGAGCTGCCTGGGATACCCAGCTCCGGGCAGAAGCCATCCTTGTTTCCATGCCTTGTCCATTTGTTGGGCCATTGCCCACCTCACCACACATCTCCAGCTGCCTCCTGCTCCACTGGCTCACAGAATCCAGAATATCCTGAGCTGGATCCCTCAGGGATCATTGATCCAACCCCTGACCCTGCCCAGACCCCCCAAGAACCCCACCCTGAGCATCCCTGAGAGCGCTGTCCAAACGCTCCTGGAGCTCTGGCAGCCTTGGGGCCGGGCCCATTCCCTGGGGAGCCTGGGCAGTGCCAGCACCCTCGGGGGGAAGAACCTTGCCCTGAGATCCATCCCAAGGCCTGGCACAGCTCCAGCCCTTCCTGGCCTCCTGTCCCTGGCCCAGAGCAGAGCTCAGCCCCTGCCCCTCCGCCTCCCCTCGGGAGGAGCTGCAGCCCCCGAGGAGCCTCCCCTCAGTCTCCTCTGCTCCAGCTGAACGAGCCCAGTGCCCTCAGCTGCTCCTCAGAGCCTTCCCCATGTTTGTATCCCTGCAGGGGTGAGCAGGCTGGAAAGGTTTGGCAGTGAGGAACAGGCTCAGGAAGGACACACCACTGTCCCCACAGTCCCCAGCAGAGCCCTGCTCATCCCTGTGGTGACACATTTCTGTCCTGGGCACTGGAGACACTGGTGAGACCCTGGCCCATCATGGTCATCAGGTGATGGAGAGAGAAATGCCACTTGCATTTGGAGTTCCTGTGCCTTGTTAAGAAGCCTCGTTCACACACCAAGCAAAGGATAATTAATAAATCATCTAATTGTGAAACTGCCCATTACCTAACTGAACCCATCCAAGGTACCATCAGCACTAAGCCAACCCACACATCATCAAACATCAGCTCAGCTCAGGATCAGATCTTGGAGAAAGCCAAGAAGGGAACAGAAAAAGAATCCCAGGATGGTTTTGGTTGGAAAGGACCTTAAAGCTCATTCAGTTCTGCCTCCTGCCACCTTCCACCAGACCAGGTTGCTCCAAGCAGGTTCAAGCCTGGCCTGGAACACTTCCAGGAAGCTTCTCTGGTCATCCTGTGCCACGGCCTCATCACTCACATGGGGAACAATTCCTTCCTGATAATTCATGTAAACCTCCTCTCTTTCAGTCTAAAGCCATTCCCTGTCACATGAGCTGATGCTCCGCTCTAAGAGCATGCAAAACATGGGAAATCCTGTGTGCAAAAGCATCACCAGATGCTCAGGTTTGTTCCAGAAGACTCATCCATCATAAATAACCCTCACAAACCAGGGGAATGCAGTAACCTCCACCAGCATTGCACTGAGGCCAGCACTGTATTGCTGTGTAGCACTGCTGGATGTTTCTATATGATAATAATAAAAATTCAGTGCTCAGTGCCCTGCTTTCTCCAATCACTGTCTCAGGGGGGAAAAAATGTCCTTGTCAAATGTCCCACTCTGTCCCTGCTCAGCTGCACAAGGACAAGGGCAGTGCAGGGTTTTACCTGTCAGTGTGAGGCTGCTTTATCTAAAGCCTCCAGGACTCCCAGACACCAGAGGTCAGGAGAACGAGAATAACTGATATAATTCCCTGGGCAGGGTGAATGTTTAATCAGCTGTGTGTTAAGCCAGAAATTCTCCAGAACAGTTGCAGGGTTGTCATGGTGGCAATGGGATCTTAAGCTGGTACTAAGGAACAGTCTGACAATGACTAACCAGGTGGTGGTTAAGGAAATTGCTAATTCTGCTGAGGTTGTTTGTCTATAATCATTCCACCCCCGCCTTTTCCCTTCTCTCCTCTTCCCCTGATGTTTCTTGTCAGTCTTAACTAGTGACACCTCCAGAAGAGGCATCCTTAATTATGGGCTCCATTCAGCAGGACCCTTTGCCTCGTGCTAACCTCAAAGAACCACCAGCCACGTAATCCCAGACAAATTCCTGAATTACTGGTGCTTCCCTGCACAGATTCAGCCTCTGTTTCATTGACTTCATCCTCCTGCTTCCAAACCAGTGGGGCACTTCCAAAACTCAGCTGTGGAGACAGAACCACCTCTCTTCACACCCAGATTTGCTCCTGAGGTGTGGAGTCCACAAGGATTCCCTGACCCCAGCACAGCTGCAAACGGGAGGTTTATGGGTTTGGAGCATGGGCTCAGCTCCTGATGGGAAAGGGAAAATCTGCACTCCAAAACTGCTGGGGGGAGATGTAAATCCAGCCAAGATCCCCTTCTCTAGGAGGGATGAGGGAAATAGAGTTTTATCACAAATTATCACAGAATGGTTTGGGTTGGAAGGGACATTAAAGCTCCTCCCATCCCACCCCCTGCCTGACCAGAGACACCTTCCACTATCCCAGGCTGCTTCCCCATCCAGCCTGGCCTTGGACACTGCCAGGGATGAGGCAGGAACATCCTCTCTGGAAAACCTGTGGCTCACCCTCCTGACAGAGAAGAATTTCTTCAGTTATCAAACCTAAATTTCCTCTCTTTCAGTTTCAACCCTTGTCCTGCTCCCGATTCAGAGATGCTGCTACACGCTGCCATCCCCTGAACCTCTGCATTGCTCCTGCTCATGTCCCAGGTTTTCTTTGCCAGGATGAGACTTTGTCAGGATCAGAGATGCCCTGAGGAAGTCAGAGCATGGAGTCACCCTGCCAGGGGGGACAGGGACGTGTCTGAGCTGCTCCTCCTCAGAGCCTGCACGCAGGTACCTGCTGCTCTTTGTCCTCACACTCATCCACACATTCTGCACATGAAGCCAAAGAAAAAACCCCTCACACAGGGAAAAAAAATAAGATTTGTGGAACCTGGATGGTGGGAATATTCACCAGTGAGCTAAATGCAGCATCAGGGAGGAATATCTCTACAGTCAATATAATTATTATTTCTGTCAGCTTCTCGCTAGAGACACTGAAGATTTCTTTCAGATTTGGGACAAGAAATCAAAGCATCTGATTTTTGTTTGCATATTCTTTATATAAAAGTCATTATTGGTGCAGCATTCTGTGACCTGTTCCTTTGACTGTAATGTTCAGTCATTAACCTCTTGCAAAGTTTCCTCCCACGACACATTTGTACAATGCTGAGACTTCTCTGGCATTTATTAAGCTCAGAAAAAAAAAAAAATCCTAATAGAAATCTAACTCAGAAAAAAAAAGCAAACTTATGAATTGCCTTTAAATGACTTTTCAAATGCCTTCATTTGGGATTTCTACAGCTCTTCACTCCTGTGGAACACAGGGGAATACTCGAGGGAATGAGATGAAGTGTCTGGGGGTTGGGATAGATCTCAGGGAAAGGTTCTGCTGGGATTTTATGACCAGATCAAGGAACCAAAACAGTTTCTGAAGTTTTCTTTGGGAAACTTCTCGCTTCTGTTGCAATTTAAAATACACCTTCTAACTTTATTGCTGGGTAGACACTGCCTAACCCCTGCAGTGACATAAGTGAGCAGAAATACTGTGGGAAGAGGAAGATTTTCTCATTCACTGACATGAAATCACATGTCTAGACATAACTACGTATTGTTTTAACAACTCAGCTGAATTACCAACATTTAAACCTTTCTAGAAACCGCCATCTTTCATAAAACATCACCCAAAGCTGAAAGTAAGTGTTTTTTCTCCTCCCCACCCCCAATTTGGAAATAATTTGTATATTAACGTGTCCTGAAATGCAAACATTGCCATATCTTATAAAACATCACCCAAAGCTGAAAGTGGGTTTGTTTTTTTCTGCTTCCCCCCTGATTGAAAATAATTTCTGTATTAATATGACCCTGAAATAATTTCCTCAGTGTTTTGTGTGCTAAGAAAAGGCACTCAGGGAAGTGCCCTGAACGAATGGATTCCTCTCTGCTCGGGGAGTTAAGGTTTGTGCTGAAGGAAGGTTTTGTCATCTATTTATGAATTTATGGATAATTAGTCCATAAGCTGCTTGGATTCCTCTTTGCTCAGTAGGTTAAGGGGTTCATGGTTTGTGCTGAAGGAAGGTTTTGTCATCCATTTATGTATTTATGCAGAATTACTCCATAAGCTGCTTGGACAGACACATCCCGACGTGGGAAAGCCGGCACGTTCCCAGACAATAAGCTGGATTTGTGAGTGTTTGAACAAAGGAATAAAGACTTGCCAGTCCAAATAAGACAAAACAAGGCGTCTCAAAGCGCAGATTACAGAGAGAAACCTTCCCTGAGTGTCAAATATCGGCAACGCAACCGCGGATCCCGGCGGATCCCAATCCCCGAGCCCGGGCGAGCCGGGGCTCGCTGGGCTCCGGCTGGCCGGGATCCAGCCCTGCACTGCTGGCATTTGTTCCGAGGGAGGCAGGGGAAGGAGGGACAACTCGGGTTAAATATAACTCGGTAGCCTCCAGCAGCAGCTCCGGCGGAGGAGCCGAGCGGGCGGGACCCGCCTGTTGAATCAGCAGCGAGCCCCGGCTCCGCTTTTAGCTCGGGAAGGGCTAAAAGAGAGCGGGGGAAATGGGCTGCAATTCCTCAAACAGCTCTGTTTACGGGCCTGTATCAGCAGGGAAAACATGTTGTGATTAAACGTGGCAGCTGTCGGTGCTCCGAGGTGTTACAAGCACGGGGATATTTAAAGACAATGACTGGCGCCGTCTCTTCTGCCGGGATGGAGCCGCGTTTGTGGCAGCCCCGAAGTTATTCCGTGGCACAAAGCGACTTTTAGTGGCAGGGAATACTCTCAGCTGGAGGATTTCCCCCAGAAGCCAGGACAAACGACGTCATCAGAGCCACTGGCACTGCTTGGATTAAAGAATCCCAAATAGGTTGGGTTGGAAGGGAGCTGAAATCCCACCTTGGTCCACCCTGTCCCATGGCAGGGACACCTTGCACCAGCCCAGGCTGCTCCAAGCCCCGTCCAGCCTGGCCTTGGACACTTCCAGGGATGGGTGTGATGGTGTTTACACACACAAAAGGACACAGAATACACACCAAGTGTATTTCTGATGAACCTTCCCATGCCTGACACACGATTTAACAGCGACTCTCTCCAGACCAGGCTCAGCCTTAATTCTTTGGATGGGCGAGCCCATCCCTCTCTCCCAGCACCACGGGGGCTCAGAGTGGTGCCGAGTCCCTTGGTGAAGGAGAAAACTCCATTTATAGGCCAAATCTACAAATTTCTATGGCAATCCTACAAATTTCTATGGTAAAGCAACAAAACACTCCGAGAGGGTAAATGTGCTGCTGGCCAGGGCCCAGTGCAGGGCTCAGCCCCTCTCCAGGTGCCGCAGGTTCCCCAGGGGCTCAGCCCCGTCCCCAGGAGCAGAGCTGGCACAGAGCCCCAAGGAATTCATGAGATGCAAATGGCTCAGCAGGGAGATGCAAAGCAGGGAGGGTCTGTGGGAGTCACGGTGGCTGTGGGGGACCCGGCTCTGCCTTTCCTCGGTGGCAGTGGATGCTCCTGTCCCCATCCCCAAGCGCACTGGGATCGTTCCTGTTTTGCAGGAAGCAAGCAGGGACAAAGAAATTCCAGCTGTCAACCCCTTCTGCCTGCGCTTTCAGCCTTCAGGCCAAGATCCTGTTGTTACCTGAGAACCCAGATTGCGATTAAAAAGATGAGCAGTTCCAAACCTCGTGGTTATGGGAACAGCTCTGACAACACCAACTCCAAACAACAAACCCCCAGAGCCTGCCCACAGCTGTGTAACCCCAAGGCAAACGCATCTCACAGAATTCCAATCCATCTCCCCTCCCTTGGGACAGCGACACTGAGAGGTAAAAACCCAGCTGGATGTGTTGGTTTGGGTTTTTTTTAAACATTAAGATTTTTATGTATCCAACACCCCACAGGCTGGTCCTAAAATCCTACAAGGTCCTGCCTTGGGGGTAGATTCCAGCCACCCAGAAATCAAACTGTTCATCCCAAACTCTCTCAGTTTGAGGTTGATTCAACCTGTCTTGAATGAGATAACCATGAAAGAGCCTCCCAAAATGCTTCCCCTTCTACTAAATGTGCCACTTTAAAATAAAATCTAAGACCAAACTGATCCTGAACTGACTGAAGCAAACTCAGACTGAAAAGTGAAACAGCAGAGGCAGAGAGGGAAGCCCAGGAGCTTAAGGTTGGTATTTAGAGACTGATTTTTTCCTTTTTCTAAGCCACGCTATTCTCAAATGATTCATAACCAAGATAGAGCTGAAAAGTTTGGGCAGAAGCAGATGAAAAAAAAACCCCTCGATTAAATGATTCCGAAGCTGAGCTCTTAGTTTAACCTACCAGTTAAAGCCTCAGTTTAAGGACATTCCAAATGCAAAAAGGTAAAGTAGATTTAACAAAAGTTAATAAAATTATTATTTATTCTGCTTTTTAATTAGTAAGTCTCGCCTCTTTCAACGGCAAAGCCAAAATAAAGGCTTCGGAGTGCTATCTAAGTAAAAAGAATGGAAAGATTGAATCAGGCAGGGGGAACTCACGCTTGAAACAGGCACGTCCACAAAATCCCACTCTAACAGGAGATGAATCTTGTTTCACAAACACACTTTATTCAAAACAAGCTGGAGAAACCACGTCAAGAGCAGAAGGCAGTTGCTTGCAAATAGGTCTCGCTGCGATTTCCCCTCCTTTCTAAGACCGACACGAAAGCGAGCGCCGGGATCTCCCAGCTCTGGCAAACTCCAGGGATGAGCTGGAGTTGAAACCACCCCCCAAGAGGAGGAGGAGGAGGAGCGCTCGGGGGGGCCGGGGGCAGCACGGGGAGGGGAGAGGAGGACGGGGACAGCGCGGGGAGAGGGAGAGCACGGAGAGGCCACGGGGACAGCACGGAGCGGTGCCGAACCCGAAGCAGCGGAGCGGCTGCCCCGTTCCCCCTCCCGAGCCTGGGCGGGCGCTTTGGGCTCGCAGCCCGGGGAACGGGGAGCGCGGAGTTCCGGGAAGCCCCGGGCCGGGAGCGGCGGTGCCGCGGGGGCCGCTCCCGCTCCGGCCGGGCGGTGCCGGTTCCCGTGCCCGGGCGGGGCCGCGCTGCGGGCGGTGCTCCCGGGGCAGCGGCACCGGCCCGGGGAAGGAAGGGGAGCCCGGGGCGGTTCGGCCGTGCCGCCTCCGCCGCTCCTCCTCTCCCAACTTTCCGGGGACGGCGGCTCGACCAGTGCCCCCCGCCCCGGCCCGCGGCGGGACCGCGCATCCCGCGCCGGGACAAGCGGGGTCCGCGCCGCGCCGGCCCCGCGGAGGACGCGGAGACCGCGCACATCCCCTGCACCCCCCCCCGGCCGCCGTCCCACATCCAGCCCGTCACGGGGCGGCCCCGCTCACCTGCCGTCCCCGCCGGGTGCCGCGGGCTGCGCTGGGCTCCGGCCGCCGGGGCCGCGCGTTGCCGCCGTTGGCAAGTAACAGTCTCCAGGGCTACGGTCACTATGGCGCCGGGCGCCGGGTCTCGAGGCAACTGTTGCTACCCCGGCCCCGCGCGTCACCGCTCAGCCCCGCCCTAAGAGGGCGTGTCCAGCGCACCTCCGCTGCCTATTGGTGCATCGCCTGTCCATCATCGCGGAGGGCGGGACACCTCGCGGGAGGACCAATGGCCTGGCGGAGGGGGCGTGGCCAGCGCTTGGCGCGCGGTTTGGCGCCTCAGCGCGGGGCGGGGCGGGCTCGTGACGCGCGCGCGCGGGAAACGCGGGGGGGGGGGGGCGAGGGGGCGGGGCCGGCTCGCGCGCCTCGATGATTTCACCTCAATAAATCACCCCAAAAAAAAGAAACAATAAATAAAGAAGGAAAGTTGATTTCCCGCTGTTAAACATTCCAAAGTGGCGGGCTCGCGCTTTCTCCCTTTACCGCTGGGGTTGTTTTGGTTGTTTTTGTTTTTTTTTTAACTCTTCCACATGACATCAAGCCGTCGTCATGGCGACGGGGCGTGACGTCACCGACAGCATCGCGCGGGGGGACGGATGAGGAAAGCGGGGTTTGGGGAGGATCGGGGGAAAATATCGGGGGAAAATATCGGGGGAATACATCGGAGGAATTTATCGGGGGAATAGATCGGGGGAATAGATCGGGGGAATAGATCGGGGGAAGAGATCGGGGGAAAATATCGGGGGAAAATATCGGGGGAAAATATCGGGGGAAGAGATCGGGGGAAAATATCGGGGGAATAGATCGGGGGAATAGATCGGAGGAATTTATCGGGGGTGAATTGCGGTGAATTGCTGCCGGGCCCGGCACACGCTGCTCCCCCCGCTCTGGAGGCGGCCCCGGCGGCGCCCGGAGCTCGGGGGGATGCGCTGGGCTGGGGGAGCAGCAGCAGCAGCAGAGCCCGGCCACATCAAATCATCATCTACGGACAGATGGACAGAGCTGGGGTTGCGACAGAAGGACGTGGAAGTGCTGGTGAAAGCGCAGAGAAAGGCACCGGGACGCTGCCAGGGCTGGAGCCAGGCTGGGAGAGCTGGGGGTGCTCACCTGGAGAAGAGAAGGCTCCAGGGAGAGCTCAGAGCCCCTTGCAGGGCCTAAAGGGGCTCCAGGAGAGCTGGAGAGGGACTGGGGACAAGGCCTGGAGGGACAGGACACAGGGAATGGCTTCCCACTGAAAAAGTGGAATTTAGATGGGATATTGGGAAGGAATTCCTCCCTGTGAGGATGGTGAGGGCCTGGAGAGGATTTCCCAGCCAGCTGTGGCTGTCCCTGGATCCCTGGAAGTGCCCAAGTCCAGGCTGGACGAGGCTTCACTCCCCACATCCTGTCCTGTTTTATTTTGTCAATGAAACCCAGCACAGATCGCTCTCATATTTTTTGAATGCAGGTGCTGCCAAGGAAAGCAGCATTTCTTATAAAGCTTTATGAAATATCTCTGTTTGTGGGGTTTTTATGGGTTTTTCCCCTACAGTTAAACCCAGCAGAATCATCACCACTTGCTCTGAAAAATCCCTGTTGGGAATTTCACCATTTCCAGGATCACCTTCCTGACGTGCAATAAAAAGAGCTTTTATGATGTATTTTTTCTGCAACGTTTTCTGAAAAGTATGTCCCAGCCTCAGCCAAGGAAGTGTGTGGAATTTGTACCCATGGAGACTCCAATAACACAGCCTGCTCCAAACACCACAGGATTATTACTTTTCTTACCTAACGCTTCGGGAAAGGAGTCACTGGAAAAGGAAGTGACTGAGTGAGGCAATATAAATTGGAGACACTGGTTAGCATGTGATCCATCTGCAGATTTGGGGTTTCTGTTCCTGCTTTTGGGAGATTACCCTGAGAATTACACTGGAAAAATTCATGGAGTTGTGTGTCTGACCACCACGGACACACTGAGGGAGATTTTGAGAAGCTCCTGGGAAAATTAATTTTTATTCTTGATGGGTTGTAGGTGATTAAGCCATGGATTTTTAAAAAGAACAACTTTTAGGTGAGCAAAATATACAGGAAAAGAAAGAATAGAAGTGGAATAGTTTTTTAAAATCAACTAGCACACATAAACATCCACCTTTACTCCTGGAAACTGAGGCAAGATTAATAGATTTCACTTACAAACTCCTGATGTTTTTGAAGGTTGTTCTCATTCTTTCTGTCAATTCTTGTTTTACAAATGAAGCAATCCTCTGGTTTTCCTGCTGGAAAAGCCCAGACCTTTCCTAAAAAACACTCAATAAAAAACTACTTTTTAGTCCTGTGATCACTTATTCCTGCTTGAGCACCACGTGGGTTTGGCCACACTGAATTGCACCATGCTGATTTTGAATTATTACTCAAATTTACCTGGAGCTGAATGAAATTCCTCAGTCCTCTCCCATTTACCATCACCTCCAATGTGTTGTTACTTGATATTTTAGGGCACAATTCCCCACTGAACAGCATCTCTGGAAAAGAAATATAAACCACATTTGGATGTGCTCCCGTTCTTCCCAAAGCACCAATTACTGTGTGAAACCCAAAGCTCAGGTGACAACAACATCCTGAAATCCCCAGAATCACAGATCCATTAAGGCTGGAAAAAAACCCCTGAGATCATCAAACCCAACCACCAACCCAGCTCTGCCCAGGCCACCATCAACCCTGTCCCCAAGTGCCACAGCCACCTCTTTCTGCACTCTTGATAATGCTTGGAATTTGTGATAATGCTCAGCACAACACCTTTGGGAAACCCTGCACGGGTTTCAGGGAATCAGGGAATTAGCACAGCTCGATTATTTTTAATTAGGGACCTGTCTGCCACCTCTTGTGCCGAGCTGATCACTGGCATTTAATTTCTCTTTGTTTCTTCCAGCCTGTTCATGAGCCAGACCTCGCTCCTTGGTCTGGGGGAAGGAGGTTCATTTCAAAAAGTTGTTGGTGAGGAGAGAGAAGTTTGATTTTTCTCCTCTTTTCCCCCAGAGGAGCAGCTCGCTGCAGCTGTCTCTGCTACCCACAGGAGGGCACGTTCCTCAAAGCAAACTGGAATTCAGCTCAAACCCAATCCCGCCCAAAGGATCTCATTGATCGACTCGATTTCACTTAAAGGGAGGTTTTGACAGGAAAACTGCTCTGATGAAAGCAAATTCCTCCTAAAGGTAGCAGGATCCTTTGGAATATTGTGTTTATCCATGAAAAATGCTGTTGTTTTGGGTGCTGGAAATGAAACCTGAAATGAAATTATTCCTTTAAATTGCTTCCTGCGTGAAAAAACTCCCAGGGGGTTAAAATTGAAAGAAACAAAAAAATTCCCTTTGGAATTTTTGCTCAGAGAAAAAGTTTGCTTGTTTTAAAAGGGAGAATCCTCATTCCTAAACAGGTGCCAAACAGCATTTTCCTGCCTGGGAGATTCCTGTGCCCCCATCCTTGGAGATGTTTTCCTGCCCTAATGATTCTGGGATTCTCTCCATGCTGTGTTTCACCGCTGAATGAGCTCAGTGCAAAACATCTGGAGCCTGAACTGGTCCCTGCCCGTGTCCCCTGTCCTGCAGGATCAGCAGCACCATCCCATGCAGGTTATGAGGATCATCTCATCTGTGACCGTGGATTTTCCCTTTATAGCAGCAATAAAATAAAACTTTGTGATCATTTCATTCACAATCATTTTCATTTGTGCTGCACATAAACAGTTTTGCAGGCAAGGAGTCACTCAAGGGCTGCACTTAGGAATTAAATCTCCATTTAATTTCCATTCCAGCTATTTCCAAGGAAATTTCAGCAGGATGGGTGCAAACTGCAGCTTTTCCTTCACGGAGCTGCCACATCCCTTGGGCACAGCCCTGGGTGAGCTCCAACCACAGCCCCAGGGTTGTGTTTTCTGCATCACAAACTCCTGACCTTGCTGCTGGTCAGACAACAACATTCTCCAGTGCTTTTGGCTGGGCTTGAGAGGAGAAATCTGTGGAGTGTGGCTGTGCCAAGGCCGCTGGAATTTCCCAGTGGCACCGTACCCCGTCCTGCTCTGCCCACAGTGAATTCCAGGCTGTTGTGAGATGCTCTGTCCTCTCCTGGCAGTGGCCCAGAGCATTTTTTATCTCAGCTTTGCCCAGCCTGGAAGCAAACAGGTGAGTGCTGAGGGTGGGAGAAAGAAGAGAGGATGTTCAGCCCTTCCCATGCCTCCCTTGGGTTGTGTCCCAGCAATCCCAACTTGGTGGGATTTGGAAAGGTCACTCTTCTCAACCTCACATCTTTCCCCTAACAAGTTTTCAGCACAGCTAAAACCCCAAATGTGCTCTTTTCCCCCACCCTGGAAATTTCCTTTTATGAGATTTAAAGGACCAAGCATTTATCTGCAGTTTTATCTGTTTGGTTTGGCTGTAGCTGCCTGGAAATTCCACAAAAAACACTGGATAAAGTCATGGAAAAAAACCAGTGCCTGTGGGTTTTGGTGTGCCACTCCCTGCAGGGAGCTGCAGCCTCCTGAGCCCACGGAAGGAGGATGTGTCCATAATGTGGATGTAATTAAGTGCAGTCATATTGATATGACTGAATCCATGCAGCTTCTGTCAACACAGCTTCTGCACAGAGGCAAGGTCTGTGTGATGAAACCCTCAGTGACTGAACAGCCCCTGTGCAGGGTTGAAATGGAATTTCTGCACAGAGGTTTTCTGGTGAGTGAGTTTGAATGAGGCTCCTCTCATTTCCCAAATATCCACAGGTGCTGAAACAGAGTGAGCAGGAGCCTTGGGGGGAGTGGGGGACAGGATCAAAGTGAGGGCCTGGGTGATGTGGTGGGAAGGGGACACAAAATCAACAGAACACACAGAGATGGCACCTTCAGCACCTGCATGGCAGCAAAGAGCCTCTGAGGCACCTGGAGAGAACCTTCTCTGCTGCTCCAGACCCCTCCCCAGCTCCATCCCCTTCCCTGGACATGCTCCAGCCCCTCGGTGTCCTTCTCATCATGGGGGGCCCAAAACAGCCCAGGTTTGAGGTGTGACCCCAGCAGTGCCCAGCACACGGGGCAGTCTCTGCTCCTGCTGCCCACTGGCACAAGCCAGGTCTTCCTGGCCCCCTGGGCACGCTGCTGGAGGCTTGGAATCTGAATATTGAGCAGAAAGGTTTGGTTTGTTGGCACAGGGAAGCTCAACATCCTCGTGGCTGTGAGCATCTTAAAGCTCTGTAACTGTTTCCCTCCGGTGAGTTTATGTTTAAAAACCACAGAAAACGATGAATTTGCCCTGTGGATTATTAACATTCCGGGCTGCACTGCAGGTGCAGAGGTCTTGAACCTCACTCCAGCTCAGCCAACCATCAGCAGAAACTTTTCCAGCTTGTGCTGAGCCCTGGCTCCTGCAGTGGCACCAAGGGACAGCTCGTTCCTGTGTCACTGTCTGTGGTTACTCCTGCATCCCTTTGCTGTTACAGCACAGCTCCAGTGGGGAGAGCAGCCAGGGCACAGCCCTGTTCTGCCTGGAAACTGTGACACCCCTGCCACAAACTCCCTTGGCTTGGGAATAGGGGAGCATCCCATTGCTCTTGGCCTCCAGCAGTGAGAGAAAAGACAGAATTCCATTTTTGCTGAAGGTTCTGGATGTGCAATTGGATTTTTTTCTGAAAATCTCCTCTCCTCTCCTCTCCTCTCCTCTCCTCTCCTCTCCTCTCCTCTCCTCTCCTCTCCTCTCCTCTCCTCTCCTCTCCTCTCCTCTCCTCTCCTCTCCTCTCCTCTCCTCTCCTCTCCTCTCCTCTCCTCTCCTCTCCTCTCCTCTCCTCTCCTCTCCTCTCCTCTCCTCTCCTCTCCTCTCCTCTCCTCTCCTCTCCTCTCCTCTCCTCTCCTCTCCTCTCCTCTCCTCTCCTCTCCTCTCCTCTCCTCTCCTCTCCTCTCCTCTCCTCTCCTCTCCTCTCCTCTCCTCTCCTCTCCTCTCCTCTCCTCTCCTCTCCTCCTGTTTCGATATAATTTTACAGCAAATGGTTTTCCAGCAAATTCTTTTCCAAAACTGGGATTACCTGAGGGCATAGACAGCATTGCAGTTGGAGTTTAAGTTTAATGTTCAGAGGATATAGGCATAATCTCTGAAGTGAGGTGATATCTAACGTCAAACTAAATAATTATACAGCCAAGAAATCCTAATTCTCCACTGCTTTTGGGGCTTTATAAATATGTATTCCACACACTACACTTGGCATATTGCATAAACAGCCTTTGCCCACTCTGTGTTATTTCAAAATCCATGAGTGTGCAGTTTTTAATGAGCTCAAAAAAAAAAAGAATTGAAAAGGAGTTTATGCCCATGACAGGCCAGGGTAAATAGTTTTTGCCCTGTTTTATTTATGAGAATTGCAGAAGAGTCATTTAGTCACAGATAGAGGCAGATAAAGGTCACTTATCAGCTGCTGTGTCCTGGTGATGAGTCCTTGGCTTTGCTGATTTATGACAGCTGAGAGTTGCATATTAATCTAGAGCATAATTTGGTGGGGATTTTTGTGTGTGTGAGTGTCTTTTTGTTGTGTTTGGGTCCTTTTGGACTGGGGTTTTTTTGGGGGTTTTCCCAGTATTTCCCACACCTCTTTGCTGTAAACCCTTTCACATGACCAAAAAGGATGTTGCAAGTCCTTGATGGGAAAGACACCATGGGCAGCTTAAATCTGGAAATGACTCAGGTATAAAGAGACTTTTCTGTCTCCCTTCCTGCCTGTGACCACGTGGATGTGATTTCCTCATCACATCCATCTTCTTCTCATGTCCAGCTGCAAGTGGAAATTGCTGAAATACTTTATTGCCCCCCACGCCCTGTTACCTTCCAAATCAACGTCCTGAGGGGCAATAACTTGGCCTGAGTCACTTGCCACCAGCCACTCTGGAGCTGGGAATTTGGGATTTTTATCAGAGGAGTCCCAGCCCAGAATAGCTCCCAGATCCAGTGCCAGGGCTGGTGATAAAAGTGAAAATGATGTAAACTGTGTTGGGTAATTCAGATGGGCAGACAGGGCTTGTTCCATACAGGGAACGATTCAGGTGAATTATTTCAAATTTATTTCCAATCTCTGTGTCCACAGCTGAACAAAGAGCTGATTCTTTTCTTGAGGTAGGAAAGCAAAGAACCTGCAAAAGGGAATTTCACTGGGTGATGTTGTGTGGGGCACAGGAAAGCTGTGGCTGAGAAGAAGCAGCAGCCAGTCTCACTTCCAGAGTTCCTACCCTCAGAGATGTGGTCTGACATGCACAAATCTGGAATCCCACAGTCCAAATCTGAATTTATCCTGGGCCTTTGCTCTTATCCTGATGTTCTTTTGTGAGTTCTGTCCCTGCTGGCATCTCCCCCTGCCTCAGTCATGTGAAATACCTGGAAATCTCAAGGTGAGGCAGAAATGTGAAGGCATCATGGAATTATTGAAGCTTGAAAAGACCCTTAAAATCACCAAGGCAAATAATCTAACACTGCCAGCCCCTCAGTAAACCATGTCCCTAAGTGCCACATCTCCACATCTTTTCAACCCCTCCAGGAGTGTGTCTACACTTCAGAAAAAGTGACTTTTATCACAAAGGTAAAAATCTGTAACCTCCCAGCACAGTTAACATCCCCCAGACACTGCTGTAACTCACCCAGGATCATGAACTGAAGGCTTTGTGTGTGCTCTCACCACAGATTTACCAACAGGAATAAAATGGATTCTGTGGAGGTTTTGGTCCTCCCCTCGAGGCTGAGCCTGTGTTATCAGCAGAGCTCGAGGCTGCTGAAGCTGCAGCCACCTCCTCTCTCCTGCTCTTGTGTCACAAGGAGTGACCCAGTCCAGCCAAGGCAGGGTCACCTGGAGCAGGTGGCACCGGAAAGCGTCCAGGTGGGTTTGGGATGTCTCCAGAGAGGGAGACTCCACATCCTCCCTGGGCAGATGTTCCACTGCTCTATCGCCCTCAATGTAAAGAAGTTCTTCCTCATGTTGAGGTGTTTGTCTTGCATTTCATTTTCTGTCCATTACTCCTCGTCCTGTCACTGGGCACCTCTGAGCACTGTCACCATCCTCTGGACACCCCTTGGAGACATTTGTATATTTATATTGGATTGATGGAATCCTCTCTGAGCCTTCTCTTCTCTGGACTAACCAGGCCCAGCTCCCACAGCCTCTCCTCATCACAGAGATGCTCCAGGCTCATCATCTTTGAGCTCCAGTAGCTCCTTGTCTTGAACCATGGAGCCAGAGCTGGACCCTGGACTCAGCTCCAGATGTGCCTCACTGGGACCAAGGGGCAGGATCACTCCTGCCCTGCTGGCCACACTCATCCCAATTCCCCCAGGGTCCCATTGTCCCTCCTGGGCTTGTAATTCCCCCCCCAGGTGTTTCTCTGCAGAGCTGCTCTCCACTGGGTCACCCCCAGCCTGGTTCTGCTTCCTTCACTTTCCTGGAGCTGCTGGGGTCATGCTGCTCCTGGTGCCTCAGGAAACGAGAGCCCTGTGGCTCCACAGGAGTTATCCTGGCACACACAGAGCCAGCAGAGGAGCTGTTTGACCAGAGGCCCAACCACCCTGGTGCATTTGCTATTTCCAGCTTAACAACTCCCTGTTTGCTTATGAAGAATAAATCAATAATAACTCCAAGGCATCAGCCCCTCTTCTGCCTGTGCCCGAGGACCACCTGAGCTCATCTCTGCTCTTCACCACCAGCGTGGTCCCCTTTGGCCCCAGAACCAGCAGGACTTCAGCAAAAACCACAGGATTTACCTTGGGAGTGATGCAACCTCGTTTTGATGGACAAGGACACAGACAGCAGATAAAAAACAGCTCTCCCGAGGTATTTGTTGGCTCAGGGAATGGCCAAAAATAGACCTGGTAACTCCTGCCACTTGAGTTAACCTTTGGGCTGTGCCCCTGGAGCTCTCCTTGGTTCACTGGGAATTATGTTCCCCTTGTCAGCACAGCAGATCCTGGCCAAGGACCAGGGCAGGCTGGAGTATGAGGGTCAGGAATCTGAATTTTACAGATCTCACCAACTTCCAGGCTGCTGTTTTGTCTTGATCTTCAAAATAAATTCACCATCTGAGTGAGAATGGAGCCAGCTTGGAGGGGCTGCAGAGAGGAGGAGCTGAGAGAGCTGGGGAGAGGTGGGAGAGTTGAGGAGCTGCAAGGGAAGAGTGCAGGAGATGGGAAACAGCCAACACAGCAAGAACTGGAGGTGCTGGGGCCAGAGGACAGCTCAGGGCTCCCAAGGCTGCCTTGGCCCTCCTGTCCTGCTCTGCTGGTGCTGTTTCACAGCTGCAATATCCCCAGCACTGCCCTGTCCTCTGGCCCTGCCGCTGCTCCAGCTGCAGCCTGACCTTCTGGCAGGAGCTTCCCTAATTCCATATTCCTTAGGTTTGCTCATCAGCTGAGTGGTGTGAACCAAACCCTGCCCTCCCTGTGTGAGTGGGAAATGTCTCTGGGCAGTGGGAGGAGGCAGAGAAGAATTTACAGGGAAAAAACAATGGCTTGGAATTCTTGGTCTGCACCGGGAAAATAGCAGCAATAATTCATTTCACAGATACAGCTGTTTCCCTAACAGGATAAACAAAATCCTGGCTCTTCTGCAGCTTTATCAGCCAGGAACAACTGAGAACAGTTACATGAATCCATCTGATTGTAACCCCTAAAAATAAATTAATCAATAAATCAGTATGCACTGTTGGACTCCAGCTTAAACCAGCAAGACCCAGGGAGGGCAGGAGATGGTGGAGCTGCCACAGGTTCTGGTGATGGGGGTCCAGAACTGCCCAGTGCTTGTGCTGGTGGTGCTGCTCAGCCCATGCCCTTGGTTTGTGCTGGCTGGGAACAGCAGCACGGGGCTGCTTTGTCCAGCTTTGACCCCACCCTGCTCCTCCCTGGAGGGCAGGGGCCTCTCATCCCCTCTATCCCTAAATCTGAAAGCCCACTTTGATCCTTCAACAGAGATTTCTGCTCCAGGTTGGACTCTTCCCCCTCCCCAGCACATTTTACATCTTGCCCTGTCCAGATTGGCCTAAGAACTTCTTCATGAACCATCTCCCATGAACCATCTCCTGTTTCATTTGGTCAAAGGCTTGTTGTTGCTCAGGGCTCTACTTGAAAATCTTTTTCACAGAATCATTGAGGCTGGAAAGGTCCTCTAAGACCATCAAATCCAACTATCAACCCGTGGTCATCACTAAACCGTGTCCCCCAGTGGCACATCCACGTGTTTTTTTAACTTTTCCAGGGATTGTGACTCCACCACTGCCCTGCTCAGCCTGTTCCAATAATTTACAATCTTTTCCATGAAGAATTTTTCCCTGATGTCCAACATAAACTTCCCCTGGTAACAACTTGAGGCTGTTTCCTCTTGCCCTATTGCATCTTGCCCTTAACCTTACTTCATTTCAGGGAAAAAACAGCTCTCAGAAGGGTTTGGATTATTTTCCTCCATTCCCAAAACTTCTGCTGGGTCTGCCCACAGCACCACAGCACCCCAGGCACTGCAGAGCTTCAGAGCGTTCCAGCACAGCCTGGGGCAGTGTTTGGGCTGTGCTGCCAGCCCAGGAACTGCCAAATCCCGGTGTTTGATACAGCTGAATCCTGGTGTTTGGTACAGCTCATTCCTGGTGTTTGATACAGCCCATTCCCGGTGTTTGGTACAGCCGTATCCCGGTGTTTGATACAGCCAAATCCTGGTGTTTGGTACAGCCGAATCCCGGTGTTTGGCACAGCCCATTCCCGGTGTTTGGCACAGCCGTATCCCGGTGTTTGATACAGCCAAATCCTGGTGTTTGGTACAGCCGAATCCCGGTGTTTGATACAGCCAAATCCTGGTGTTTGGTACAGCCGAATCCCGGTGTTTGGCACAGCCCATTCCCGGTGTTTGGCACAGCTCATTCCCGGTGTTTGGTACAGCCCATTCCCGGTGTTTGGCACAGCCGTATCCCGGAGTTTGGCACAGCCCATTCCCGGTGTTTGGCACAGCTCATTCCCGGTGTTTGGTACAGCCGAATCCCGGTGTTTGGTACAGCTGAATCCCGGTGTTTGGTACAGCCCATTCCCGGTGTTTGGTACAGCTCATTCCCGGTGTTTGATACAGCCGAATCCCGGTGTTTGGTACAGCCCATTCCCGGTGTTTGGTACAGCCCATTCCCGGTGTTTGACACAGCTCATTCCCGGTGTTTGGTACAGCTCATTCCCGGTGTTTGACACAGCTCATTCCCGGTGTTTGGTACAGCCAGATCCCGGTGTTCGGCACAGCCGTATCCCGGTGTTTGGCACAGCCGTATCCCGGTGTTTGGCACAGCCCATTCCCAGTGTTTGGTACAGCTCATTCCCGGTGTTTGGCACAGCTCATTCCCAGTGTTTGATACAGCTCATTCCCGGTGTTTGGCACAGCCCATTCCCAGTGTTTGGCACAGCCGAATCCCGGTGTTTGGCACAGCCCATTCCCGGTGTTTGGTACAGCCAATTCCCGGTGTTTGGCACAGCCGTATCCCGGTGTTTGGTACAGCCCATTCCCGGTGTTTGGCACAGCCAGATCCCGGTGTTTGGCACAGCCATATCCCGGTGTTTGGCACAGCCCATTCCCGGTGTTTGGCACAGCCCATTCCCGGTGTTTGGTACAGCCGTATCCCGGTGTTTGATACAGCTCATTCCCGGTGTTTGGCACAGCCCATTCCCAGTGTTTGGCACAGCCGAATCCCGGTGTTTGGTACAGCCGTATCCCGGTGTTTGGTACAGCCCACTCCCGGTGTTTGGTACAGCCGTATCCCGGTGTTTGGTACAGCCCACTCCCGGTGTTTGGCACAGCCCATTCCCGGTGTTTGGCACAGCCCATTCCCGGTGTTTGGCACAGCCCATTCCCGGTGTTTGGCACAGCTCATTCCCGGTGTTTGGCACAGCCCATTCCCGGTGTTTGGTACAGCCGAATCCCGGTGTTTGGCACAGCCCATTCCCGGTGTTTGGCACAGCCGAATCCCGGTGTTTGGCACAGCCCATTCCCGGTGTTTGGCACAGCCCATTCCTGGTGTTTGGCACAGCCCATTCCCGGTGTTTGGTACAGCTGAATCCCGGTGTTTGGCACAGCCGAATCCCGGTGTTTGGCACAGCCGAATCCCGGTGTTTGGCACAGCTCATTCCCGGTGTTTGGTACAGCTCATTCCCGGTGTTTGGCACAGCCCATTCCCGGTGTTTGGTACAGCCCACTCCCGGTGTCCCGGACACCGGCCATTGACCGCGGGTAACCCGCTCCGGTAGGGGGCGTGACCTGGATATTATTGACAGCCTCCTCCTCCAATGGCGGGGCCGTGCGTCTCCCCTCGGCGCAGGGGGCGTGGCCTCATCTCTGCCCACCGCCGTCTCGCCCAATGGGATGTCCCGAAATGTCAGAGTGGGCGGGGAAAGCGGGATCTGGCCACGCCCCCAGGCTCGAGGCTGTTAAAGGCCCCGCCCGGTGGCGCGCGGGAGCTGCTGAGGGGCCGCGCGCGCCCGGCGGGCCCTGAGGTAACGCGCGGTCCTAAAGCCCGAGGCGGGCCGGGGCTGAGGGAGGGGAGCGGGCTCCCAGCTCCACACAACACTCTGGGTGCCCCCCGCCACACCTGGCGTGTGTGGGGTGCCCGCCCACCGCGGGGGGTTCGCTGTGGGGTTCATTACCCCGGCAGATGCTTCTCGTGGTGTCCCGTTTGTGGGTGGGTGTCTGGGCAGCGCGGGGGGAAATTCTTGGTGGTTTTGGTTAAATGAACACAGGGTGGGTTGGTGGAGGGGAATTTTCCCCATCTGCAGGTCAGGGCAGGGGGTGGTCTGAGGAGAAGGAATGTCCCTTCCCCTGTCCTGTCCAGGAGCCCATCGTGGGGGACCGTGAGGTGTCCTGAGAGCTTGGGAGGCCCTGAGGTGACCTGAGAGGTGGGAATGCTCCGTGAGGTGACCTGAGAGTTTGGGGATGCTCCATGAGGTGACCTGAGAGTTTGGGGATGCTCCATGAGGTGACCTGAGAGTTTGGGGATGCTCCGTGAGGTGACGTGAGAGGTGGGAATGCTCCGTGAGGTGATCTGAGAGTTTGGGGATGCTCCGTGAGGTGACCTGAGAGGTGGGAATGCTCCGTGAGGTGACCTGAGAGTTTGGGGATGCTCTGAGGTGACCTGAGAGGTGGGAATGCTCTGTGAGGTGACCGGAGAATTTGGGGATGCTCTGAGTGACCTGAGGGATTGGGGATGCGCCAGGAGGTGACCTGAGATTTTGGGGGTGCTCTGAGGGATTGGGGGTGCTCTGAGTGACCTGAAGGATTGGGGATGCTCTGGGTCACCTGAGATTCTGGGGATGCTCTGAGGGATTGGGAGTGCTCTGGGTCACCTGAGATTTTGGGGATGCTCTGGTGACCCAGGTGCTCAGGACGCTGCTGTGCCGGCTCCAGGGGACACAAAGCCATGTGTGGGAGCTGGCAGGGACACGGTGACAATACAGCCCTGTGCTTTCCTGCTCGGCCCGGGGGGATCTCCCCGGGTGCAGATGGGTGGTGAAGCAGCAGTTTAGGAAAGAGGAGCTCAGTGGTGAGTCCCACTGCTGGAGAATTCACCTGACACATCCTGGATGAAGCATTTCACTCCTGAAATGGAGAGTTCTGTGGTTGTCTGCTGACCAAGCCATGGGCAGTGGGCAGCTCTCTGCGGCCCAAAGCTCAGCTCTGAAGGTGCTGCGGTGGAGTCAGGTGCCTGTCTGCAGTTGTGACAGTCACTCATCATCCTAACAGAGGCTGGAGTTACTTTTCCTCCCGTTTTCTCCAGTACCAGGAGGCCATGGGGTACCTGTGGTCAGGGGTGCTGTTGTGTACAAAACCTTTAGTGCTCAGGAAGCTTTTATCACTGCCTCTCCTAAAAACCGAGTTTATCTAAGAGGAAGAAGAGTGGGTTGCTCAGCTTTTGTTTCCCCACTTAATTAATCTTTGAAAGGGAACAAAAAGGAACAAAAAGGCCCAGGTTTCGGTTCTGATGGTGATGTGGCAATTGCCTGGAGCTGCTGTAGACGGGAGCAGAGAGGATGTGGTTCCTTTACCGGTTAAAAGAAATCAGCCACAGGAAGCCAAGTGGAAAATGTCAAGTGGCTGATAAAGTGCTCGGTAATTTGAATTTGAACCGGTGCTGTTGAAGTTCTGTGTGTGTTTTAGGTAAAGGTGTGTCCAAAACCTGTTAGAAATTCAAACTGCACCTCTACTCCCTTCGATGTCACAAGTTTGCAGGACCTCAGACCTTTATTCTGGTTTGTCAGTGAAGCCCCATAGTGATTCCAAAGAAACACCCCATTTCCACTTCTGCTGGGTCAGGTGCTCCCTCAAAGCAGAACACATTTTTATTCAAATGATTTAAGGAGTCAGACAGGCTTAATTAAAAGGGAGGTTTCTTCCTGCAGGATTTTTGTCTGGGAGTGTGTCCTCCATGTTCCCAAACACTGTGGGTACTTCATGGTGTGCTGATTCCTCAGGGAACAGCGTGGGGTGGGAGCATTTGGTGTCCAAGAGTTACACCTGGCTCTGGTGAACCATGGAATGGTTTCAGTTGGAAAGGACCGTGAAGATCATCCCCTCCTAACCCGATTGTGTTTTACAGTGGCTGTGTTTGAAATTAAGCATCAGGGAGGGAAGGCCCGTGCTGCAGTGCTGAGCAAAGCTAGGCAGGCTCTGTATATTGGGAAATATTTGCTTCTAACCTGAATCTGTTGGATAAAATGCATGTCTGGTTTGGGAAGCTGCACAATCAGAATGCGCTTCAGCTCATGGTGTGAGTGTTGTGCACAGTGAGAGCAGAACTCAGGCATCGTCTCCACTGGGAACAGCTTTTCCCTCTTGGGTGACTGAAGGTGATGCAGAAAGCCTTGGTCCTACCATGGACATGAAACTTGGAGGGATGGAACACCACTGCTGTGAGGGAAGGATGGGAGAATTGGGATCCTTCAGCCTGGAGAAGAGAAGCTTTGGGGTGACCTCATTGTGGCCTTCCAGGACCTGAATGGAGCCTGCAAGAAAATGAGAGACAGAAAAACAGAGACTATTTGAAAGGGCCTGGAGTGCCAGGGGGAACGGCAGGGTTAGGTCAGGTATCAGTGGTGGGCAGGCCCTGGCACAGGGTGCCCAGAGCAGCTGTGGCTGCCCCTGGATCCCTGGCAGTGTCCCAGGCCAGGCTGGACGGGGCTTGGAGCAGCCTGGGATGGTGGAAGGTGTCCCTGCCATGGCAGGGGTGGCACTGGATGGGCTTTAAGGTCCCTTCCCACCCAAACCATTGGGGAATGCCGTGATTCCCTGACTGCAGGAGTGAGAACACCTCACCCTTTCCCTTGAAACTTCCTTGCTGCACTAACGCACAGCTGGCAGGAGAAACGCTGTAACTTGTGCAGGGGTCAGAGCTTCCCTCAGGGCCTCTGGGGTGCCCTGAACCCCTCGTTGTGGGGTGCTGGGATGGAAAGTGGGAGCAGCATTGCGAAAGGGGGTCAGGAGCGATGGCAGCCACTGCCATCCGTCCCTCCTGGGCTCCGCTCGGCTTTTCCTTGGGCAAGAGAGGCCGTGGGGACAGCTCGGGTGGCACCGCGGGTGGGTTTGGGCTCCTCGGGGCTGGGCAGGTCTGAGCGGGAGCTCCGAACACGGCGGGGCTGCAGATCCAGCAGCACCTTCCCACCCTCCCAATAAACCCCTCCTGTGTTCCAGCCCGGAGCGGCTGTGCGGCAGCGTGTGCCAGCTATCCGGGCTCTTCAGAAACGCGTGTTTCTGCAGACATCCCGCTCTCGCTGCTCATGAATTAAAACTATTTCTGGCGTGGTGACTCGCAGGCTGGAGCTGAGCGTGGCGTGAGCAGCAACGTGTCCTTGCGCTGATGAGTGAGCGGAAAGGGGGATGGCCCTGAGCTGTGCCTGCCGTGGCTTTCCCCCTCCCGCCACAGGTTGGATCCTGCAGCGTGCTGGGTCGGATTTATGACATAAAAAGACTCTTTCATTCCTGTCCCTCACAGAGACGAACATGCCCCTCGTATCATACGGTTTAAATGCGTCTAATGCAGGTACAAAATAGCAGCCTAAAATCCACTTCTTAGAGAGATCAAGGATAATGGGATTCATCTCCAATCAGCTTGAAATCCCTTGAAACAATTAAAGCTCAGCCTGGCGACTCATAAGCATCAAAGGCTTTTGATGAGTGTAAACCTTAAATAAAATCAGCGTTTAGAAAACACATCGTTTAGGCGATGAAATCCCTTAAGACAAGGTGCTGAAAGCAGCGTGGGAGCCACCAAAAAAAAACCCACCCCAGCTACAAAACGCTTATTTTGATGCGAACGGGCTAAATGTGAGGTGTCTCGGGGCTGTGTCCCCCCAGAGGGACCCCAAATCCGCGGTGTGCCGAGCCTGGCGGGCAGGCGTGGGGCCAGAGCCTCCTTAAGAGGCGGCGGTGTGGGGTGACGAGCCGCTTCCAATTGCAAGGCAGCAGCACATGACATAAGATGCTCCACATTTGCCTCCTGGGCGCTAGTTTAAAAATAAAGGATATTACACGTCGGGCTCGGAGCGGCTGCGGAGGGGAGGCTGCGGGACAGGCGATGCGCGGTGAGGCTGGAGGGATGCGGGGGCTGCCCAGCATTTGGGACATTTGGATTGAAATCGTTCGGCTCGTGGTGCTCTTGGGGAGCTGTGGGTGTCACGCCGGCTCTGCTGGGGGGTTTTGCAATGACCGGAGCGTGCTCGCTGTCAGAATTTCCTGTATTTCGTGCAAATGCTGCAGGCTCGGGTTGTGCCTCTTTGGGGTTGCCTCGCTCACGTCAGTGGAGCTGCTTTGCTGTGACGTTTGGCTGTATTTTAATTTTTCAGACCTGTTTTCGCAGGGACAGTGCTGTGTGAGTCAGACGCGAGGATGGCACTTGCAGAACCTGTCTCCGTGGCTTACTGCAATTCAGCTCTTCAAGGGAGCTGTGAGGTGTCACGGGAAGATGTGCTGCTCAACTCTCCACCCAGGTTTGTCTAATTTAGGATTTTATTTACCCTGTTGCCACCTGTATGTATAGTTTGTATTCTACCGTGCTTACTTTGATTATTAAAATGATTTTGGAAGAGCCCTGCCTCTGCAGGGAACAGCTCATGTGCAGTATCTATACTGATCTCAAATTCCTGCTGGTAAGAGGCTGCTTAGATTTACAGACTAAAGAGCAGATTAGGGTCTATATCTCACCACAGCATAATGGGATCTAGCTGACTAAAACCACTTCACCTCAATTTTTTTGGGGCTGCATTGAATTACATGTTGTAAGGGGGAGAAAAAAATGACTTGATTGACTGCAAGGGAAATAGCTGGAGCTTTTCTGCTCATATTACTGGGTCATTTGCATGCTTTGATCATAAAAGCTGGTGGAGAAATGGTGCAGAACTATTGCAACTGAGGATTAATTTGTGCTGAAAAATGTTCTCAATAATGAGGAGGGAGCATGGAGATGGGAATATCTCATAATACCCTTGGGGGAAATAAAGAAATTATTTACTCAGCCCTGGTTGCTGGCTTGCAGATTAGTTCAGAGAAGCAGTTCTGCTTTAGGACAGGACATGGGATCAGCCATGTCAGATCTTCCCTGGGCCTTAAACCTCCTCATATGCCCAAAGCAGTCACAGTTGACTGTTCCCTAGAAATTCAGAATAAATGTAGATTAGAGGGAAGAGATTTTCCCCTTACCCTGAAATTCACACAGTGCCTGGATTGTCTTGTCTCTGGCCTGCTAAAAAGGAAATAAAAGGTGGGACTTGGTGGGAGCCCTGGCTGGCTGAGGCTGAGGAGTTTGTGTGGGCCCAGAGCAGCTCACCTGTGTGATGTGATGGGCAGGGTCAGGGCTCCTTTCTGCCCCAGAGCTGCCCCTGCAGTGTTGGGGTTATTGTGATGTCAGGGCCCTTCTGGATGAGCCTGGGGCTGGTGCTGCAGGTGTTGCTGTGGAGAAGGGAAAACACCGGCCTGGAGGAAACATCTGCGTGATGGGCTGAGGAAAAGGGCCCGGTAGGGCAAGGCAGGATGGAAAGTTTGGGTCTCTGCAATGTAACCTTAAATCAGCTAAAACTCAGACCTCAATGTTCTGCAATGGTCCAGGCAGGGCATTGCCCAGGGCAGGGAACAAAGCAGCAGCTGCCTGCTTGGAGGGTGAAGTTCCCAAATCTCACTGGTCTGGCTTCCAGCTCCTGCTCTCAAGTGGGATATGAGACTTGATTATCCCTTACCCTCCTCATTAAGGCTGTGACACAGTCCAGCTTGGAAAGGGATGGAGTAAGAGCAGTTTGGCAAGCAGGCAAGTGGTGCTTCACCAGCTCCTGCAGGGCTGAAAGTGAAAGGACACCTCAGCTGGGAGGAGTGTGGCTGAAGCACGTGGGGATGAGCCCGTTTCTGTTTCCTCCCAAGCTCTGGTGGGAGCACTGGCTTTAATAGGAATACCTAAGAACAAGATTTCCTGTTAAATCAATTTCCTGCTCTTTTGCAGGAATCTGTGTGTTTCCCCATGGGGTGACTCCAGTGTCCCCAGGGCTGTCCCTGTTGTTGGATTCACATATTGCAGACAGGAGATGAGTTCCAGATCTGAGTGTCCCTTCCTGCCCCCCTTCTCCTCCTCCTCCCAGCTGCAGACTCTTTGTTTCAGGCACCTGGAACAGCCTTTAGGAATTAAATGATGGCTGTTCTGGGAAGACGTTTATGCATTCTTCTGCAGCTTGTCTGCAATGAAAGCTGCAATTAGGACAGCACTCATGTGTTCAAAACCATCACAGGCAGAGCTTTCACACTCAGAGGGACCTGTTCCATTGCTGGGGCCATCCAGGGTAGTGAATTAATAAAGTCACCTGCAGAACATCAGGAATCACTTTGACATCCAAGGACTGAGTGACATTAAGGGATGGAGCAAACCTGCCTGTGGCAGGCAGCCCTCAGTGTTCTCATCCAGGGATAATTCCTTTTGCCTTGCAGAACTGCTGAGCCACACAACAACAACAGCGAGCCAGGGGAAGATTCCAAGATGGAGAAATATCAGGTGAACTCACTCGATCCCAAAGGTGAGTGGATGGAAGTTTGGGGACTGTGGGGTGCCTGAAATTACTATTGCAATGAGAGAAGGATTTGTCAAACCATGACAATGGAAGAAGCCACTCAGGTTGCAGGATGGGTTGTGCAGAAGTGTCTGGAACTCAGACTTTAAAGCACAGCTGTGCATCCAGGATTAAATAGGCAGTGTCAGTGCCTGGTGCTCATCTATCAGGTACCAGTGCTCTGCTTTCAGTCCTCTTTTAAAGAAAACTAAAAATAGCAGAGTATGAAATGCAGGAAACTTTCACCTTACCAGTACAAGAGCCTTAGGGCAGCAGAGCAGGTTAGAGGGGACATAAGTGGGAAATGTTTAACAAAATTTGAAAGTGCTCTAGATGTTTCTAGTGTAAAGTACTGGGGGTCACATGGCAAAATTGCCACGAAGAAAGGGTGAGAAAAGGGGGGGAGGTATAACAGCCTTTCCTTTCATATGCTTGATACTTGTATTTCTATTGTTGTTATGGCAGAAGGAAATTTCTAAATCTAAGATGCTGAACACTTTTCTTTCACAGCAGCCTCCTCCCCTCCTGGCTCCAGTGTGTGGACGACGCGTTGTGATGGAGAGGTCAGGCTGAGGATGGAGGAACAGGGCTTTGGCAGCGAGGCCCCAAAGACTGTGCACCAGCTGTTGCAGGAAAGTGTGAACAAATACAGTGACTTTTATGCCCTTGCATCCAAAAAAAATGGCCAGTGGATAAAGCTGACATATAAGATGTACTATGATGAGTGCTGGAAAGCAGCCAAAAGCTT